>NC_086247.1:93607503-93923337 GCF_021018805.1 Prinia subflava
GAAAGGACTGTTAGCAACCTCTTTTGGAAAATGCCTCATTTCCTTCACAGTACTCTGCAAACCAAATCCCTGATGTTCACAAGCATGAATGAACTCTGATATAGCCTAAGTAAGAACATTTCATTCTCAGGCTATTCCTGAATATAAGTACCTATCTTCTTCTAAGAAGGGAGCAGGAACTTCCTGCAGAAAGGTCAGCACTCTGGTAAACTCACAAAACACTGACAGTCTCTGTGGCTTGCTGAGACCACAGGCACTTCCACATCACCACATCATGACTGTGCTATGGTTATTAGCAATCCAAACTTAAAATACTTACTCTGAAAAGGGATCATTTTGCTGTTTCATGCTGTCAAATGAACCTGTAGGTGGGCAATGATATTTCACTGGGGGCTGAAGGTGAATGAAAACGGAATTAAGCTGAATGCTAAATTCAGCAGTATCGTAGGAAACCAGGGTCTCTGGCACCAAAACAGATGAATTTTGCAATGACTAAGTATTGGATTAGCAGCCTGAATGCTTCACCAATTTTATCTTTTGTGCCAGTATTATATAAGGAAAGTCTCCCTGTTCATTTCCTGCCAGTCAAATAGGTGCTGAGTAATCAACTCCAGACCAGGCTGGTGGTGTATAGATAGCAATGAAATCACCTTATTGATATGGCATGCAGATTCCAAGGGAACAAATATTAATTTAAAGTATCCTTTTTTCTCTTTAGCAGAAGGCTACCTAGCTTGCAGTATATGGGGCATCACCCAATTTTAACTTTCCTGTTGCAGTGATAGGAGGGCAATTTGCCACTGCCACTTCTACTAACCTCTCTCCAAATCAGAAATGAATTAACGACAGAGCTGCAAGGATAGAGTTAGTAGAACCTTCACTAGTCATTTCCGTGAGATTAATTGACAAGGTATTTTAAAACCCATTTTGACAGCAAGACAATTTGAAACAAGGGACTGTCCTGGCTCTGTTTTCTCTGTGCTTGTAAAGGTGCCAGCTATCATATTCCACAGGGAGGAAGGAGGCAGAGGAGATGAAGAGTTGCTCCTTCCCCAAGCACATCAGGGTCGTATGTAGAAATCTTTACCCAGGCTCAGGATGAATAGAAAGGAAGCCATGAAAGCTAAAAGCAGACACATCCCAGCAAATTACTCTCTTACTACAAGACAGCCACTCCTGGAGAGCACAGGAGCAAGAAGCTATGCCTGCTGGTACCTGGGCATAGCTCATTCACCTGGGAGGAGAACATGTGTCAGGCTCTTAACAGTAGGAATGCAATGACTCCCATTTTTGCCAGGCAATGGCTTCCTAATAGAGAAAGAAAAAGGGGTTCTTTCTTGTTCTTTTTAAATGCACTCCACTTTTTTTCACTTTTTTTAAAAAAATGTTTTATAGATGAACATAGGGGATATCTTACAAGAAAAGAGCTGTTTGCAGGATCATTGCTCTTCTCTTCCCCTCTTCCCCACCAGAGCTGTTTGCAGAGAAGAGTTGCTGTGAACACTTTCACATGAGCAAGCTGTATATTTCTACCACACTTTGCCAGACTAGAATTCAATCTGAGTACACTGTCAAAGGAGGGCTGATGGCAGGCAAGTAATTCATTCCCTATTCCAGGCTGTTTGCTTCCAAGTAGTCCATTTCACGGGATAGTTAACAGATCCTCTCATGATAGGGATGACTGCTCAAAGCACTTAGGCTGATGTTGTTTTAATACCAAATCTATATTGAGGTGGTTGACACAAGTAGGGCTATACAAAGTAGCTTACAAAGGCTGGTGGAGTGGAACAAGACCTAATATCAGCATTCCTCTGTTTCTGAAATGCCTCTTGGTGCTGTGGGCATTTTTAAATATGATGCCTTCACACTGCTTTTTAGTTACAGCAAATGTAACTATGCTTGCAGATTAATTTGCTAGGTGAAAATTTCACTTTGAAAGTATTCTTTCAATTCTTGAAGCCCTTGCACACCTAACATATTCTCAGTAACATTTATGTGGTATAATATTATTGCACTTTATTTCCTTGAGGGAAAACTACCTGAAAAAGGGAAAATAAATCTTTTGATGTGACCAGTTTATTGCATATGTCCTGATTTTATATGCTATGTAATTGTTTATATACTAAATATTTGTAATGTAGGGCAATTAAATATTATACAAAGCTTGTACAGAGAAGATATTTTCAAGCATTAATGATGAAAGTCAGACTTCAAACAATTCTCCAACAGAAATTTTTCCTCCTGTTTTCCAAAAGTGCTTTTGATTTGGGGCCATCATATTTGAAATCATCCTGGATGTTTTCACAAGCATTTCTGGAAAATCTCCTTCCTGCCCTGAAGGTCTTTTAAACTTCATTTCTGCTTAGATCTTTTTAATTCTTTTCCAGGCCACTAGGTATCTAAACATAGCAGAACTCCCATAATGTAGGATTTGTCCTAATTATCAGAAGTCCTGAGTATTGTGATGCTTGATTCATGAACCACTTCTTTAAAAGAATGAAAAAAAAATCGTTCATTCAATTTGATTGTAAGTTCTTTCTGTAGCCTTTATTTTCACAAAGATATACACACACAGTCCCATGTCACTTAGTCAATAGAGAAGGACTGTCTTGCTGTTATGCTGCTCACACTTTCACCTTCTACTTGCATTAGCAATTAAAAAGTATTAACTGAGCATATGGATTGCATTGAAGGTCAAGACCTGTTTAAATTCATGCCTAACAATTTCCTAGGAGCAACCATTGAATTGTAATATCATTATGGCGTCTGTATATCTAGTGAAAACGTATATTGACTGCTTTCATCAATATTACCTTGTGCCACCAGTTGTCTATAAACTGCACTTTCCTGTCACCATGGAAGAGGGACAGTGCAGAAACCCGAAGTGTCACTGGCTACCATGCTTTGGTTAAAGCTCATGGAGATAAATACATCTCATCTCAAAATAATTATTAGGTTTTGGCAGTTTCCCTGAGTCTTGAGAGATCACTCACAAATTGGCTCAGCCAAATGTTATTTGGGGTCTTTCAAGTACCTAGCAGTTTGTTCATGAACAAATTTCCAAATGATTCCACATATCTAAAATGCTGTATTCATAGCCCAGTCAGTTTAGTGTCAGAATTGCATTCTCTCCACACCCCTAACCAAACACTGTGAATTAAGTAAAGAACAACAGTTTTAAGTTTCAGATTTGCAAATTCATCCTGAGATTTTGCAAAAGCCAAAATTGTAATTCTGGGAATGGCAATTAGTAGGGGCATACCTGTATTTTTCAGCCAAGCATCACACTATTAACCTGTTTGCAATTGCACTTAACATGTTCATTGAACATACAAACGTCGAATCGATAACATGCAATTCCCTGAGCAACTGCTGCTCATCCCAGTGCTGAGCAGTAGGAAGGAGTGAACTCAGATCTCTTGTGCTGAGTTCTGCCAAAAACATCAAGGTAATTAAAAATAAAGTGGGGGAGGAAGAAAAAAAGGTGTGTGGGGAAAAATGCTTACACAGTCACAAGAGGGACACGAGGTCATGACAGGTGAACTATATGAATCCAGCTAGATGCAAATTAGTTGGTCTGTTACACTCAGGGAGGGGAAAAATCTGCATATGCACTGAATACTCCTACCTTACATCATGGCCAAACCAAAACTGATAACAAATGTCAGCACTCACATGAGGTATAGAGCAACAACTCTAAAATGCCTAAGAGGCCATGCCTTTTTCCTCCTCCACCTCAGATCAAAGGAGTTTACACTCTTACTGGAATCCCAACAGGCAAGTGCCACACTGAAGTTCCACTAGAACTGAGGTAATGGTGCTGGAAGAGTGTTGAACAGCTTCAACAATGTCAATGAAGACATTCTTACATTCTAAAAAAGTTCATGGCCTCAGTTAAGTTGAAATATCGTTCTCTGTGGCCATCAGTCTGAACTTGACACAGCTCCTTCATGGCAGCTATAGGAACTGAATCACAAAGTGTCTGGTGGAACAAGAATCCCAAAAAAGCTAGTGAGTCATCCTACTGTGTCCTGTTACTTCAGGGGGTGAGCACTATTCCCAGCACTCATGACAATGAGCAAGCCTGACTCGTCCATCTGATTTTTTCCAACACTGAACTCGGAAACCTACAAGAAATCTTAGTCATGACAGTGGGCTTAGAGATTAGGAGAATGGATACAGAAACTGGTGGAGTTTAGGAGCAGCAGTCATCAGAATTACATGAAGCACACAGTGAATTTATTGTTTAATAAATTTTTATGTTCCATGGCTAGCTTGGGAAGTCACCACAGGAACCTAAGGGACCTTCTGCACCTACTTCAAGAGGCTTGATATTGACTTTGTTTTTTAATTTATTTTTTTTTAGGTTTCGAAATGAACAAAAGCAATGAAACAACACTTCTATCTGTGTGTCAGGAGTAGTAGTTGACACAGTCATGATTTCTTCTTACGTCCTGTATTTCCTCAGAATACATCCAGTTTTCAGACTCTAAAGAAATGAAGAAAAATTAAATAAAGAGAAAAAAAATTACTTTTCCCGTAATTAGTATAAAGCTTTTCCAATAACTCACTATCATAGCACTGCTCCCCTTCTTACTGATATTTGGTACTGACAATGCAGTGCAAATTAAGAGAAGAAAGCCTTTCTGCAGACAGAATCACTCAGAGTTGGACTGAAGCTTCAGCAGGACATTAAAGAAGCTACTCTAGAAAATAAAAAGTATATATAACTATAATATATTTAAAAGGAATAAATCTCCCAGCCAGATCATCTTCCTTTACAAGTGGAGTCTGCAGAACAAATTATGGACACTAGCCTTTTGCAACTCAAACTTGCTTTCTGAATTTCGTCTTCACAGTGGATCTGAGTGACAGAAAACACAACCTGCATGTGGCCCCTTTGTACTGGAAAGGAATGAAGAAAGCAGCAGCAGCAACCAGGCCCCTTTCCTCTAGCCCCTGAAACAAGTCCTAGCATGACCTTAATGTTGCAAGTTTCTTATTAATACTCAAAAAAGAAAGTGATATATTCACGCCCAATCCAAAATATGAAAATGAAGAAGGTTTTCAGGCTGTGAAGCTAAAATATCAAGCTTCTTGCAGCTGGGCTGAGTGGATTTGAGAATCCCTTAGAGTCAGCACCAACCATCACTGATGCACAAGCATAACACAGTTTGAAGAGATTTGTGCTTAATTTGTGATTAAAGGCTTGCAACTCAGAAAGGAGAGAAAGAAATAAAGCTTGTCTGAAGACAAACAGATTCCAGCCTACCTGCTTTTTGTACTTCTGTCCATAGCTCTGGTAGCTGGTGCTTTTCTGTGCCGATGAAACTATCATTGAATTGATTGTCTCAGTTGCTAAGGAAACCAAAGGGATGATGCTAATGGATACTATTTATGACACTGGGAACCTCAGAAAATATTTGCCATGAAAAGATGGCATCACAAGTTAGTTAAAATCTACATTGAGTCTTAGCACAGAGAATAGATAAGAACTAGATAGGATTTTTCCTTTGTGTCTTCCCTCTGACATTTTATTTTTTATCAGATACTTATAGCTTTATGCTTGGTTTGGCTGTCAGCACCACTTTATAGCCATTTTTCTAGCTTTATTTCAAAACACAGGAGTTAGCTCAAACACATTCATTCTAATTCTAAGCAGTGAAGTCCAGGATTTTTGAAGTATCATACATGATGCAAAAATAGGATTTGACTATGGGAATGTTCTCCAGAGGACAGAATTTTTGAATCAAAAACCTTGGACTTGATATGCTTCTACCTTTGCTCTTATGAACTGTAAGGAAGATTTTCATAACAGACATGGCAGATCTCATAAACCAAACTGCTATGTTACAAATTATTATATTTTCAGGAACCTATGTTTATATTTTAAAAAATAAACACTATTAAAAAGAGACAGACTTTCTAAAAGCATTAAAAAGCACCAGAGAATCGTAAGTTATTTTTTCTTTTTCCACAAGCTATACATTCACAGCATGAGTCATCTATCAAAAGCAACCACAAGCCTGAACTTATACCAGTGAAGGATTAAGCTCCAGGCACTTATTTATTTACAGAAGGCTCGAGGAGTTATTTCTGCATTGGAGTCACAGATGCCCCATAATCAGACACCTTGTTGCCATGGAAATCTCACAACACCACTCTCTGCCTTGCTCCCATCCAAGAACCTCCTTTGCATCCCTAGTGATCCCTGCATGTCGCATCTTCCCTGGGTCCCTCATTTTGGGCAGGCAGCAGCTGCTAGCAGGACTGGAGCACATTTAACCCTGTCTGGCACTTCCAAGTCATAGGAAGGTCAAAAAAAGTGATTTTTTTTAGGATTATGATACTTGACTGAACATTTTCTGCCACCTTACATTTTCATGCACTCAGACCTCCCAAGTTGTGTCTCATTCCTTAATTACAAAGAAGTGAACAGAGAAACTAGTGTTTTCCCATGCTGGTGAGAGAATGGGAAGTCACAGGCAATCAACAATAATTTGCTGCTGGAGAAAGGAAAGAGAAATAATATCCAATGACTGCTCATTCTCATGGGAGAGCAAATCACCAAGACAAGTCAGTGACAGCTCAAAAGGTGCATCCAGAACAAAGACCCCCAAAAGCCCCCACAACACCAACCCCCCAAAATGTTGAGAGGCACAGGGAAGCATACACTCCACCTGAGCACACAATCATAGAATCTCTTGAGTTTGAAGGAACCCATAAAGATCAGAGTCCAACTCCCTGCTCTTTGCAGGACTACCTAAAACTGAACCATGTAGCTTTAGATGCTTTCTGCAAAATCTCTGCAGCTGAAAACCTCTGCATATGGGCAACAATTATTCATCTTTTTTTTTTTTTCTATGTTGCACCTATGCTTCTACTTTAGACTCTCCACTTCAGGATCACACATCTATTTACATATGAAAAATGTTCTCTTTCCTAAAAGAGCAGATAGGAACAAATGCCTAAAATAAGTTAGATAACATAAGACTCTTAAAATTTATTGGAAGAAGTACAAGACAAGAGTACATTATACCATCCCAACAAATACAGGGCATTAAAGTCATAGAGAGACTTCCCTTGGCACGACCTGGTTGCACACATTGACCGTAGATGATATCTGAAAACATTAAAAAAATAATACTAGTGATTATACAAGTAGACAATTCCATTTTCAGAAAGATATCTCAATTTTACCCAGCCTATAAGCATTAGAACTGCAACCTATCAAGATACACCTATTTGAAGCAATTTCAGTATGAGACCATGAGCATCACCCAGAGTGAAAGAGGAAACAAAAAGTTGTGACATTTCCAAGTCAGCTCTAGGCAAAACCATTTGAAGAAAACACCTTCTCATGCCTGCCCAATGCTGCTCTTCACCTTTCAGTCTCCTCTGTGGCCTTAGGAGAGAAAACTAAAACTGGTGTTCCTGACACATTTACAGCTTGAGAAATTTAAATACCTCTCTCTCTGTTCAAGTTTAAAGGATTTTTTTCAGTAGTAGTAGTAGTAGTCCCAGCACTGAAAATTAGCCCGTTCCAATTAAGGCTTCAACTAGAAGTAATGTCTCCCTTCAGGGAATACATGACATTTTAAATTAAGAAACATTTCAGCTAACAAGCCTATAAATCTTCCCAATTAACTGTATTCTCTACTAGTTTATGATTCTTCTGTTCAATTTGACAATCCTAATCTCCCAGAGAGTGCAGAAAAGGGTGAGACCTCTGTGGAAGTTGCTTTCCACCTGTTATACTGGAAGGGGATACAGACACTCTCTCTGACAGTACTTTTATTTGATGGAACTGAGACAAATGGCACATCAAAGCCCAGTACTCTTCACTACCATCAGGTGAAAAGGTTTTCAGTCAGCCAAAAGCCTCTGTGATGCACTTTCTCATTCTTCATAAGGAAGAACCACTAGAAACACAGCACAAAAGGATTGTCTCACAGGAGCACTTTGCACACTTCTCCATGGATTATTCTTCTACTAATCAAAGCTTTCAGGGAACATAGGCAGGGTTTGTCCTAGGAAGCAGTATCACACAGGGGTGATTGAGGGTGCCAGGTGAGGTAAGCTGAAGGAAAAAGCAAACACACCTGTCAGGAGCATGAAATGGAACCTTTTTTCTGTTACACAGATGGGTTTATTCCCTTTTAGTATGTTAAGAGGGTGGCTGAAAAGAACTGCTAAATAGGAGATATAAAAGAGACATCTGAAAAAGTCACAGAGAAAAACACAAGCCAAGAGTATGGGGGGAAAAAAACCAAAACAATATCTGAAGAGATCACTATGTTTTTTGAAAGACAAATGTCAAAAGATATCACCCTAAATTGGATGAGGCAAGCTGTGGCATTGCCAGGCATACTGTAAAAATAGAGCCAGCTGAGAGACCATGTTGGCTAACCAAGTGTGATCATGGAAATATGGAATGATTGAGGTTGGAAGGGACCTCTGGACACCATCTAGTTCAACCCCCCTGCTAAAGCAGCTTCACATCCAGGTGAGTTTTTAATATCTCCAGAGAAGGAGAACCAGCTCTCTGGGCAGCCTATTCCAGAATCTGTCAGTCTCATAGGAAGGTGGGTTTCAGTTTGAGCCCATTGCCTCTCATCCTGTCAATGAGCTGAAAAGAGCCTGATCCCCTCTTCTTGAAACCCACTGTCATGGGTTAGCACTGGCCAGATGTTAATGCACCCATGAGTGTATGTTTTTCCTAATGAGCTACTGTGAGATGTCATCAAGAACAGAGCAGAGCAGGCCCAAAACTTGAAAACAGAGAACAAAATGTTATTACGTTATATAAGAACAGAAATAGAAAGGAAAACTCTAAACACACACAAAAACAGAAATGAAAACTTCCCAGAACATTTCTTCTCCTCCCCCAATTTCCACCCCCTACATGTTACCTTCCATAGACCAAAACCTTGGGTTTTAAATCAAACAATCACCACTCAAAAACCTAATCTTCAGTTCAGCAAGGGAGAGAGAAGCCTCTCTCGCACCACAGACTGCTCCTCAGAAAATACAGATCCACCCTTTATGTGTTTCCATGTCACCCATGGCACTGCCCGGAGAAGTCTGCCGTGGTGACACTCTCTTTTCTATGTCCAGCGCTCTCACCACTGTCCATGGGCTAAAGCTGCATATAGGGCTCTTTTTAAGGATGCTTGCATGCCGAGCTCTCCCCATCTTTCCCCTGGGGCTGAGGGTTCTCTTCTGAGGGCAGAGGGCGCCACCACACTCTCCCCCTCTCTTCTCTGCTGGCTCCACTCTTAAAGTGCCAGTCACTGTAGCAAAAGCAGAGGCAGCTGTATCCACCCAAATGCAGTTTATGTTCAAAAGAGACTCAAGTTCAGTCTATGGCTAACATTATGCAAGAAAAGTCCAGCTCAAAAGCCACTCCCCTTCAATCCCCGCCCATCTAGGGTTCTTTTTTTCATCTTCCTCCATCATCTCGGTCCCAGGCCGTTTCTCTTTCTCTTCTGAAACCACTGGCCATGAGAATCAATGTCCAGGAAAAATTTTCCTTCTGCCAAGAAAGGGTTAACAGTTCCTGACTCCCGGCAGGGCTGCAGGCTCAGGCACTCCCAGGCTCGGCAACTCCCACATGCAACTGGGCACCTTCTCCCGGGGGGGGGGGGGGGGGGGGGGGGAGTGGGGAGGGGGACACGGGACGGATGGACAGAAGGCACCTCCACAGTTCTCCACCCCTCCATCCTGGATGGGGCCAGCTCAGCTGCAGTCCTGTCCACTCTCTTTCCCCCCACAGGGCCCCAGCTTACTTCAGCCCAGCTGCGTGGCTCCCCTCAGCCCGGCCGCGTGGTTCCCCTCCCCCACTCAGCCTAAAACTGAGAAGGGGAGGAGGCAAAGATGAAACCAGAACCCAAAGAGGCAGGCCCTCTGGGAGTCCTTGCTTTTAACCCCTTGTGTTCTCAGAGGCGTGTCCAAACCTCCCAGTGGCTACTCCAAGTGCCAGCATAAAACCTGACCACTGATTGGTTTGCCCACAGCTTCCTGGAAAATTCACCTCAACCTCAACCACGACACCCACCCTTAGAATATTTATAAGCACTGATAAGATCCCCTTTTGGTCATCTCTTCTCCAGGCAAACTGGCCCAGGTCCTTCAGCTTTCCTTGTAAGAGAGATGCTCCAGTCCCCCATCCATCTTTATAGCCTTCTGCTGGACCTGGTCTAGTAGTTCCTTCTCTTCCCTAAACTGTGAAGCCCAGAACTGGACACAGAACTCAGATGTGGCCTCTCTAAGGCTAAGTAGAGGGTCAGGAACAACTCCCTCATTCTGCTGGCAATGCTCTTCCTAATGCACCATCCCACTAGCCTTCTTGGCCACCAGGGCACTGCTGGCTCATGGACAGTTGTCCACCAGAACCCCCAGGTCCTTCTCCACAGACCTATTTTCCAACAGGTCAGCCTCCAGCCTCTCATGGCACCTGAGGTTGTTCCTCCCTCAGATGAAGGACCCTGCACTTGTCTTTGTTGAACTTAATTCGGTTTCCCTCCACCCAGCTCTCTACCCTGTCCAGGTCTCACTGATGAGAACACAGCACTCTGGTGTGTCAGACGTTCCTCCCACCATCAGCATCTCTGCTCACAGCCCTCTGAGCTCTGCCACTCAGCCAGTTCTCAATCCACCTCACTGTCCACTAACCCATCTCAACTTCCTGAGCTTACCTTTGAGGATGTTACAGTAGACATGTGGAAAGCCTTGTTTGAAGTCAAGGTAAACAACACCCACTGCTCTCCCCCATCTACAGAGCCAGTCATTTCATTGTAGAAGGCTATCAGAGCAGTCAAGCATGACTTCCCCTGGTGAACCCATGCTAACTGCTCTTGATAACCTTTTCCTCTACATGCTTAGAGATGGCATCCATAATTAGTTGCTCCATCACCTTTACTGGCCACAATGAAGGTGAGGCTGACTGACCTGAAGTTTCCTGAATCCTCCTTCTTGCTTTTTGAAGATTGGAGTGACACTGGCTTTTTGCCAGTTCTCAAGCACCTCTTCAGTTCTCCATAACTTTTCAAAGATGATAAGGAGTGGTTTAGCAATAACATCTGCCATTCCCTCAGCACTCATGGGTATATCTCATGGATTTGTGGGTATGTCCCATTTGGGTCCATAGATTTGTGGTTGTTGGGTCTGTTTAAATGACCTCTAACCTGATTCTCCTCAAGCAAGACTTTCTCCAGACTTTCTCCCTTCCCTCCAGATTCCCTTCCTGAGATTCACAAGGGCTGGCCTTAGCAGTAAAGACTGAGGTAAAGAAGGCACTCAGTAACTCTGTCTTCCCTATCTCCTTCATGGCTAGGGCTCACATCTCGTTCAGCAGGAGGTTCTCATTCTACCTAGTCTTTGCTTTGCTACCTATGTAATTAAAGGAGCTCCTCTTGTTGTCCTTGTCACATCCCTGCATACCCTGACAACATCCCTGTATTTCTCCTAAGTGGTTTGCCTCTTTCCACATTTTGTAAACTTCCTTTGCCAGGATCTCATTGCTAAGCCACACGGGTTTTTTACCCCATTTGTGCATCCCTAAGAGTAAGGAATCAAGCAATCTTGACCTTGGAGATCTTGGTCAACTCTCCTGAAACTGCCGTAATTCAGAGGTATGGAGTGGTGCAACCTGAGGCCATTTCCATGGAGCTAGAAGCTGTTAGGACCTATGCTGGCTCACAGCACAGAGAGCAGCAGTGCATTGTCCCACAGATACAACCATAAAAGCACAAACAAAATATTTCACAGAGACATTTAAAAAGAAAATTTTGCTACCTTAAAAGGAAAATAAAGTCATTTTCCCAAGGCTATTGTCCCAGGCTAAACTACTGGGTAGTGTCATGAAAATAATAAATAAATAAATAAAATAAAATAAAATAAAATAAAAATTTAAAAAATACACCACATGTCCTCTGAAAATGCACCACGTGTCACTGCTGTCCATAGGGGTAGCATGAAGCAGTTTCTGCAATGTGGCTTTTGCAAACCAAACAATATTAGTCTACCACAATGGAGAACATCCCCATGCTGCCAGCTCTAGGGCCACTGCAGCTGCTCTCCACTTATGAAAGTAAGACAAAAGCCTCCCTTCCCAAGAAGCTCAAGACATAAAAAAAAAAAGCAGTAAGGGAAAGGAATATTCTACAATCCTTTTAACCTTTTAACCTACATCGTATCTACAGGTCTTAAGACTGTGTGTATTTCAGAGCAATCTATATTTAGTAGATCCTGGGCAGAAAGCAAAAGAGACAAACACATTAAGATTCCTCATCTAAAACAAGGAAACAAAACAACCAAAAGAAACCCCACAAACAAAACAAACAAACAACAAAACCCAACCCCACAGCTCATCCCAGTAACAATAGAAGTGCACCACCAGGTAAGTGAGTTTGTGTTTATAAAACCCCTAATGCTCAATTACATCTGTTTAGCACTGTGCATTACTTGCTGATCTTAATACAGCTTCTTCTATTGATCACACTGCAGCAACTGCTATTGCAGCCATGTAAAAATCTGTACAGTGATAGAAACCTTTCCACATAAGAACCTAAATGAGGGTGTTTGCCCCATTAGTCAGAAAACACTGTCATGCTCTACTTGGGAGGATCAAAATGGATAACATACAGCTCTCTACTCTTAAAGAATCAAGGAAAGAAAAGATCACATGTTTACTTGTATTCCCAATACTAAGTGAACATCTCTACACATTTTCCAAGTGTTTACCACCTCTTCCAGAGGCACATACAGCATCTTTTGTAGTTACCATTCACTCTGATGTTGAACACAATGAAATCGCAGACCCAGAAGCAGACTACGTGCATGACTCATTAAAACCATTATGGTCCATTATAACCATTATAAATCCAAATATAAAAAAGAATAACTTAGGATAAAGGTATCCAGTTAATCCCTACCACGATTAGAATAGCAAGAATTCTTTTATTAGCCAAAAACAATGGAAATATTAAGTCATATTTCAGAACACAACAAAGCAAGAAAAATAACATAAGAGATTTAACATTTCTAGCAACAGAGGTCTGGAGACTGCTTTGGGTCAGTGAATGTTAAATCTTGTTAAAGTTTAAGCCCCACTTAAATAAATGAATAAATGAGAGGAAAAAAAATCAAAGCAGCCATGGTCTGTGTAAAGTTTTCAGAGTGTAGTTTTCAAAACAGGGAAATCATGGATAGGTCAATCTTGCCTGGATAGGGAAATCTTGAATCAGAAAGTCACTACAGTGTCAGAACACTTGTTTTGTGGGACATTGCCCAACATCCAGGCTCCAATATAGAATCCCATTATTCTCTCATCTGACAAGAAGTAGCCACAACATATTGCAGAAATGATGTAGATGGACCTGCCCAAGGAGAAAAGGACACCAGGGGCATGGCACACCTCCTTGCCAATGGTCAAACCAACTGGCAGATAAATTAAAACTTAAAACTATATCCTTTAAGAAGGTTCTTCTGTTTCCCTCGTCAGATGCTTTTATTACTTAAAAAATGTTTATATAAGCTGCATATGAAACAATTTGCTTACAAGAAAATTTTTCCCACCCCTGAAGTCTTCCCAGCAAGTTCTTACATCCATTGTGAGTTGCAGAGCCTCACCTAAGCAAAGGGGAACATTCCCTCAGGAGAGCTGGAAGGACAGAGCAGCCCCCATCCCAGCAGCCTACCTTTTTTGAAAACATATAAAATTTGGAGCATATTACATGTTTACAGTTATTGCTTCCCACTGTAAATTGCAAATCCCCAGGGCTAATCTCCAGCCTTAATGTGGAGATGGGGTGAAGTGCTAAAAGTGATGGTGCAGAACAGAAGCATCACAGAGGGTACCCAATGTTCCATGGCCTAGGACCCAAGAGTTTGGAATTGCTCTCCACATCACAGATCAACCAATAATCAACCCTGGTTTATTTGCCTATGCAGAGCACTGGGCCTTTATCAACTGGTTTTCCAACATGGAGGGAAATATTTAGTGCCCCAGCTCTTACTGATCTGCAGATATAAGTGTCTTGGTCTGAAATCATAACAGTGTCACTTTCCCACTTCTTGCACAGGCACTCAGACACACATCTGGGCTCTTTTCTCCTTCCACGTATTTTTGTGACTTGAGGACCACAGCTAGGTCTCAAGACTCATTTTTATACAGGGGACAATGAGCATATACGACAAGAAAAACAAGAGGCAATAAAGCAAGAAAAAGTGAAGTAAAATCAGCAAACCAAAGAAAAACACTTCACATGAGAGGTCTGTAGTTCTCCTGAAAACAGCCTTGAGAATAACTACCATATCTTACAGCTCTGAGACTTGCTACAGTGGCACTTCATACTTCTCAAGGCAAAATGTTCACTTTCCCCAATTTCTCTTAGACTGAAATGTAGCAGAAAACAGTTTTGTTGCCCCACTGTGCAGACAGAATTATAATCATTGAACAGAAAAGAGCCCCAAATCATACTATTTCTTGAAAAAATTCAGACAAGAAAAGTAAACACATATATTATTTTGATTTCCTTTGGCCCACGAGGATGCCACTATAAAGTTTCCAACTTGAAGAGCAATCTTCTCTCCCCTTTCTTTTTCTCAAAATAAATTAGAGAAAAAGCCATGACTTGATTTCATCAGGAATACATTGCACTTGTCCATACTAACTAGCTTCTACTATTGGAACTTTAATAAGAGGGGCAGCATGTCAAAAATAACGTTTATTAAGAGAGAAAAGAAATAAACAAAAAGATGCTACACAGAAGGGTGCAAAAATTGTTAAGATTTCACATTAAAACCTTACACTTTCAAATTAAATCAATATTTATTAAAGCAGACGTGATTCCTTTTGTAGGGAAGATGCACAGAAAAGCTGGGGAAATAATTTTGTCATATCCAGAAATACCTTGGAAAACTACAATTTTTACTCCCACAATGCTACTTTTCAGATCATTGCAAAAATTTTAATTAACTTTCCCCCCCCCCATCTTTCATCAAGCCTTTGGCAGTAGGTTGACTGCCACTCACAAAAAGGCAGGAGACAGAGTCAAGTGCCCAAGCCCTCACAACAAACCAGGCCCACTTGGTTCACACAACAAGGTTTTATAAACCATGCTCAGAAAGAAAATAGAAGTCGGGACACCACTCAGGTTTCTTCACTGTGAGCAAAAGGAAGGAGGTTGAGAAGCGAAAATACATGAGGGTGAAAGATGGCCATCTGCCACCTCTCCCGCACAGACCATAATTTTCAAACTCCTCTCAACATATAGGCTCTGGATCTCATCCCAGCATTTCCTCATGTACACCCACGCCGGCAGGTGCTTCCAGCATTCTTCACTGGATAGTTCATGTCCTTCACAGCAACTAAACTCACAGGTGCTCAAGAAGGAAGAATTAACAGTATTGCTCATTCCTGACACCTCAAAAAAGAGCACTCGATTTTGAGTCAGGAAGCAAGATTGAGAGCTGTGGAAAAGCTGAAGGCACATGAGGTGCTTGCTATGAAAGACGGGGGCAGTTTGGAACTAAAATTTGCTGATGTGAATTTTTACCCTTGAAACTGAGCACACCAGGAATCCTATTCAGTGGCCTTAATCCACTCAATAACACCCAATCCCAGGAGGATTGTTGGTGCCCAAGGGAATTGCCAAGGTCCAATGCTATAACGATTTGACACCTTATATCCCAAATACTAGCAGAACTCTGTGTGATTTAAATTATATTGGGAAATCAAAAATGCACAGCAGCATCAGGATCAAAGGAATGTGTAAGAATATGGATTTTGGGGGGGGGGGGGTGGTTGGTTTGGTTTGGAGGGGAGGGCTGCAGGGGGAGGGAGTGTTTTTTGGGTTTTTTTTAATCTTATTTCTGAAATGTGCTGTCTATATCTCAGCCACGACAGCTGCTCACATCAATGAAGCTTGCCTGGATGTTGTAATGTTTCCAAGATGACATGCTCCATGCCTCACTTAAATGTGATTATATATATGGGCAGCATATTCCTAAAGCAGAGAATTAGGTACATACACTCACTCTGTAGTGCCCACCAAGAACAAAATTATTTGGTGTTTTGTTTTTTTTTTTTTTTATTTTAGTACTGTGAGATTAAGAGTCACAGCTCATAGGTGATAAGAACAACAGCCATAGTCTTGCTCTTGGGCTGGAAACATTATTTCCTCACATTTTCCATAGCCGTAGCATACATACATTGAATATTTCTGTACTATATGATGCCAATACAGCTTCACAGCTCTTCCACAGTTATAAGACCTTCCTGACCTCTAACACAATTATAACTGTCACTCCTTTTCTGCCCCCTGCCTTTTTTCCATGATTCCCTTTCATTCAATATGAATTTTATTCCATGAGTGCCCATGGTAACATCCATAGAATTAGCTCTGGGCTAGACAGTGGCCATGAACAGCTCCCTAGCCATGGAAATCTGCCCACAGTTATCACAAATATAAGATGTTCCACTGAAATAAAAAGCACAACAGTGTTTCTTTAACTCTTTTGCAGATCCTTGGCACATTGTGGCAGCCAGAGCAATTTGTAAACATGGCAAACTGCCTATCTTGCCTTTTTACATTTATAAGCATATGGATGCACCTTAATGGCATGTTCAAAGATTCTAGAACTATAAATTAAACAAAATAGTTACCTTTACATTAGCCATCAAATAATACATGGGTCACATTACTGTCAAAGATGCTATTGTGATAAATATGTACAACAGACAGTCTTCTTCATGATGAGGAATACACACAAACTGTTTTACATTGGAAAATTTTGAAGATGCATGCTAGATATTTAAAACTTGCAGCAGTTACGAATATGGATTTTGGGTATAGGGGGATTGATTGTATTTTTTTAGGTAACTTTAGGTATGAAATTGGGATGAAGGATGACACAATCATATTCCATAGAAATAATGTTGATAGCTTGAAATCCTGCAGTGATTTCTTTCAAGACAATCACCAGTTGTCTCCCGGAGTGTCTGTTTACTGAGAACATCAAATAATTAAGTTTACAGTGGTGAATCAGAATGAGCAGCAGAGCCAGACTTATTTGGGAAGCAATGAAACTATAATTAGACTAGAAAACATTGAATGCAATAAAACACAGATATGCATGCTATTAGGAGGTTCCACACAGGGACAAAGAAACATTTAGCATGCAGCAAAGAAGTAGCCTGCCTTGATCTGCATGGGAATCAAGTACAAATTTATATGCACTTTAGAGAAATGCTCAATAAAGTCTATGCCTGGCTGCTTCATGATGCTTAACTACACAGTTCCTCCTCTCCTTCAATCAGTTTAAGATAGCTTTTGCCCCAGAAGACAGAGGTTCACATCCCTAATTTAACCTCAGCCCCCACTGAACAGCCTTTGCCTTTACCTTACTTATTTTCATCTGAATGCTTTCTACTATTACCTGGAATCCTTGGTCACCTGTAAAAATACTTGTCCTTTCTAAACCCCTGCCAATTTACAGGTTATAAGCCTGTGGATGCATCAAGCCTTGTAAAAAAGCTTTTATCAGAGAGACTTGCTAATGGCTGTTTTAACATTACTACACTCGACTGCTCACCAGAACAACATGATTTCCACAGTTGACAGTATCACTGATAATTGGGAGGCTTTATTTTCAGCTCCCCGAAATCTGCAAGATAAATGTGTTTTGTATAATCTAAGGTATGAATTTAAACTGGTATACCATAGCAGTGTAAAACTTGCACACATACCTGCGACAATTTTCCTATCATCTTTCACAGAGGGTTGGGTGGAGCTACCTAATCTACCTACATCTATGTAATTACTCATATAGAGTAAATTACATAGAGTAAATAAATACTCATAGAATGGTTTTTGTTGGAAAGGACCAAAGGACTTTAACATTCACCTAGTCTCAACCTCCCGGCCATGGGCAGGGATACCTTCCACTACACCAGGTTGCTCAAATGCCCCATCCAGCCTAGCTTTGAGGTATGGGGCATCCATAAGGGCAATCTAGGTATGGGGCATCCATAAGGGCAATCCGGTCCACAGCAAAGACTTTCTTCCCAAAATCTAATCTAAATCCACCCTCTTTTAGTTTGAAGCCATTCCCTCCTTCCATATCCTATCACCACACATCCTTGCAAAAAGTTCTGTTCCAGCTGTCTTGTAGGTCCCTCTTAGGTACTGAAAGGCTGCAATAAGGTCTCTTCAGAACTGAATAACCCCAAATCCCACAGCCTGGTCTTCATGGGAAAGGTGCTTCAGCCCTCTTATCATTTTCATGGCCTTCCTCTGGACTTGCTCCACAGGACCATACGCTTATGTTGGGGACCTGAGAGCTGAATGTAGTACTCCGGGTGGAACCCATAAGAGTGGAGTACTTGGGGTTCCAGCTGGTTTTCTGTCATGTAAGGGCACAGTGCTCCCTTATGTTGAGCTTCTTATCCCCCAACACACTCAAGTACTTTTCCTCAGGGCTTTTCTCAATCCATACTCTGCCCAGCCTGTATTCATTCATGGGGATTGCCCCAATCCAAGTGAACGACTTTGCACTTGGTCTTGTTGGAACTTCATGAGGTTTGCATGGACGCACTTTTCAGACCTGTGAAAGTCCCTCTGGATGGCATCCCTTCCCTCCAGCACATAAACTGCACCGCATAGCATGGTATCATCAACAAATTTGCTGCTGGGTGCCTGCATTCCTACTGTCCATCCTGCCAAAAAAGATGTTACACAGCACTGGTCTCCACACAAACCGCTGAGGAATGCCACTCGGCACCAGCCTGAAGCCACTTACCACAATCCGTTGAGCACAGCCATCCAGCCAATTCCTTATACACTACGTGGTCCATCCATCTGCATTGGCTTTGCACAGCCTGCTTTTTAGGAGTGAGGGGCCAGAGAGGTGGCTTCTGTGAGAAGCTGCTGGAAGCTTCCACCATCTCCAGCAGAAACTGTCTCTGATGGCTCTGAAGATGGACAAGCTGCTGGCCAAAAGTGGGCCAGTGAGAGAGGTTGGTAACACCTCTGTGATGACATATTTAAGAAGAAAATCAAGACAAAGTGGAGGGACAATTTTTTCCAGCCAGAGAAGAGGAGCAGGTGAGAACATGTGAGGGAAGCAACATGGAGACACCAAGGTCAGTGGAGAAGGAGGACGAGGAGATGCTCCAGGTGCTGGAGCTGAGATTCCTCTGCAGGCCATGGTGAGAGTATGGTGAAGCAGCTGTGCCCCTGCTTCACCATACTCTCACCCTGGGGATCCACAGGGAATGCAGAGATCCACCCACAGCCCATGGGGATCCATGGAGAATGCAGAGATCCACCCACAGCCCATGGAAGTCCAAGGGGGATGCAGAGATCCACCTGCAGCCTGTCCAGGAGGTGCACCTGCATGGAGCCTGGAGGAGGCTATGATCCAGTGGAAGACCTAGTGGAGAGAGGGGGCCCTGCTTCCGGGCTGGAGCAGCCTGTCCTTGGAGGACTGTATCCCATGGAAGAGTGATCCATGCCACTGAAGTTTTAGGAGGACTGTTTGCCAATGCGAGGAACTCACATTGCAGGCAGCTTCACTGCTGCTCATGAGAGTGGACCCATGCTGGAGAAGTTCACAGAAAACTGTCTCTCATGGGAGGGACCCCACACTCTCACAAGGGAAGGGCTCCTATCCCTGAGCAGCAGAAGAAAAGCTCAGTGATGAACTGACCTAAACCCCCATGCCCTGTCTCCCTATGCTGTTTGTGGGAAAGAGAGAAGGGTTGGGGGGAAGAAAAGGTGTTTTTAAGGGCTTATTTTACTTTTTATTATCCTCCTCTGATTTTGTTAGTAATAAACTAATAAACCTCTAAGCTGAGCCTGTTTTGCCCTTGGAGTATTTTCTCCTAGCCCTTATCTCAATTCATGAACTCTTCATTAATTTTTTCTTTTCTCTCCTCTGCCCAGCTGTCCAAGGGGACAGAGTGGCTGTCATGTGTGCCTGGCATGTGGCAAATGTCAAATCATGACACCATCAAATCCATGCTCCTCCAGTTTACAGACAAGGATGTCATGAGGTTCAGTGTCAAATGATTTGTACAAGCCCAGGCAGGTGATGTCAGTTTTTCTTACCTTATACTAATGTTGTCACCTTATCAATGAAGGCCACCAAACTTGTCAGTCATAACTTGTCCTTAGTGAAACTGGGTTGGCTGTCACCAATTGTAGTGGTACACTCTCCCCTGCTCCTTTCCAGGCTGCAGTGTGATCTGAGAAGTGCTTGTTAGTCCTTGGCCTTGAAAGCAGCACCCGGGCTCAGCTCTGTCTGAGCTTATCAGAAACACTGTCTGCTCCCAGGAATTGCTAACAAGCTGCTGTTTTACTTATGACCAGCCTTGGAAAATCTTCCTCTTGCCTGTATGGCATAACATTCCTGTTCTCATATCTTCAAAGAACACGCTGACCCAAACTGTGGCCAGGATGAAACATTGTTATGACCAAAGCCCACTCTCTTGTGACCCGATAAACAGTGGTCCAAAATGAGACCCTTTGAGTGCAGCAAGCTGTGACCAGCAACCTCCCTCTGAGTGGGACCCCTCTCAGAGCCAGCAAACCCTCAGGTTTGCTATACCCAGAGGACTGCCAAAGGACAACATACCCTGGGCCAACACCTCACTCTTCGAGGCCTATCCTTCACCTGTTGGGAGATATAGTGTCCAAAGTGAGTATTTTACTGACTTCAGGAGTTCCTTGATCATATACCTGCCTCTTGGCATTTTTGTCTGACTCCCTCTTCATTAGGATGCATCACTTCTGAGCTTGGATGAGGTGATCCTTGAATAGGAACAAACTTTCTTGGTCCTCTCTTTCCTCCAGGGCTTTATCCCATGGTACTCTACCAAACAGATCCCTCAGGAGGCCAAAGTCTGCTCTCCTAATTTCCAGAGAAGTGAGCTTGCTGTATGTCCTCTTTGCTGCCCTAAGGATCTCAAACTCCACTATTTCATGGTCACTACAGACAAGGCTCCCCTTGAGTTTCACATTCCCTGCCAGTCCCTCCTTGTAAGAAGCATCAAGTCATTGCTCAGTGGAATTCAGGAGATTTTTCCACCACAAAACATGAGGTGCCACCATTTATCCAATCCACAGTATCTTGTCACACTGCAAAAAAGAAAAACTTGCTATCTCACTGTGTGTTTTGCAGGACATGTAACTTCTGACTAAGATGTAAAAAGCTCCAACACAGCGCAACAGAAAGGTGGTCTGCTCCCTTCCAAGCCAATATACAAGCAGAATTCATCCTGAAAGTGAAATGACAAAGAGGGCTTCAGTAGCAGAGCAGTGGTTTCACTTGTATTATTGTTCGTCCTGTGACAGTCAGTCATTCTTTATTGGCCTGTAAAGTCACAGGACTATTACCAGATTGTGCTTGGTCAGCAATTCAATATTCTCAGCTATTTTCCTTCAAGTCATTCTTAACAGCCTCTGACTCACCAAGGAGAACTAAATTTAACTTCTACTTCATTCACTGCTGCTACAGCTGTGAGAGGAAAGCAAGCAGAGGCAGAGCACAGGGGTCCTATCCACACCACTGCCTCAATTCAAGCTTCACATAAACCACACTGGTTTCCTTCAAATGCTCAGAGAAATGGACACCACTATCGCAGAAATAGTTGTAGAATCTGTAGTGTCAAGGGAACCGCAAGAAGTGCTATGTCTGTAGTATCTAGCACTTCATTAATTACTGTCTGGGTAATGAAGCTGAACCTTTTTACACAGCTTAATGTTACTGCAGCATTTTGCTTGAAGTGCATAAAAACTCAAAGAACATGAAACACCTTTAGCAGTTTTGGGGGTGTAATATCCAAGTACAATTTAAGAGATATGATTAAAATATTAATTTCATGCTTTTCCAAGAATATAGCCTCTTATGATTTTACAAAACAAAACCTAGGAGTCAGATAAGAAAGAATTTCACTAAGTAACAGAACCAGAATATCATGACAAAAATTAATTTTGTACTCTACAAATCCCAAGAACAGAAAGCAGCAATAAAGGGAAACAGTGTGTCGCTATAGGGCTTGAAGAAGAAAGCCATTTTTCAAAGCTAGCAATAAAACTGAAAACTATCCTAGTGAAATATCTCAAAAAGATATAGAAGCAGCACTGTTCTCTCTGGTTTCTGTAAACCAAAAATCCTTGGAATAAGATGCAGTACTTATGGAAAATTCCTGCTGGGTATTCTTTCTCAAAAGCAGTTGGGAATTCAATAAAACTCCTAAAATCATTTACATGTATTTATATACAATATGTATATCTATATAAAAGCAAACTCAAACTCAGTAGCACTTCTAACCACCTGGGCCTGGATTTTAAGCGTTACTTTATGTAAACCAAGTAAATTACAAGTTCTTGATATATTGTGCAGCCTTCAACCTACCCTTTCATCAGGCTTAGGCTGCATGCATTTGTTTTAAATTTAGAAAGTGGTCCACTTAACCTTGAACTTAAGAAACAGCTACCGTGTGGATAATTGATTTTGGTTACTTTCTTAATTGTTTTTCCTGCAAATACAGTAGGACCATGTGTCCCTTTGACTTTCAAAACACAAAATTGCAAGTTAACACCTTTCCTGTTTCTGCCCTTTCCTGTTAACACCTTTTCCATTAAAAGCCTCTTCAACCGAAAGTGTCAGGGATTGAGGCTGGCTCTGGTACATGTAAGACTGATTAATCACCAAGAACAGAAAGGCTACCAGCCAAATGACTTTGATGGAGGATAAGCACACTCCTTACTGTGCAGTTGAGCTCTGCTGCAAACTACTGGGATGGAGACAGTATGGTTTATACTACAGAAAGTCAGAGTATTGCTGTATGAGAAATCTTAAACACAGCCTCAAGCAGTTCAAGACTAAGCTGTGGCTATCTTCACTGCAACATCCATCACTTCATTTTTGGCATCTTTTATCCCAAAGGCATCCTAGCTGTAAACACCTGCATGCCCACAAAAGCCTTACAGTTCATTTGCTGAGGAAAACTGCATTCTCATTTCACTTTTAAAGCTTGTCTCAAAATTCTCTTCACAGTGATCAAGGTCATGCATTGCCAGATTTCAGTGCTTAAATTTTCAAAAGGCCATAGTTCTGTATCCACTTGCACTTCCTAAAGTTCTCATCTTTCTTCTATCGCCTGGGAAGTGGGAAGCCAGTTGCTTAAAGTATACAAGGTAGGAAAGGAAGCATGGCTTCTGAGGGGACTGGTACCACATACCCTCATATCCATATAGCCTTCTGTCAACAGGTTTGTTCAAGGCCTGCTTCCATATTTCCTTTACATTGTTTCAAGTGTCTCACAGAAAAGGAACAGGGAGAGGTACAACTGGCTGTTCCACAGGGGCTCTGTGTGCAAGAGGTCATTGATGCTGGCAGAACATCTTCCAGCCTTCTCCAGGTCCAGTGAGCACTATACCCATCACAGTAAAGATATGTGCAACTTAATTTCTTACACTACAGGTTTCTGAGCTCAAAAAATCAAAAGCCTACAGAGTTGTAGGTCTCACTGCTGTGTCACAAAGCCATTCACTCTTCTTGTCCAACTCTCTGTGTTGGACATAATTAATCTTCTGATGCAGAGCAGCTGGGAGGGCTGGGAAGTTTTACATAAAAGGGTTGAGTAAGTTGTATGCAGGTGCTGAAATGCAGTCATTCTGTGGTATTAAGAGGGCATTGGTGATGGTCATAATAGGCCCTACTGAGAATAAGGGGAAAAAAAAAAAAAGGAGAAAATAGTCACAAACATTAAATACTAACATGCTTGAATATCAGCTCAAGAAAATCTTTGTGTGAGCAGAGAAACTCTCCTACTGCAGGACAGGTTCTTTAAAGCTGACTAACCAAAAGAGCAGATAATAAACTTATAGCAAAGCAGTATTTTCAAAACTAGTCCAGTCTGAGCAGGAACTGGAGAGTCCTTGACAGTTCTGCTAAAATCCACCACAAGAAGCAATATTTTCAGAAGGCACCTATGAGGTATAAGAATTAACAAAACTTTTATATATTTCATTGTTCATATGTTATTTTATTCTAGTACATGGGACTGAGAACCTTGAATCAGCCATTTTAGGCATGTGTGCCACAGGAAGAACAGTGTCGGAGGAGACAGAGGTGTATCTCAAGGGGCTAGAATAGCCTGTTGAGATATTCAGCATTTTATGAATTCCATTTTCAGAAAACAAAGGAACAATTTATGCTCAAATCCAGGGCTCTTCAGTTATTGTTCTAAAGCCTTGGAAGGCCTCATACTCAGACTTCTCAGGGGTGTTTCAAGCATTTAAATCCCATTATCATGTATGAGCTTTCACAGATCAGCAGCTCAGCATGTAATTCAAGGGATTTTCAAGCACGCCTTCCTCCCAACACCTCCTGTGTGAGTTAGTCATGAAAAAAAAATGTAGGGCAGGACTAATTATAGAATAAAACCTGACAGAGGTGGTCTATCTGGAAGATTTTCTTTGTAATAATAATTTTATGAACAACTATATTTAACTATATAGCTGAATTCAGTTAAAAAATAGTCCCTATTACTCAAGACAAACTCTTGCCGTGCACTTATGTCCTGTTCTCTGCAGTCTTGACAGGCAGCTGATTTTCCCCATTTTTGTAGCAGTCTTGAAACCTTATGTCCCAACCTCAGTCACAGTTTTAAACAGAGCACAATTCCTCCACACTTCCCTTGAAGGGCATATTTAGGCTTTAGTTTTATTGCTTCTGAATTTCCAATGCACTCACTCTGGATATTTCCAGACTAATCATAAGAATCCAGTAGTGCCCCAATATTGCCAAGAGGAATATTATCTTGGGTATGACTGTACAGTGGAGATGTTTTGGAATAACATCTTCCCTGTGAAAGAGCATCAAACTGTTTAGTTATGGTTTTGTCTGTGTTAGCTCTTTTCCAGGTCCTCTATTTCCATTTCCTCTTCAGTTTTATTCAACCATTTTAAAAATCAGACCTCAAACTTACCCTTTACTTGTTCTCTGAGATGACACCCATCCTCTTATAATCTTTATGATGAAGCTGCTAATGGTACCAGACCTGCTTTGACTCACTCTTTGCCACTCTAGTATGAAAATATTCCAGCTTGAAGGACCGATTTGGCCTTTTGAAAAGCACCCACAGTTGAAAAAACAGTGCTTAGAACAGAGTTATTCCAAAGCAGATGCTCCATTGCAATCCCAAGGGGTGACTGCCGTCATACAGGTGCGCTCAAGACAGACATAACCCTGGTTATCCATCTCAGTTCCTCTGTTCTTGACAAGCCACCATGTTCTTATCAAAGCTCACTGGCACCGGCTTCACAGCTTGGAAACTAGGTTGTAACTGACCATGGCTACACACTTTTCCTGATGTACAAACACCACAATACTTAGCACCCAGATTTTCCCACAGAGATCTCCTGAACCACTGGAAATGGGAACTTCCATGTTAGCCCAGGTGAGATCTGTAGTCATGACTGAACAACACAAAACATAAGACAGGCACTAAGCCACAGGGTGAATATTCTTAGATATTCTCTCACATCTAAGGGAGAAAAAAGTTAACACAACACAGTATAGGTATTTTCAAAAGAAAACTACATTTCCTGCATATTATTTAAGATTAGTAAATGGGCATGCCTGTAAATGTATCAGCCTATGTCAAAAATTCAAGCATGCTGAACCTAAGAGAGGACAGTGAAGACAGGGGAAAGCAATGAGAAATGCCTTGCTGTGACCTCACCACAGGTCACCACCAGAGGAAGGTGCTAATGCCTAACAAAAGACATCCCTGTGGTAAACTACTGAGCTCTTAAAGTGCAATTACAACTTCACAGTGGCCTGGACCAGATAATTTACAACTGCAATACTTTCAGGACTCAGACAGAATCTTGGAGTGATGAGGCAATTTATTTCTCAATTAGCAATTAATTTAACAAGCACAAGAGATGGAAGAAAATATGAAAGTGTGGGTTTCTAAAAAGTGACACAATTGAGGAGTATACAACATTGTAAGTTGTGTTCAGGTCTACTAAATCAGACCAGGACCCATTTGCAAACATCGTAAGTAGAGAAAGATCACGCCCTCTGTATAACTCGTAAGGAAATCAAATATGCAAAGGCCTCAAGAGACAAACTATCCTCCTGCTTCATATAGCAAACACTTCATCAAACAAAACAGTATTGGAGCCCTTCAAGACTCGTTCTAATGCTTTCTGACCACAAGGGTTACGTTCTCCAGCCACAGCTGATGGATGAGAGAAAGTCTAGGCTCAGGGAAAGTCAAATTCCTTCCGATTCAGACAGAAGATGTGGATGTGAACATGGAAACAGCAGAAGGCAGATGTCACTGAACAAACGGCTCTAGAGCATGAACCTGGAATTTCATTGCCATCTCCTCATAGCTACGTCTGTAACAGTGATCCAGCAAGGGCACAGATATGAACACCTTCTCATGACACTGTTTGTTGTCATGCTGACCCCATTTTAACTCATGTCACCCAGACAATGTAAGGACATAGCCACAGAGCATGCTTCTCACTCGCAGCATGAATAGTGGGGAAAAATGGGGATAGACTTGCATATGGCCCCACAGACAAAAGTCAGGCCAGGCCAAGTTGCCCTAAAGACCACACAGTAAAGGACATGGATCATTTTATTTACTGATAAACATGTACCTGAGAATGACCTGGGCTGGAAGGAACATTTTATTACTTTATAGAAGTACTATGAACTGCAGAGACAATTGCTTCTGTTACTAAAAGATGCCAAGTTCTATAAAAATTATAGCAGTTTCCTCGGTCTAAAAAAAGCCTAACGTCCTTTTATTTTTGACATGGATGAGTCAGCAGATAGGAAAGGCAATTCCCAAATATAGTGCCTTGCACCAGAGGACACAGCAAGAAGAAAAATTTGATCAAGGCTTCCTTCTTCACAGAGATGACATTGCTTGTGATGAGCCACATCAGTCAAACAGCATTGCCCATCATCAGCCCTTCCTTGCAAGGTCTCCGGAGTGTTCCAACAGTGAGGAAAACAGTATTTTGTTCGGTATAGATAGATGACTTCCAGAAATTTTCTGATGTGGTTAAGACTACTTGGAGTACACAGCTGGAACAAGAACAAAGTGACCAAAAAAGTAGCTATCTGTATTGTCACACTCTACTCATCTTTAGGTAAGTCTCTTAACTAAAAGCATATTTTCTGGAGCATTTCAAGCTTTCCCTAGCAAAGGCTTCCTGGGCAGGCATTCCAGATGAGATACTTAGTGCTACACACACCGCTCAACATCAACACCATGTTCTGAAAATTTTGTTTAACTACAGGTCTTTTCTAGCTTTTGGCTTTATTTTAGTTCTGTGAGATGTAACAGTCCTGTAGTAGTCCAAAACACAATCCCTGGCTGGCCACATTTTTCTGAAAAAATACTCAAAGTCTAGTCACCTTGAATCATAAGCCTCTCTGCAAGATGAAGGGTATTACTATGCAATTAAAATCTCAGAGAATATCTGGCTTTATGGCCACAGGTCCCAGAAGATGAGATTCATCACAGTTCTACTAACTTCAAACAGAGCCATATCAATTTACTACAAGGGATATGATACAAGTGAGTATTTTTGGACTCCTCTTTGCTGAGACAGCTATGAAAAAAAATGTTTTTAAGAGTTAGTTACAAAGACTCTAGGATTAGGACATCATTGTATTGGTAACTGGTTGGATATTCTTACACATTTCTCCTTAAAAACATCAAGCTGAAAATGCCTTCACTAACATTTGAGAGAAATTTTTGTATAATGAGTTCTAGAATGTAGGCAGTTTCCTCTTTTGCAAGGTGTCTACATACCCAGGAAAAGGAATACTCTTATGAATATACAAATGTGATCACCAGACCCTAAAACATGTCTTGCAGAACTGTTTTTTGAACATAAATATCAGATAAATTGTGCAAGTCATAGTGAACCAAGTACACTCCCAATACTTTGGAGACTGCTGTGTCTCACTAGAAAGCAACAACAGGTTAGAATGGAAGTGTGGATTACTAAAACTTACTGTAACATTCAGTGTCAGTATTAAGCAAACTAGAATCACATTAGGAAGAGAATTTATTAAGCCTGTGTAATGCTGAACATAAATCATGTTGTTGATAATAATCATCACCTCAGACGACCTTGATAAATCTATCAGCCATTTTCTACTCCTTATGTCATTGCCTGGACTAAGACCATTAAAACCTTGAGTTATTTCTATGGATTTCAAAACTATTTGAAACTTCAGCTTTGGACATTGTTTCTCATATCTTCAGAATAACACTCATACATTTCTATAGTGCTGTACAGTTACTAATATGTAATGATAAATCACTACAGTATACAATCAGGTAATTTAACAACTGATAGATCAATTCAGGTCTCCATGGGTATCAAACCACTTAGTCCTATTTCTGTCACTGTCACTATTCATTTCCAGTTTCATTTCACTCAAAATATACTAGATAACGAGTATATTTGAATGCCAAATCATTTTCCCACAAAAGGATGGAATGTATTTTTGAAGGACATGTGCTAAGGTACCCAAAATGTTAAAAAGTAAGTCCTCATAGCTGCTATTTTTCCCAGTTTGTAATCCAAGTCACTGAGTACATTATCTATGGCTACTTGGTGCGTGAAATGCCTACTGTGATGTACAAACACATAGTTAGGAATACATCTTCCTTCCTGAGAAGTATATTAGATTCCTCAGTGCCACCCACAGTTCAGGATGTTCTCAGATGCAAGCACAGCAGGTATGAGAACCCCTTCCCTCAAAGATGTGCCCTTAATAAATGAAGCAATCAAAACAGGCATCAAAGTCAAGCATCTCAGATTTTTTTTTACCCCCACAGCTTTAGAGCACAGCACCCAGTATCTTTTGCAGAACACCTCAAAGGCTTGTTAAGTAAGTATACAATCCAACAGGTAACATGTTCTGGGGAGAGAAGACACCAGAAGTATATAAATATCTGGTCCAATTAAACAAAAACTGATACCAAACTCCAACTTGGCTTAGCAGTAAGGGAATTTAGTAAAGGTGTTTCCTAATTTACCTCATAGTTACCAAGATCAGGGTCACATACAAAACATGCAGAAAAATTTCAGAGAAACATGCAAAAATTGTAACAGAATAATGTCCCCACCTTACTAAAGCAGATACAAGTAAAAAAGAACAGGTTCTTTGTTGATCTTTCTGTATCAACTTTTTCCTCATCAACAAGAGCACAGTATGACTGTAATTAACATACGAGGCAAATAAAAGTCAAAACAAACAGGATCTCACGAGAGGAAATCATAGCAGCAGCAGATGGAGGCAGCACTAAACATCAAAGATACTGGCAAGGCCCAGTTCTCTCCTCTGGCATTTTTGAAGAGATATTTATTTTGAGTTGAGCATATGAACATAATGGTCAACTTACAATGAAAGCAAAGTCTCTTGAGGGGCACCACTGTCAAAGTGCACAAACTCAGTGCAGCAGTACTTTATAGCCAACTCACACAACCAGCAGATGAGCTTCCTTCCTTCCAGCATTCCCAGGGACTAAGCTTGCTCTTGTAAGTAATTTTACTTTTGTTTGGCAACGTGCAATTTAAGCTAAGGGTTGAGAAGTTAATGCACACCAAAGAACAGAAAGAGCTGCTACCAACAATCTCACACTCACCAGTTTGCAGGACTACAACCCTCCTGTTGCCTTTACCAAAAAAGTGGAGTATCTCATCCCTTTATAGGCCAGGCAACACATGTGAGTGATCATCATTATAGACCACTCCTGAAGCTGGGTTTAAATAGGGTAATAGATGAAATACCTATTAACTAGAAGTCAAAATGCACAAGGGTATTCATCATGCATTCACAAGCCCCTTGAGCCATGGTAGCAGTACGTTTTAATTGGGTTTTCTGTTGAAACAATTCCTCTTTTGTGATTTATGAAGAAACAAAGTCTTATTTTGAAATGCTGCTTCATTATTTAGCATAAAATCATTTAAACAAACAAACAAACAAAAACCAAACAAAAACCCAGAAACAAACAAAAACCCCACAAAATCCTAAAATGAATCAAAAAAGACCTCCACAACTACCAAAACCCTGCTGTGGCTAAAGGAAGGATCTGAAGACATTATATAACATCTCTGCCAAGGGAAATCTGGAATAGCTCCTCACTCCACTTAATCTCTGTCTAGCAATTCTAAATAAATTATAGTAAGCTCCCTAAGTACCACAGGTACTAGAGGCATTTGAAAGTGTCCCTGGCCTAAGGCTTGAAGGAGTCTGAGACTGAGGAGTGTTGCAATGCTATTCTTCCTCCTAACTGAATTGCAATTGCATTTAGATGCCATTACTACAACACTCAGGAAGGAAGTCCAATTTCTTGGCAAAACACTTTTATCATCCCCACCTATACAATTAATGTTCAGAGCAAGGCTTTATTCCACACAGCCACCTAAGCTAAGGAAGCACTTTAGGTTGAGTCAATGGTGAAATGTGAACTCTATTGTCATTGTGGGGAACCTTGCCATTGACTCCCGGGGAACTACTCAGTTGCCCAAGAGGTAACATGAGATGTTACTGTCTCTTAACACTGAAAAGCATAAAAGTGTCTTCTTGTCTTCTGCATAATTCAGAATATACAGTAATAATATAATTTCAGACAGCTTTTGAACAAAGCCTGTTATTTCTCACGGACTCGGGCACCTTCCAAAAAGACTGCCAATCTGGATTATGAAATTGGACAGAGAAGAATTGAACAAACTCCTAGGCAAATTGCTAAAACAAGTAGGTAGCTGTACAGTTAGAACCATGTTCCTCATTTCTAGCCTGCATCTTTATCACAATACATTATTTTCTCTAAAATTACAGTTATTGACTACCAGAAATCGCCTCTACTACAACAGCCATAGTGTTGATTACAGCAATGAAAATGCTATAAATCAGATAGAAAGTCTCCCCTATAAAAGCCATAGTCTATTCAATGTAATTGAACAGGTTATGGCCAAGATGCACCCTAACAGCAAAAGCATTTAATCACTGGAATAAATAACCAAGAAAGTCATTAACCCCACCATAGCTGGAGGGGAAAAAAAGGGGGTTGGGGTTTTATTACAAAACACAAACATTTATTTTGGACTGACACAAAATGAGAGGTTTTGTTTCATTTGAGACTAATAAATTTCTTTGTATCACCTTTTCTTTCTCTGTCTTGGTCCATTTATTAAACAAAAGCAAACCAAACTATTTTTAATGGAAGAATCAAAGGATTAAGTTTGAAACTAGAAATATTTTGACATTTAAATTGTTAATTGAAATATCTGATTTTGAGAAGTGCTTTAACAAACTGCTTTTTTCAAAATCTTTGTGCTTTCCTTCCATGTTTTGTTTTCTCCACTAAACCAAACAAAAAGATATTTCCTTTCTCCAAGCTTCCAGAAATATCTTTTCCAGTGAATTTACAATCTGTCAAAATAAAATTATGTCCTCATTTATAGATTAGGTAAAAATCATTCCAAAAGTTCGAGAACAGAACCATTGTCCTTGGTTATGAGAGATGATGAATAGCCAAGTATAATGGTATCTTTCAGCCTTGGAATTGATAACCTAGGCAAAAAGAATTAGGGAACTTTCTTTGAGTGCTGGGTACATCAATCATTGTCATGGGTTAGCACTGGCTAGATGTTAATGTACCCATGAATATATGTTTTTTCTTAACAGCTACTGTGGGATGTGATCAAGAACAGAGCAGAGCAGGCCCAAAACTTGAAAACAGAGAACAAAATGTTATTACATTACATAAGAACAGAAATAGAAAGGAAAACTCTAAACACACACAAAAACAGAAATGAAAACTTCTTAGAACATTTATTTTCCTCCCCCAATTTCTACCCCCTACATGTTACCTTCCATAGACCAAAACCTTGGGTTTTAAATCAAACAATCACCACTCAAAAAAACCTAATCTTCAGTTCAGCAAGGGAGAGAGGAGTCTCTCTCGCACCACAGACTGCTCCTCAAGAAACGCAGGTCCACCCTTTGTGTGTTCCCATGTCACCCATGGCACCACCCGGAGAAGTCTGCCAGGGTGACACTCTCTTTTCCATGTCCAGTGCTTTCACCACTGTCCATGGGCTAAAGCTGCATATAGGGCTCTTTTTAAGGATGCTTGCATGCCGAGCTCTCCCCATCTTTCCCCTGGGGCCCAGGGTTCCAAGAGCAAGTTTCCCCTGAGGGCAGAGGGCACCACCTCACCCTCCCCCTCTCTTCTCTGCTCGCTCCACTCTTCAAGTGCCAGTCACTGTTGCAAAACCAGAGGCAGCTGCATCCACTTAAATGCAGTTTATGTTTAAAGAGACTCAAGTTTAGTCTATGGCTAACATTATGCAAGAGAAGTCCAGCCTAAAAGCCACTCTTTTTCAATTCTCTGCCCATCTAGGGTTCTTTTCATCGTCTTTAATCATCTCAGTCCCAGGCTGTTTTTCTTTCTCTTCTGAAACTACTAGCCATGAGAATCAATGTCTGGGAAAAGTTTCCTTCTGCCAAGAAAGGGTTAACAGTTCCTGGCTCCGGGCAGGGTCCGGTGCGGGGAACTTCTCCTCTCCCCTCCCCCCGCTCTTTCTTAGCTGCTGGCTGCTGCCAATGTTCGAAACTCTGAAGCAGCAGTCTCTCTCCTTGGGGGGGTGCACCTCCACAGTTCTCCACCCCTCCATCCTGGATGGGGCCAGCTCAGCTCCAGTCCCGTTCACTCTCTTCCCCCCACGGGGCTCCAGCTTACCTCAGCCCGGCCGCGTGGTTCCCCTCCCCCACCCAGCCTAGTAAACTGGGCAGGGGAGGAGGCGAAGATGTTTCTCTGCTAAAACCGGAACCAAAAGAGGCAGATCCTCTGGGAGTCCTTGCTTTTAACCCCTTGTGTTCTCAGAGGCGTGTCCAAACCTCCCAGTAGCTACTCCAAGTGCCAGCATAAAACTTGACTACTGATTGGTTTGCCCACAACTTCCTGGAAAATTTACCTCCCCCTCAACCATGACAATCATGAATGGAAGAGCCTACTTTTCCCATTTTTAGCTGTAGAGCTAAATAAATTGAAATTGCACTCAAAACCCCCGATAAAATGGCATAGTTGGTGACCCAGTGAAAGTTCCAGCCTATGTCAGTACCCACCAAACCATGTCAGTGACATCACGATCATCTTACCATCAAGTAAAAAAATCACTGGGGCATAATTCACTGTGGAGTATGAATTGGTAAAATAGAAAAAATAAAAAAAAAAAAGCAAACAACCCTCCAAACAAACAAACCAAATCAAAACCACATTAATTTCCTCAGGTTAAAAGAAAAGATATTCAAGTGTATTATTTAGATAACTACAACTCATTGATTTGAAAGGGCTTAGCTCTCTTAAATGAGATACTACAGCCTGAATAATTAGATCCCAATGCAGTTTTGGAGATTTGTCCCTTAATCTTCAATATTTTGAGCACAAAACACCCAGAATGATCAACTGTCCTGAGGTATTAAACAAGAGAGGAGAATGAAAATATGACTTAATTCCCAGTTAAAAATTCATTCTTCAGAGAACATAGTATCATATAATAACAAGCAAGCAAACAGAAGAAAAGAGACAGTGAAACATATTTTGTTAGGGTGTTGTGTGCTGTTTCCTCATGAAGTCTGCACACAACTGTTACAAGGTCAAAGATCCTGGTGAGAAAAGGAGCTCTGCTGAATTAACTATACCAACTGCAGAGCACCATGCCCACAGTGAAGCACAGTCATAGAAATCAAAAACCTCTGTAGGCACAGAGTTTTAAAACCTCTGTAGGCACAAGCAGAAGATTAGTATCCACCAACCTGTCCCTGGTACATATCCACAAATGCAGCAATGTTTTAAATGTCCCACATGGAAGTCTTAAGATTATGTCAAAAGGATGATATTGACACTGGAACTTTGCTGGCTTATACATCAGAGAGATTACACTTACTCTCAGATGTGCATGAGAGTGGAACTTGTCTGCCTATGATTGTTGTCTGTTTTGAAGATCATTAGTGAATTAAGGTAGACAGTGTCACCACAGAACTTTAACTGTTTTTTAGTTCAGAAATAATAGTGTTCTCTTGAATGGCCTTTTGAGGGTCATTGCAATTCTGCCTGCAATCCCCCATGCCTTCTAAAAGTGCATTAAGATCAAAGGTGGAATAAAATTTTTGTTGGACTGGCTACAAAAAAGTCAACATTTTCTTTGTGTCTCTGTTAAAACACCTTGGATAGATTTGAGATGCTTATTTTCTCATAACATCTCTAAATCATAGGGACAATCAGTGTATGCTCTCCTCCATAAATATACAGTTGGTTGCAAAAGCTGGGATGGCACTTATCCCTCTCACTGCTCTCTGGGAAATAATTGTTTGGAGAGACTTTATTGCTTAAATCTAGCAGTGTTGTCTGAAGAAATATGGACTAAGAGAGTCAGTGACAGCCTGGCAATTGATGCTTGGTATAATGGCTAATTACATTACCAAAACACTGTGGCTGCACTGTTTCAGGGAACAAGAACAAAGAACTCCTTGAACCAGAAGATGCCTTTGCACAGAGCTCTTCATAGCATCCCCCAGAAAATGTGGTTCCTGCCTGACAGCAGCCACCCTCAGACACTGCCCGTATACATGGGCAACAGCACCAGCACAGTGTTGTCCTTCCCATCTTTGCTCTTATAATCCAAATATGTCTTTCAAAACTGTGTTTATGTTGATTACATGTATTTGTGTACTACCTTCACTCTACCCTGTTGTTAAGATTTGTATTACACATAATGATATAGAAGAGACCAAACACAGAGTAGTTGCATTATAAACTTACAATGGCTTCTTTGTAAAAGCCAACCACTTTATCAAAAGATGATAGGAAGAAATATAATGACTTCTGGAATAGAAATTGAACAAATAAAATATTAAGACTCCAAGGGATTTTGAGAGCATTTATAAGTGTCATACTCATGACCCTCAGCATTCACAGCAGAGGTCAAGTTTTCAGTTGCTCCCATTTCCATGTGGGCACCAAAACATAGAAGAACTTGGTACATTGCATATGAAGCAACTTTAGCAACCTCAAATCTGGTAACAGAATGCACGTGAGAGTTACCAAAAAGCTCTGGTTCAAATATTTTTCCTCACAGATGAACAGGAATACAGAAGAGACAGAAACTCATCTGATATGTCCTAACCCATTCAAACACAGTAACTCACACATGCAGCAGCCACAGCTCAGCCTGTTGAGAAACTCAGCCCCCGGCTGGATGTCCCACTGGGAGCAGAGCACTTTGGAAAGTCTTCCCTTGGCAGGAGCACTCTGCACTTTAACGTTACACCACATCTCCTCACAAAGAAACTGAATTTCTTAGAATGATTCTGGACAGTTTCCCCTCACCAGCCCTTGGCTTTGAATTCCTCTTCCCTCAAGAAACCAAATTTGAAAAATTAACCCACACTCCTGGGCACTGATCTTCATAGGCAGTGTATTTTAAAACAACATGGCCGTCTAGCAGTAGTAGTAGCTGCTGCTGCAAAGAAAATACTCTCTGCTCCACACATTTGCTCTCCAACACTTGACACTTCCAGAATATGGTAGGTTTGATATTTTTCATTTGAGTCTAAATTAAGGCTTTTTGTGTCTAAACCATGTAGACACACTGCACTTGCAAAGCTTATTGGGAAACAACTAGGCCTAAGAGCAAGAAAGTTTCTTCCTGAACACTGGAAACACAAACATGATGAATGGAGGCAGTCTCTGAGTGAAGATGGGTCACTGAAATACTTCTAATTACTACTGCCCATTTCTCTTCACTCAGCATCCCCTCACAGGCAAGTGTTCACTGACTCATGTGAGGTGCCTGTCACATCTTCAATCACTTGTGTATGTGCATTTTGGATTACACAGCTCCTAAATATTTCCAGGGATTGTGATATTCAAATTCACCAACACCAACAGGAATGAAAAAGAGAACAAATAATTCCTAGCCCATATATTTTGAGCATAAGATAGAAAAAAATCTACCTAGATAAATGATTTTGGTTGTCAAGAAAGCATTTTCTCTATTTCTGGCTCAGGGGACAAGAACAAATCTATATCCAAAGATGGCGATGGCAGAATATGAAAAATTATGACAATTAATCACTTTTGCTAGCTTGAACACTTTGAACAAAGCACTGAGAAATACAGCAGTGTCTGGCAAACAAGTAGCCAAGCACTGCTTTCTGGACAATAGCAACAGACAAATCACCTCATATAAAACAGGAATGCAGCAGCTGACAGCATGTCTTGAGTCTGAAAAAGATACCTCTTTGATTCATAAACCATGCTCTGCATCAGAAGCTTTGAAAAATAAAATACTCTTTATAATACATCCTCCCAGCTCCCGAACAGCATTACAGACCTGAACTGACCTCCACCTTTTTGCCCTACTCCTCCCCAGTATTTCTGGCAACTCAAGATCATCCCCTTAATGGCAGGACAACTCCTTGAGGAGACACCAAGCCAGAAGAAGGGCAGATAGCTATTAGTCCATTAGTCCTGCTCCTTGTGCAGCTGTGTCAACTGCAGATTTTCCAGAAGTGGAAGCTTTATGGGCCTTACTCTCCAGATGAAGGTGAGCCAGACATTAGGAAGGTAAGGACAGGCAACTGTCAATAATGTCATTACAGCACAACTACTCAGGCCACAACATGTGAAACAGAAGAACAGCCTCTGGAATCTTGCCATCACCATCAAGCAAATAGGAACAGACATCTGCAACTCAGTGAACTTGAGCCTCATACCAACTGCTGCATTTTGCTACAGGAGAAATGTGTTTTACAGGAGCTGTAATTTCTCCAGTTCAGCACAGGCTCCCAGAAGCTACCAAAGCCGTGTTCATCAAACCAGCTGATAAAATCACTTCAAATCTCAGTAAGAGAGAAGCCTGTAAACTCTATGGCAACCAACACCTCCACCTACAGAAGCTCTTGACAGGATTTTTTTCTCGGCATGCTCACTACTGTCCATTGTAAACCTTTAGAACAGCAGATGGAAGATAAAGAAAGCACTAGACTTGGGTTTCCTCTCCACAAGGAGGAAAAAAACAACCCATATATACTGCTTGTGGTAGAAAATATTGCACTTCCTCTCCATGCCATTACCAGCTAAAGCCCTCAGGATAAACACAGTCTAATATTTTGAAAGCTGGTAACTGAGAGAAGACCTACATTTGGAAATTCCTTCATATACTAGCAGCTCAAACCCTGAGTCTCACCATGACCTATAGGTCCTGCTATTTTAAGACATCTTTGTATTGATGTTACCTATTTCAAGGCTAAACAGGGTATTTACACCCTTCCGTGCAACGCTTCTCATAACCAAACCCAGCCACACTTCAAGAACAGCTCTGATTTCAGGCTAAGTTTAAAGTTTTCCTAACATGCTAAAAGTGCACTAAAATCAACCTATTGATACCACCAATGGTTAACCCTTGATAATGCCTTCAGGGTTGTTAATTTGGAGTTCACAGATCAACATTACTGCAAATGTTCCCATTGCTAAAACATTAATTTGTCTTGGCTAGCTGAGCATGTAACTTCTGTGTCAGGAAACAAAACTGGGCCAACACACCTATTTCACGTTCTTTTTATTTATTGCTTTTGTCAATAGGTAAGTAAGCAAAGAAGCTTTGTAAACAGAGGGAGGACTGATCATGTAGATTAATTGCTTTTTCTATAGAAGATATCTTCCTGATCTGAGATAAAGAAGCATTCGGTTGTAACTGCGATACTACATATAAATCTGGTGTTAATTTAACAGGACAATTAATCATAGAATCTCTTTTAAGACTGATAGCCCATCTGGCTTCTTATTTATCACCTCACTGTATTTTCCTGTGTTTTTTTTCACAAATAGTTGTCAGTTTATTACGTGCTAGCTGCTTTGGGCTGGGGTATGCTTATTATACTCACTGACAGCACACTGCTGTGAAGTAGTTCTGCTCAGGTCAGGGGGACGCTTTTGGCATTACTCATTGCCTAAAACGAGAGGCGTAACAGTTTTGGAAGGACAAGATGAAATGCACTGAAACCAGCACTTCTTCTTCCAAATCTAACCTTTTACTTGCTCTTTTTTTAATAGCTATTTTTATGAGTCCTAGTTTGCAACTACCCAAACTCACTGTTGTCATCAAATGCAAGGTTTTTTTCCAAAGAAGCTTGGGCTATTAATGAAACTATTACTCTCACCTTCTTCTTTATATACTGTAGTGATTAAGGCACTTTGGAAACACCTTGTTTTTCCTTTGCCTAATACTACCCCATTTTGCTTTAATGCACTTCCACTTTTTCTGCATGCAACAACACTCTATTTCTGCACATATTTCAGTGAACCATATGGATACTAGTCTTTAGAACCCTTGCCCTTTGCGTTATCATTATTTTTTTCAGAGGAATTACATATTGCATCTTTGTGAGATACACTTTAGCATCTCCAGCTCTTGGTGCCTCCCCATGCTAACTCTTTCCTCAGTATCTTCCTTAGCCCCCAAACTTGCTTCCCTGCAATCTTTTCCCACTGAACAACCAAACATGTTGCTATCAGGGCAGCCCCAACGCTCGGCCCTCAGCCTCACTCTGTCTCCACGAGGAGTCCCCCTCGGTCTCCTGCCGAGCGATCCACTTCCCCAACCCCCAGACCTCAGCGCCTTGTCCTTGGCAGGCCACTTTCTGTCACGTCTGTCCGCTCGGCCGGACAGACAGCACAGCACAGCTCCGGCTCCCTGCGGTCTTCCGTGCTGACTGAAAGGGGGAGGTGGTGCGGGGCCCGCGATCAGCGGCCTCAGCGCCTACACCCAGGGGGGGCAGCGCTGTGACCTTGGCGTGCACCTGCGGGCCCGGCGGCGGGACCCCGACGCGAGCAGCAGGGGAGGGGAGGGCCGGGCTCCCCCGGGCGGTCTCGCCGGGGCGGGAGCGGCGTGGCGAGCGGGGGGCGGCGTGGCGAGCTGGGCCCGGCGCCGCTCGGCGCCCGGCGGCGGCGGCTCAGTGCGCAGGCACGGGCGGGAGCGAGCGGCGCTCCGGGCCGTACATAATACGTGTGTCTGGGGCCGGCGCGGCGCAGAGCGGAGATGGGGCCGGGCAGGGACAGCCGCAGCTAGCGCCGCCAGCGCGGGGCTCCGCCGGCCGAGGGCAGCGCCGGGAGGGACAGGTAACCGCGGGGCCGCCGCTCCGGCCTCTCGCCAAACTTGGGTCGGCACTTCGCAGGGGGCTTCTGTGGCCGCCGGCGGGGGACGGCGCGGAGCATCCCGCGAAGCCAGCGGCCGGCCCGGGCTTCGCCTCCCGGCTCGGGGAGGACGCGGCTGTCCCCGGCAGGCCGGCGCCGCGCTGCCCCGGCGCCGCCGGGGGATTGGGGAGGGGGTGGCCGGACCGAGATTTCCGCTGCCCCCGGGGCACCGCCGGGCCGGGAGGGTCGCGGGAGCCGATATCTGGTCCGTGTCCGGGCAGGCGCTGCGGAGTTCTTCCGCTTCGGCCGGGAAACGGGAGATGGAGAGCAACCCGCTCCGGCCCCTGGCGGCGGCGAAGCGGGCGGAGCCGCCCCCCCAGGAACACAGGAGAAGGTGCTGCTCGCACCGCCCGTGCAGGGCAGGGGGGCAGAAGTGGCTCCCGGAGGCGGCCGGGCATCCCGGCTATCCGCAGGGGAGCGGCAGCAGGTGCCCCAGCGAGGGCAGGGCGCCGGGACGGGCGGAGCGCGGCTCGGCCCCAGCGGCGGAGCTCGGGGGCATCAGAGGGGCCACCTCGGAGACTGCTGGCAAAGGCAGGCTATGTATGCCAGTGCTCCCCCTTCAGAAGGAACGCTCTCTTGTAGGTAAGGACTGGAAACATGGCTCTTCGAACAGAAGGGTCAAAGTATGTAAATCTGAAGAAGGGGGAGGGCGGCTTCACCTTTGCCAACCATCAGCATTCGTAGCTTACATTCGGTGGCAGTGTGGTGTCACAGAGCAATGACACATCTTTATTTTCTTTGTGCTTCTTTTTAAATGACAATTCTTTACATTCTTATTTTTTAAAATGTGTTCAACCCTGGCACAATAAAGCAAAGTATTTGGAAATGTTGGGGGGGAATTTTTCATGGGGGTTGCTCATCTTTTAATCTGTCTGTTCACCAATCCAATCAATCACATGACTCCAGATCAGCAGAGGATAGTAAAGCTCAAAGTAAACAGGACAGCTTTTGCCATGGAAACAAAAGTTGCTAAGGGATGGATTGCTAGTACACAGTGGTGTTCTTTGAAGCTGTGATCCTACATCCCACATTTTTCTGAGCACCTTGGGTTTAGACACTGAAAAACTTAATGATTAAGCTGCTTGTTTCAGCCTAGATGTATGTTGCCAGATCGTGGATAACACAGATTTGGGTAACAGCGACTCTCTTCTTAGCAGAAGTTTCCCAACATTTCAGTGTTTAGTTTCTCAGCCCTGAAGGCAAGACATGCAAATACACATCAACACTCAAGAGATCATAGCTACTGCAGTATTTATTCATCCAATGTAAATTGATGCTGTGACACGTTTCCTTCCTACTTGTGGAGAACTGTTTTCTCTCTGACTGTTCAGTTCCTGTGCCCTATCTGTAAGTAGCAAGAACATTTCATTTACACTGCAGCTGAGAAAAGAGACCGTCTTAGCCCAGACTACCAGGCTGCTTCATATAGGGCTGGGGAGCCTTCTCTCTGAAGGGGCAAGATATTTTTCAAAAGATAGGAGATTATTTCTGATTGAAAGAGTCTGACCATGAAGAAAATGCTCACTAGAATTAATATTATGCAGTGCTTGAAAAGAATTAATGATTCTGGTTGTCCTTTTTCTTTTTTTTTCCCTTCCATTTTAAAAGGTCATACTACTTGATGGTATCACAACTCTTTCAAGCATAAGATCATTCTTTTGTTTTCTGTCTCACCTCCCAGCTCTTATTTATAATTTTTTTCATATACCTGACCAAAACCACCTATCAGCCTTTTAGATTGCTAAAGAAAACAGCATCTAAGTGTCATGTAAGCTGTATGGTCATTACAGGCAGTTCTTCATCAAGCTGTTAGAAACACTGCATCCTCCTTTTTCTCTCTTGATTAAACCTACAGACAGTGCAATGAATGCAAGATCATGTTTATACAGATCTCTGTCATGTCACGTTGTGTTTTTTTGAATTTATCACAATAACTAAAGTTGCTGGTTCAGACTCAGTGAAATGCTTCCCCTCCTTTCTGAATGCTCCTGGTGGCAGCTGGAGTAAAACAATCAAGCTTTGGCAGGCCACATTATCCGGTCATGTTAATTCTGTTTCTTCCCTGGGTTGACCTTTTGGAGTAGCTTACACCTGGGGAAAATCCCTACCATTCTGCGCATTATATGATGCTAAATTTGCTTACCTGAATGATTTAAGTTAAGCATCATTTATTAAGAAGATAAGGTTGATATGAGAATGAAGATCTAAGTAAGGACCCAAGAGAAGGAGTCTCTGCAGAACTTTCGTTGACCTCTCTATTCTATTTCTGATGTGTGAGATGGAATCTTTGCTTGACCAAAAGACAGGTTAGGGGTATGGATTTAAAGTGTTGTTATCATAGAAGTATAGGCAGTGTGACCCTGCATGAGACACCTGGGGCAGCTATGGTAAACTACACCATTTTTTTCCTCTTCTCCTTTCCTCCTAAGGTACGTTTATGAGGTGGGCAGAACTCTGGTTCTATGAGAACTCCTCAGTCCTTGTGCTGTTAAAGATGGCAGCTAGCTGTTGAAGAAATGGTGGCAGTGAGTAAAGAGGATTTCTTGTCCTCTCTTCTTGGGTAGGAAATAAACAGTTTTCCCGAGGTAAACAAAAAGAACCTCCAAAAGTAAAATAATTTGCAGCTTTTCCCCACAATAGTCCAGATTATATACTTATATACAAATCACAATTATATATAATTTTTTTTGTACTTCAGAAAATGATAATGTTCAAAACTTCATAGCATGATAAAAAAGCACAACAAACTGTCCTGGTTTTGACTGAGATATTTTTTTTCTCAGTAGCCATTACAGTGCTGTGTTTGGGATTCAGTATGAGAACAGTGTTGATGACACACTGATGTTTTGGTTGTTACTACATGCTTGCCCTAAACCAAGGACATTCTCAGTGTGTCATGCTCCGCCAGTGAGGAGCTGCACAAAAAGGTGGGAGGAGGAACAGTCAGGACAGCTGATGTGAGCTAGCCAAAGGGGTACTCCACAGAACATCATGCCCCATAGAGAAGCTGTGGGACTTAACAGGAAGGGGGATGATGGCAGTTTGGGGACAAGGTTTGGCATTGGTTGGGGTGGTGAGCAACTGTATTGTGCATCACTTCTTTTTCTTGGGTTTTATTTCTCCTTTTTTATTTAGTAGTAGTATTATATTTTACTTTGTCTCCATGATTAAACTGTTCTTATTTCAGCCTAAAAGCTTTACTTTTATTCTTCTTCCTGTTCTACCATGGTGGAGGGGTAGAGAGTAGATATGAGCGAGGGGCTGCAAGGGGCTTAGCTGCCAGCTGGGCTTAAACCATGACACAAACAAATGTTTTTCAGTATGTTTCAGTGGAAACATTGGTGTTAGCTATGTACAGCGAGACACAGGGTGGTCCCAGGGCCAGGCTGTCCCAGTTCACCTCGTGAGCAGCTGGTACTGCTCAGGAGTTTCCTGCTGTCTCAAGGTCTCTCTCCACTGTGCCTGTTTTTCCACCATTCTTTGGAAGGCCACCACCTTAAGGACACACTGGACACTGGTGCTGTACTATCAGCAGAGGGCAAGCCCGTCCACAGACTTGGAGATCACTTCTTTGATTTCCTAAAGCTTTACAGTGGCTTAGGTGGAAAAGGGAAACTTGCAGGGAGGACAGAGGCAGTTAGGGGTTCAAAAAAGGGGCTACTGACAGTAGCTGTGCTTGGTGCTGCCCCTGTTGCTCTGCAGAGCTCAGTCACCAGCAATGTTCCCTCTGGCCCTTGGCAGGTCTCCCAGAAACACATGGGCTGCCTTCTCCACTGAGTCATGACTTCTGTGAGAGTCTTGAAACCTCATCACTGTGTTGTATGAGAGATATTTGCAACTGTAAGATGTTGAGATCATGAAATCCCAAACTAAATGCATATTAGATATACAAAATAAATAAAACCCCAAGATAATGGGTTTCTGTAAAGAGGAAGAAGCAAATCCCTCTCTATTCCTAAGCCAGGAACACAAATAGATTCCCAGGGACTGGAAGTTCACTGTTTGGGCCAGCACTGATTTCTAGCAGAGCCAGCCAACAGATTCAGTCAGACTGTTGCTATTCCCCATTAATATTTTCTGGATTCTCCTTAATTTGAATGCTTGCATACTCAGGTATTTCGTACTCAGCCAGATGACTCATTCACAAAGGGCAAAGGTCTGTAGGGCTGCAAAATTGGGAGGTCCCAGCTGCCATGAACACATCAAACTTTCCTCCAAGTGAAATTGCTGCACAAATCTGACGTACTGCTTGAAGCTGATATAAATTGAGCCATGACTTTCAGGTGCAAGTTCTGATTAACAGTTCCCTTTGGACTACGGCTTTTTGAACTTCTTTAAAGAGGAGCCAATGAGCCTAAGTGACGTTGAGCCATTGTTCAAGTTGTTTTTAAGTGCTAGTATTATTTCAATGAATTCAGTAGCATCACACTTGCGCAAGCAAGTTCAGGCCTTGGACTTGCATAGCTAAATATGGATTTTGTGTGTTAAGAGAACTTACATGAAATGGAAAGAGTAAGAAACTTCATTGGTAGTTTTCACAGAAGGCAAAATTCCGATTTTATTAGAGTCAGCAGGAGCTTGGGCATTGACTTCTTTAAGAGAGCAGTACTTGGCTGTAAGCTTAGTATTTCTGTTTCAGTCTCGCTGAGCAGAGGCATTCCATTTTTAATTTTTTTTTTAAACTATCCCTATTTAAGTACGAGTTTGCCTCTGTTTCCCGTGACTGTGAATGCTTAGTCCTGTACTTCAAAAGCTCAGAAAAAAAACATTTTAAAATCCCTCTCTTAGGCAGCGGTTTGGAAAGTTCATAAGGTGGCAAACTCCAGAGACTGACAGAGACAGTCTGGAAGAGAGGCAGCATGAGCCCTTGAGGGATGCTGGATTTTGTTACCTGGCATATCCTGCTTTTTTCAGTCTCCATGGAAACACAGTAGCACATTAGTCTGAATGATGGGGAGTGAGTACCCTGCAAAAGGGAGTGAATGTTCCATGCATTTGGACTGTGCTGTGCCAAGTCACCGAGTTCCTTGGGTTCGCTTGAGCTGAGTCACTGCATGCAACTGTACCCAGCTCATTTCTCGGTTTGGAAAAAAATGAAGGAAAGGTCTCTCCTGGGCCATGTTTTTTTCATCACATCTGGAGAGTTTGCAGCCATCTTTGCTCTCCCACCACACTGACAATGATCTGCTTTGTGTGAAACCTCGTTGCAGGTAGGAAGGATGAGCTCCTATGCTGACATCTGCGGGTCCAAGCACGCGCAGGGCAGCACAGAGGGAGGGTACCAACGCTATGGAGTTCGGTCCTACCTGCATCAGTTTTATGAGGACTGCACAGCTTCAATTTGGGAGTATGAGGATGATTTTCAGATCCAGAGATCGCCGAGCAGGTGGAGCTCTGTATTTTGGAAGGTACAGCCTGTTGTTTTTTACTGGAGAGAGGGACTCCCATTTGAAGACTTTCCCTGTGTAACTACCAGTATTACCTATTCACCCAGAAAGGCCTTTTGTTGTTCAGTTTTGCCTGAGGTGGCCAAATAATTATGTCTGAAAGCTCTTACTCTTACCAAATACGTCAGCTCCCTGGAGTCTTTGGATCATCTAGTTTCTCTGTCCCAATGTCACTAAAACACCAAAGTCTTGTCTGGGAACCCCATGTTCATCTTGATGTGTAATTTACCTCTGCTCTTCACCTGTGGAAGTCCTGCCAGATTGTAGGGAACAGGACTGGTAGGTTAAGAGCAGAGTGTGATGTAGGGATTGAGAAAACCAAAAAATCTCCATTAAGGTCAGGGAATTTGACAGAACTTGAGAAGAGCAGTGGTTGGGTGGGGCCTGTGAGGCCATCCAGTCCCTACCCCCTGATGATCCCTACCCCCAGGAATACTCTGGATGACCAAATTTTGTACTTGCACTTGAAATGTGCTACAAACACTCTGTGATCTGTTCATATGGCAATAGTAACTTCCTTCTAATCCCTGCAAAGGAGTGACAGCTCATGAAGTAAAAGCAAGTGGTGGAAATGACAGACTACTAGCAGGGACTGAACTGTTGGTGCTAATCACCAGCTAAAGCTAAAGAAATAATGAGTTACACAGCACTGGGGTAAACTCTGTTCCTCTCTGATAGGGCCTTTCAACGTGAAATGCTGTTTAGAGATAGTAATACATGTTCCATTGTTTCCAGAAATGTCAGTACTCAATTATATGAGTTGTAAAAAGAACATTTTTCCATATATTCTAGTTCTACTAGGGCCTCATATATCGTAAAAGAAGAATACCCACCTTCTCCTAGGAGAGACTCTCCTAAGAGAGCAAATTGTATCTGCAAGACAGAGTGAAAAATAAACGCCTCCTAGGAGCACTTCCCAACTAAAAACTGGAAAGGGAAATGGAAAAACTGGAAATTAATCAGTGGTTGGTTTGTTTGTTTGTTTTCCAGGTCGGACTCATCTCTGGGACGGCTTTTATGCTGATAGGGGTAGCTGTTCTTGTAGTGGGTTTCCTCGTGCCACCGAAAATCGAAGCCCTTGGGAAGGATGATTTTGTTGTTGTGGATACCCGTGCTGTTCAGTTCAATGGGTCCCTTGATATATGCAAGCTGGCAGGAGCAATCTTGTTCTGTGTTGGAGGGTCCACTGTGGCAGCGTGTCTGCTGATGTCTGCTTTTGCAAAAAGTTACTCCAAAGAAGAGAAGTACCTCCAGCAAAGATTTAAAGAGAGAATAGCTGATATAAAAGCCCATGCAAACCCAGTCACAAAAGCGCCAGCACCAGGAGAATCAAAAATACCTGTCACTTTGTCCAGAGTTCAAAATGTCCAGCCTTTATCTGAAACCTGACTCTTCTCTTGGGTTCTGTTTCTCCTGTAGATCACTTTAACTGGAAAATATCAGCCCTTGTTGGCATCTGTGGTAGTCAAGTAAAACATCGAGTGCTCTGCTCTATAAACATGCAGCTAATGAGGGAGCTGCTGTGGTAAAAATTTAGGATTGGGAAAAAGGAAATTATGTGATTAGACCTGTGACTAATATATTCAGTACATTTGAACCTTTTAATCTGTGTGGGTACAGTAAGCTCTTGCAACAATTATTAGGTGTTTAGCTTATCAGATTGCATCCCTGGGAAACCTAAGGTGCACTTACGACAGCTATACCAGGAACACTCTACATCCCACTATTTAAAGTTTAGATGAATTTGCTATTTTTGCAGTTTCACTAATCAGCTTAATTTTTATTGGTTTTGCCTTTAAAATACTGTTCAGTCTTACATTTCTCACCTGGTTTTGCTGTCTGGGAAGCCAAGATTCTGCCCTTGTAATTTGCACTTGTCCTCCTGTCACGTGCCACAGTCTGTATCAAAGTAATACTGCACAGGTAAAACATGCATGTCAGGGAGAGCCCTTAATTTGATCCTGGCACATGTCACTTCCCAGCAATGTAACTTCCTGGGAAAGGCAAGTTATACTTGATCATCAGTTACAACTAACCTGTGCTAAAGTGCCACTTTTGTCTTAGTCATTGCCATGTTAGCAAAAACTACAAACAAAAGATAAGGAATTCCTGTGGGAGGAGGAACATCATACTTGTGTGTCTTTGCTTTGATATTGTTTCTTTCATTAGATTGTATTATGTTGAGGCTAATACAAAATGTTTTTGTTTGTCTGGGTGAGAATGAATAAATGTGGTTTGACATGCCCAGGCCCTGTATTCTGTCAGTTCATTAATGTTAGATGATCTCAACGTATGTATCTGAAGACATTTTGAAATGCTGTTTATATTTTTATAGAGAATAGAAAAGGTTATGCTTAACCAGATACATCTGTGTTAAATGCTTACCTAAAGACTTCTCCTTTCATGGAAGACCCCTAATTATTTTCTCACCCAGGGCAATTATTTTACTGTCTTAATCTATGGATTTAAATTAAACTGTATGAAGAAAGATGTGATGTTTGTACTCTGACAATATGTGCCACCTTATAGTTCTGTCTATTTTTTGAATGGATTGAATAAAATTCTAGGCGTGAGCCAGCCATGGATTTTGTGAAAAGTTTCTTTCTAGTAAAAAAAATTTAAGAGCACTGCTTAAAGGAGAAATCAGCAGTTGAAACTCACTGGTCTCTTAATGCAGTCTGTTTTCATCTTTTATCAGCGGCAAGGAAGCTACTTTGGTGCTGAATCAAACAGATTCTGCCACAATAATGGCAGGTATGTTATAAGAGCTCTGCTCTTTCCCTTGCTCATAAAACATTTTGTTGTCTGTGACATTCAGTTCAGACTTACAACATCAAAAAGCCAGACCATATGTGCTTGGAAACTTCAGCTGAATCTGCAATAAATATAATGGCCGACAATACCATGGGAAGTAAAATTTTCTGCTGCATAGAAAGTTCCCACCTTGGCAACACAATTGCAGAGTCCACACATTAGCAGTGAAAAGATGGACAGTCAAGAGCTCGTCACATGCACACCATCACAGAGAATGGAAGAAGGAAGGCGTAAAGGTATCTGGCAATTCACTGACACCCATACATTAGAAATGCAAAGGCACATTGCACCCAATACTTCAAAATAAGACTCTAATCTCAGGGGAGAAATAGATGAAGCAGTGCTAAAGAGGAAAAGATCAGAAGACGGGCAAGATGAGATGTGTATTTGTAAAGAAAGCTATCAAGAACAGGGCTGAAGGGTACTGATTGCTCACAAGGCACATGAAGAGCCTGTCACTACTGCTGTTTGTTAGTTATTCCAGGTAGAGAGGGTCCTCAGCGTTTCCTGTCCAGGTTGCAGGGAGTGTTGTTTACTGCCAATGACTTTCACTGCTGTCAGGCTATCAGTGTGTGGGCAGCAGAGTCAAGCTGTTCTGGCCTTTTCAACTGAGACTTTTTAATGGTGTATGGAGGAAATGTGACATTTTTACAGTGAAGTTCACAGGAGATGAGATCGAGGGCTCCTGTAGCTGAGTCTCTTCTCTTCACCTGCATTTTATTAACGCTGTACTGGAAGTTTAACTGAAAATCCAGCTGGAAAAGAAAGCAGAGGTTGGGATAGTTCACCCAAACTAGCTATATGGGTACATAGTTCTATTTAAAACACACTCCACCGCATAGGCAAGTGTACTACATTTTCATCCAGAGGACAACTGACCCAACAGGTAATTGATAAGCAGATCCAAACCTCAGGTCACATTGCACAGATCTGAACATGCTTTGATAGTACAAAAGCATATGAGTCATGGGAGGGCATTACCCAGGTGCTAGGGGAAAAGGAATGCCCTTGAGGATTTTACTGAAGCTTGCTGGGATAGGAAATGCACTTGGGATTTAGCAGCAGCAGCAAAGCTGATAATGCTGTCATGACTAACGTTGCCACACACGTTTCATCTCATTAAACCTTTGTTTCAGTTGCTTGGAGCTTTTCTGGAACTGAGACCTCCAGAGGCTGCAATCCTTCACAGCAGAGAATCAGTGCCACACACAGCTTTTGTAGAAACATTGAGCAGAAAATTGCTCTGTTACTATTAAGAAGCCACATACAGGAAAGATTAGGACGCCTCAGGAACATTTTTAAGATCCATTTTCTTGCAATGTTTTAATACCTTCACCCTTTGATGCAGGAACTGAACCATTAGCAAAAGGTAGTGGAAATGTACTGTGTGCTGTTCTTATGGAAAATGCCTGTGATATGGCATCCAAATGGGATCCAGCAAGAAGCAGTCACGCTCCCTGCAAAATTTCTAATGAGGCTGAGGGCAATCTGTCCCTGCACCTATCAATTTCCCTATCATGTAACTTCTTCACTTTTCACATCCCCACTAAACTGCAGCATACACTCGACTATGGGACTGCCTGGGACCTCCCCTCCAAGCCTTGACTGCCATCGGCTTTCTAAAGGACACATTGATGGAGACCCCAGTGCAAATGAAATGGCTTAAGCAGCCAAGCTCTTCTTTTTTCAACCCTTTGACCTCCCTGCTCCAGAGGCTCCTTTGAGTTTCTTCATGCTCATCTTATTTCTTGCCCCTCTTCTAGCCTCATTTGGCTTGAAATTACAGTGCAATCCCTCCTAGCCCAACACCATTTTCTCTGCAATTGTAGTGAAAGAAGTCACAATTTTCATCTGAATGGTAATTACTGGCTTCATTTTAGTTAATAGATGTTCTCCTGAAGGTTAGCTCTGCTTCCCCAGCACACTGCAGAAAAGGCTTCTGTTAGCATCTGTTTTGTCCTCCACTCACCAGGCTATCTTGACCCCTTTATTTTCCATTTTTTCCCAGTGCACAGTGAATCAAAGGCAAAAGGTAGAGACGGAAACATTCCTCCTCTTGAGCTGCTTGTAAGCAGATTTAATTCCCGGTTTCAGCTACAGCCTCAGCCTGCCATTTCCAAGTATGAGACTTTTAATCATGCACAAGTACAAGCAAACAGCTCTTCATGAAAGCAGAAGCAGCACAATGGGGAGGCTGCAGAGAGAGAAGTTTGGTGGGGGGGGAGCAGCAGCACAGCCTGCACCCAGGGAGGCCACTCAGCCCCTGAGGACATGAAGAGCAAAGGAGACAGCAAAAGACTGCAAGTACCTTAGCTGGATGCACTTTCCCAGCAGCTTTCTTAAAAGGGCTAAGAATGGAACAATTTTGGTAAAATAAAGGAATTAGCACTTGGGGTTATTCAGCAGTGACCGGTCAGCCTGCCATTACACAGCAGGCTGCCCTCTCAGCTCACCTGCATGTCAGGTCAGGGGTAGAGAGACAATAAAATACAAGCTGCATGAACAGGCTGTGGAAGCACAGCCTCACCTCTTCCGTGTCCAACCCCTTGCACAGCTGAAGGAAGCAACATCTCTACAGAGCATTACCCTGCAGCAGTCATTTGGGGTTAATGCCCATGCACCTCTTAGAGAAACAATGCTTGGATTTTGCCTGTTCATCCCCATGGGACAGTTTGGCCCAGAGGAAAATCACTGTAAATAGGAAGACCCACCTAGTTTCCTCCTATTTTGAATATTTTAAGACCGTATGTGATTCTTCTGGAGCCTTCTGGTCTCTGGGCAAACAATCCATCCACCCCCTCATTTTTCTTCAGTTCTTATCTGGACACGTGGCAGACCACACAGTGTGCATTTCCTGCATCAGATCACTTGCTGCACATTAAGCAGGCCAAAGCCCAGTTTTGCTGTCAGATAATTTACAGAGGTATTGAGATGAAAATAATCTCTGCATATTGACAGCCAGTGAGGCAAGTACTTCTAACAGCCCTTCAGAGAAAAGAGCCAGCAAGAGGTTATTACCTCTTTTATTGTTTATTTCCTAATTATTTACAGCTAATTTTTGAAGACACTCTTTTTTTTCCATAATTTTCCATTCATGGACTTCTGCAAATATAGATGGGAGATAAGTTTTAAACAATGCTAATAAACTAGTCAATTTAACAATGTATGTTATAATGCTCCAGCAATTTCAGCCTCCAAACTTATGGCAGTCATTGCTTCAGGCCATTTCCCAGCTAAAGACACACTTCATCCTGAAGCTAAAAAGATGTGTTTGGTGTTGTTGTGGTCATCTGTCATTGAGTATCAGAAAAGACAGTCAGTGAATATTAAAAGCATAGAAAAACTTGCTGCAGGTCTAAGACCTGTAACCAGAACAATATAAGTACAGTGACTAAAAGCTTCATGGAAGTAGACATTTAAAAAAAACCCAAATCAATGTTTGACATCAATATTCTGGCCCCCACACATGGACCTTATTGTTGGACAAGTGCATTATCTCTAATACGAGGACACATTTTTCCCTTTAGAATACTATGATAAAAAACAATTTCTTCAGATAGCTGTTGCTCTGAATGGGTTCAGCTCTTAAATGACCCATTTCTTCTGAAATTGGAGCAAGTTTGTGCCCAGACAAAAAACTTCACTTCAAAGACTTCCTGATGAACAGAGCCACAATCTCCAAGGAGCACAAATCAGAGGGTGCCCCAGTATCTCTCACATACTGGCTGATTGCGTTTCTGGCTCCCTGCTTTGTAAGGTGGCAAATGAGTGAGTTCATCTGCACCTCCCCTTGCATATCAGAGGTGACTGAGAAAGCTCTGAGCAAGGCACACATCAGTGCAAATCAGAGCAGAAGTATTCACTGAGATCCAGGACAGCCACACAAGCTCGTGACATCTTTTAGCCATGGACTGTCGCTGAGCTTTAAGGGCAGAGGCAGCTCCAGCACTCTTCCAAAAATCACCATAGCAGCCATATGAACTCCCTTGTGCTCTGAGAGTCAAGGTCTCAGATTTCCCCAGAGGGAGACATCACCATCTTATGCCATGGGAGGAGAGGTAAGAGCTTGGTCCCTTGCAGTGAACACCAGTTAAAGAGAGATGATTGCAGCACATGCAGCCAGCCTGTCTTTAGCTTAAAATCACAACAGAATGGATGGCAAAGAGCTTGTTCTGACCTCCAGGTGATCATGTAACTGGAAAGTGATAAATTGAGTTTGTTGGTTTAAACGTGTCTCATGCTTGACCTATGTCTACATGAGATGTAGACAGAACTTTGCCCTGACATGGAGCATTGTCTGAGTCCTCTACCCTTCCTCTGCCCCTCCAGCAGCAGGGACTGCCCTCTGAGGAGTGCCTCAGCACTGCTCTCTGAACTAAACTGCTCTCTCCTGAGGCACCATATGTGTTTAGCCAAAGGTATGATGGGAAAACCTCCTGCAGATCACACAGAAGTTTACCTGCCTGAAGTTCAACTCACTGGCATAAACCTTGAAGGCCTCACCTCAAAAGCAACTCCAGACCTGAAAGCCAGATTGTTTTATCTCTGCAGATGCATTCATGGCATCCATGTTGGGAAGGCTCTGGCCTCTAGTTGTCTGGTGCGCTGCCAAGTCTCCACACGCAGGCTGTCTGCCAGCAAGCCAGCAGGCAGGAATACACAAGGCAGGTCCCAAACCTCTCTCCAGGAGCAGTGCAGACCAGCCCATCAAGTGCTATCTTTAAAACACCCAGCTGTGGATCACACAGATGTTGGTTTAGAGGAAACTCGAAGTGTGCACCAAAGTATCTCCAGGTCTGCTCTGTGAGGAGGCTGCTGGCCATGTTTCCTGTCAGGCCTGTACTGAGGCACACTCACAGCAAAGTGCAGAGAATGGAGGTGTCAACGACTGCAGTCTGCATCCCCTTTGTAAGGCCACTGATCAAGCACTGGCTCACTGCTTGTACGCAGGGCTGAGCAGTTAGAAAAGCAAAGCTGCTGGGAGCACCACATGGAGCCCAATACCCACATGCTGCTGACATGTGCATCCCTACTTTTGGTCCAGGAACCCTCATAAGGCAGTGTTGTGTGTAGTTTTTTCACTTGCCGGAAGCTTCCAGAGGAGCAGGCATTTGTCTGAGAGCAGTGACAAACTCCACTAGGTCAGTCAGTACACCATGATCTGCTCCCCACATGCACCAGCCAGGCCACTGCCCAGCACCTGCCCACCCCTGCAGCCACAGGGCTCTTTGCAGCTCCAGGGCTCTCCCTGCTGTGGAACAGCAGCGGAACATCCAAGTGTAGAGAGGTGCTAGTGACTGAAAAAATTCATAACACCAATATTACGGCCCTTGAGATGAATTACCCATTCCTCCACCCCCCGTCAAAAACAAACAAACAAGCCTCCACAGTGATAATACCTCTTATGCAAAAAAACCCTTCTGCTTCAGTTTCTCCACAGAAAATCATACTTGGGAAGGTTCTTTCAGGGAAAGGCTCTAATCTCCATGAGCAAGCACAATGTTACTACAACAGATGTCTGCGTCTCTTTGCACACACACAAGACCATCTGCAAACATCAGATGTGCCTGAGGGTGAGGCCCCCAGCCAGGGGCACCCAAGAGGTTTAGCTACCTTACCTTCCTTGCCCTGGGATAAGCCACCTACAGTGGGGTCAGGGGACTTGGAACTATGAACCCTTTGCTCACCTTGAACTAGGCTTTGGGTTGCATGAAAAGGAGAAATAGTCTTTACCCATGCCTCTTTCTCTGCAGAAGGAGACTACTTTTAAACAGTGGATGCAAATCCTAGCCCTTGTCTCACCAAGGTAATTTCTGTTTGGTGCCAACTCTGCAGAGGTCAGTGGGATCAATAAGAGAATAACAGGAAAATGTAAAGCTCAGGTGCCAGCCTTGAATCAACAATTTATAAGGGAGAAAGTGGTACAGGCATTATTTTTTAGCAGTATCTTTTCTTACAACCAAGCTGGAAGAAGCAAATGCAGAAAGAAACAGAAGGATGATGAGATTGTATGCAGTGATGAAACCACAACCTGTGGCAGCAGAGGAAGCAAGGGCAATGTCCTTATGGGGATACAAGCTGAGTACCCAAAGTGCAGTGGCAGCGTGACTGCTTATCTCTGACACCTCCACTGCACCACTGAGACAGAGGAGTTTAAATCACTCAAATCTCTAGCTAAATCAAAAGTCCTTCCCAACTAATACAAGGAAAAAGTCACTGAAGTCTGAATACATTTTCTTTTCTCAAGAGTGGGAGAATTCATTCCCCTGTGTGAACACAAACACGAAGTACCATCCACTCCTAAATACTTGCTAATAAAGTAACAATTTCCTCCTATCTCAAGTACTGCTTTTGTTGAGCTCCTTGGTTCTACAACGTTCAACTGGTTCATCCACAAACTACTTCAGCTGAAGGCTGGACTGCTTATTTCTCTTCCCACTGGGGCTGGCTGTTCCCATCTTCTCAAGCAGGAGTCCCAAAGACACCACTTTACCTCTTCCCAAGCAGACACAGTTCCCACCCACTGGAATACTCGCAATGTAGGAAAGTCTTGCTCAGCTAGAGAGGAAAGGGGAATTGGGAGGCAATTTCTTAATAACGAATATCTATAGGAATAATCTAATTTTAAAGAAAAAAAATAATTTGTTTAAAAATAAATGGTGTAATATTGGGGAGGACGGGAGGGTTAGCATTTGACAGGAATTGTTTTACCAGGTATAGCATTTAAATTGGAATATGCATTTCTAGAAAAGCTTTTTCATTCTGCCGTGTTGAACAGCTTTGTAGAGGAAGTAAACATAAATGGATTCATATTTAAAATCTTAAAATCTGAATAGGATTCTTTTTTACTTTCTGATAGAGATAGGATGAGAAAGAAGAAAACAGGAATAGCCCTAAACTAAGAATTGAAAGCAATGCAGTGAGTTTTAAGAAATGTACTTTCCCTTGGATCCTTAAAAAACCTTTTGTTCAGTGTCTCAGCACAGTCCTCTGCTAGGGGAAGAAGTCATGTTATTCGAAATGGTGAGTACAAACTGCTCTTTGCTGCCAAGCAGAGGGGCCTTGATGGCCTGTAGAAAGGGGCTGGCAGGAACTGCCTGCAGCTCAACCAGGGCAAGAGCCAAGTACTGCACCCAGGTGTTACAAACCAGTTTAAACAGAGAAAAGCGAAGAAAACTAAGTCTCTGTGAATAAAATGGATCGAACCCATAAAGGTTCGAAATATACCACAAAATTTGATTAAAACCAAATGAGGTTAGATGTTGGTGCCAAAAAAGTTGATCTGTTTTATTTAATAGTAAAAGAGGCAAAGAGAAAGAAAGAGAAAAGAAAGAAAGAAATAGAAAGGGTGGAGGGAACAGGGGAGGTGACACAGGAAGAGAGTGACAGGGCTTAGGTAGAAACACATCACCCTCCCGAGGGTCCCAATGATGTCTTGTTGCTCCCCTCCATCTGGTCTTCTTGGTGATGAGGGTCCCCACCTGCCACTGCCAAAGACTATAGAATTCCATGGATTAATATACTTTTGGGCCAGGCAGGAATGCCCATGTACCTCTCATGCAGGGAGACAATTTGGCACTGTCCCTTGCAACACTGTGGATCTGTTGCATCATGATTTGATGCTCTGGTGCAGGGTCTGGGGTCTCCTTTGGGGGGGATGTCCTTTGCTGGGTCATGGCACCCCTTCTGCTGTCCATGTGGATGTGGCTTTTCCTGGGGTGAAGGGGCCCCAGAGCTGAGCTCCACTGCACAGCAGAGGATGGATGTTCACTGCCTCTGGCCAAAGGCTTTTTACCACCCAAAACTTCTCCTCCCCCACTCCTTTGGTATAGGGGTCTGTTCGAGTTTGGCAGCTGATAGCCCTGGGCTGTGGTCTCCACCTTGACGGTGCAAAGCTTGATCCCTCTGTGAATGTATTCTTCCCCCAGCCCAGACCTGAGTCACTTTATTTTATCTCCACCAAGGAGCAGTGTAAGGCCTTAGTCAGGGCTTGGTGGTCTTCTCTGCTGCGTTTGTACAGGGTTGCTATAATAGGCAAAAGTACTTCACAAAGATGTTTAAACCATAAATTATAACATTTCAGTCTCCAACACCAGGGAGGGTCAAGCCCTTGCAGCAGTAGATGCAGTTACTGAAGCAGCTGTGCAAACACCTGGGGCATAAGGACCTCAGGATGAGCCCCAATTGTCAAAGTGCTCTTGGGGCAAAGGCAGCTGATGGAACCCTGGGCTGCAGTAAGCAAAGCTCTGGCAGCGGGGGAAGGAGGTGACCTTTCCCCTTATCTGTGTCCAACCCTGGACTCCCCATGCAAGACAGACACTGGCCACACTGGAGACCAGTCCCGTGCCAGTGCCTTCCTCAGCTGCATGCCCGTCCGTGCCCACTGGAACGTGAGTCAGTGGGAGCCAACAGCCACCAGATACAGCAGGAGGCACAGAGCAGTGCTGGGGCAGGAGGCATGCCCTCCATGAATTCCATATGCAGACCCTGGCCAGGGAGCAGGCAGCCTGCCAGCAGGGAGGGAGGGGGGCACCTCCATGTCCTTGATCCCATGGTCTAGGCTGGTGGAGAGCCTGGCAGAGATGCAAAGGGCTGCCTTTCACCCTCCTTGGGCTGTGCCCCCAGAATGTGCAGCCAGTGCAGGGAGCTAGTGTAGGTGGGGTGAAGGAAGGAGGAGAGGTCCTGCAGCGTCTCTGAAGGAGTGGAGAGGGTTGGGAGCCACCAAGAACACCACCATATCCATGCTGGCAGTACTGGAAGGAAAAACCAGCCTTGCAGGGCAAAGAGCTCGGGAGGGCAGAGGGTCCCAGCTCTGCCACATTCAGGTTGTAGATGCTGGGTGGAGGCTCATGCGTGGCTTTCTAAGCACAGCCTGGTTCTTGCAGGACAGTCCCAAGAAAGATCCTCTGACAGCCCCATCTGGCAATGCTGGGGGACTTTGCCACTCAACAGGTTTATACTAAAGACCTTTCCATGTTTTGGTATCACTTGTCGCACTCTAGACTTGTACTTTCTTTCTTGAATTTTACAAATCCTGTCCACATCCTTACGGCCCCCATAGCTTCCAGTAGCTCCCAGGCCAGTATTTCTTTTTTTACTTCAGTGTTTCAAGAATTGTGAACTTGGTTTCAGCAAAGCACTGAAGTGTGCACACAACATTAGAAAATACGTCACCCTTTTTATGAGGTTATTACTAGGTTTTGATATATATATAAGATTATATAATCTTGTATAATTATAGCAAATTTCAACTACAACCAATAATATTTCCCCACCACTAACATTATAAGAAGATTATTAATATGCAGATGATTTGTGCAGTGTAAGTTGACAGATACAAGCATGCACACACAGAATAATCTACGGAGAGCAGATGGCTCCACTGCCTATTGCCATGTCCACAGCACTTCTTTTGATTAAAACTTAGATTGAAGCCTGTCAGCACCCAGAACAAGACATCCCTGCATGCATCCCATTCAATCATTCTGAGTGCAACTACTTAATAAACCCACCCTTCCTGGAGATACTTTGTTTGGTATTTACATTTATTATCTAATGGTTGTTTTAATATACACTTGGGGTAATCAATTCTTTCCCTGTATTTTCAAGTGATCAGAATACTCACACTTACTCTTTTACTCTTTTGCACACAGATTTATTAGATGAAACTGAGTGGGAATTATATTTTCCTTATTTTCACCCATTTTTTTCAACAAACTAACTTTATTTTGGCTCCAACATGTCAAGGTGCCAAAGCACAAGTTAAAATTCAATGAAAACTGCAGTCCTATGGGACTTAAGCCTATACTTTAATGCTTTGCTGAAATTAGGAATCTGCAGGGAGACACGTGGAAGTTTGGTAATTTTCCTAGGACTTGCCAGTGAACAGATAAAACTCACATCATTTGCTGAGCACTGCCTGAACAGCACACACATACCCAGACCTAACCTGAATTGTGACATTAAAAAACTCCCCGAGCAAGTTTAACTGTGCCATTAATCTTACATTTATAACTATGTATCAGCTAAATTCTCAACATATTTTCTTTCACAATTGCAATACAAAAACTACCAAATTTCTTTTTTGGGTTGTTTTTTTGGTTTTTGGTTTTGTGTGGTTTTTTTTTTTTAGTTTTTTGGGTGGTTTTTTTTTGTTTGGTTTTTTTTGTGGTTTGTTTTTTGTTGTTGTTGTTTTGTTTTAAGTTCTAGTTATGAGAGAACCCTATCAGCGGCAAAATCACAAAATTTATAAAGTCAGTAACCCAAAGACAGATTTAACATCAAAAGATCTTGATATGAGAGAAAACACAGGAATAGCTGTACTAGTTCTCTTTAATAGCAAATTATTTTTAAAAACAAAAACAAAACAAGAAAACAATTCTTAAAAAAACCCTCAGAATTGTTGCACATAAGCTTAATAAAATAATATCACATAAACTTTAGAAAACTATGTATTTGTCAGGTAAAAATGAGTTAAGCCATCACACACAGCAGATCAAGACAGAAAAGCTATTAGCAAGACCACCTGTATCATTCTTGTTTAATTTCTACTAGAATTATTTGTTAGGCATAAACTAGTTTCCCTAAATAAAATAACCTGATACAAAATTCATATTGTCAGTGTTGCTAGGTGAATGATAAAATGGTTATATCTCAATTTCCAAACAGTCTGTTTTGCTTTTCTGAAGAAATATATCCTGTTTTTCTTACAAGAGAACAGAGGCAGAAACATTTTCAAAGTTGAGTAACACTCACGGGAATTTCATGTTCCTATGAAGGAAAATGATAACATTACATTTCCCTAGAATTTAGTTTAATCCTTTAAGTTATTCTTATTGAAATCTGTAAGTCTCTTAAGGATGAAAAATACCAAACTTTTGGGGAAAGGAAAGAATTGACAGAAACTGCTGACACTCAGAAACTATAAACAGAAACCAACAATAAAGGCAGCTGTGCCATTTTACCTCACTATCACCCACAGTTATTTTTATCCATTCTGTTTCAGGGTAGGTTGGTGGGTTTTTTTGGTTTGTTTGTTTGTTTTGGTTTTGGTTTGGGTTTTCTTGTCAGGGGAAGAGTTGGTCAGTTTTTACTTCTGCTTAACTATAAATGTCTTCTTAAATCCCAGAGAAATTAAATATATTTGAGCTTAGGCTTAACTGCCATCACAAAAAAAGGAAGCTGTACACTTTGCTTAAGAACTTGACTAAATTAGTAGCTTATTTTGAACTGATCACAAATGTACCATTCCCTTTGGTCTTTGTCAGACAGCTCAACAGAAGCTACAGGTTTCGTAGACAGAAGGTTTCACAGACAATTCAGAGATGCCACAGGGCAAACTGTTCTAACCCTGTTCATATGTTTTTTAACATGTTTTTCATACTTACATTGCCAAAGCACAGAAATATGCTGAAGGATCTCCATATATTTCTATTACATTGGAAAAATATACTTAATAACCAGTAGAAGAAGGGAAGATGTTTGAGCTTCAGTTATGACAAGTGGTTCTTCACATTCCTTAAACAGCGCTTCAAGTTCAATTTGTTCATAAATGTAATTCTTGTCTTAATGGCATGAAATCAACAAAAATGACATTAAGTTTCTTGTAGTAATAATTTACTAGCATTAACGATAAGGAAACCCACTATTTCTTTTGTATAATTAATAAAATTATGCTCAGGCCTGTATTTCAACAAACTACAAATTATTCCCATTACTAACAGAGAAATGATAAGAGCAATGGAATCAGTGTCATTAAGAGAACTAATACTGTGGATCAATGCCTTGTTTGCTAATGCATATTAAGCCACAGCCTATCAGGAGACAGCTTGCTCAAAAGGATGATGACACACTTCCAACCATTAAGGCTATGCAAAGGGTTCATAAATGCAATAATTGTTCCTGACTTTTACAGAAAGCTGGTGGACTCATCCTGATGTCTCACATATTAAAATGGTTCCATCAGCAGCAATGGTTTCATGGAAATTTCAGTCTGAATCCTGAATTGCATGTTCTTTTTTTTACTTCCTTAATAAATTAAGTTTCTCTTAGACTGAATGACAAATCCATCCAAATTCAACTTTTAAAACTAATCTACTGCATACTCTTCCTTTGTTTTTTGTTCACAATGAAAATAATTCACCATTTAGTGAATCAGTGCAGGACAAACAGCAAAATTTTCTGTTTTAAATGGAAGCAAGCTGCAGTATTGTGGGCTGTCCACATGTTTTCATAGTGCTAAATAAATGCTGTTTATGTATGCAAAACCTAATAATTCTAATTAATATACTGAAAAGGGACTATTTAGCAACATTGAACTGGCTCCTCATTATAGTAAACCATTTTCCGTGGGCATTAATCCATTTAAGTGAGGAACATATTCTAGTTATATCTTGATGTTATACCTGAAAATTATAACTATCATGTGGAATTTTAGAGGAAAAACTACACATGTCCTAGTTAAAGGGTAAAAAATAGTTTCTTTTCCTGAACAAATCAACAAAGAAGTATTGACATTGAATCTGGGTGGATCTCTTTTCCTTTCCATGGAACAGTGTAATTTTTGTGGTTATTCTATTGCTACTAAATATCTCATACCACAGAACAGTTCATTTTTTTTTCTAATACTATTATATAGTACTCTTGAACTTCCCCTCTCAAATCTTATCAGAAATTCTCACTGTGTAAAAATAATTCTATGTTCTTCTCGTAGATATGAATGCTTGTTTTTCATCAGTCCATAGAGCATCATCATCTCACAACTCATTACATGGATACTCAACCTGCCTTCCTAATATAAGTTACCAATCACAAAAAATAACATGCTTTAAAATGTTATCCTTTTTCATTTTCTGCTCATTACATTTTTCCTGTTTATGCAACTGCCGCACAGTCAGTGCTCTGGTCATTCTTTTCACTCTCCTGTGGGCTGGTGACTGTCACCCTTGGATTTGTGGATGTATTTTCAAGACCAGGATCAACCTCAAGAGAAAGGATAGGCACTGTTAACATCATTGGGTACCAAAGATTTAACTTCATTTCGATACAGCATTAAGCACTTCACATTAAGTTTTCCACAAGGTATTCTTAATGTGAAAAAAATGTTTTCAAAGAGTGATCATGTTAAAATTTTCATTTACGTTATACTTATCTATCTTCCAAAGGAGAAAGCACTCACAGTAGAGGTTCCCCCATACAGTTCTTTCAAGCATCCAGTTACCCACATATGCATTTAAAGTGAATGCTCACTCACTTTCTCTATTTCCATAAATACCTTCAGCTTATCTAAAACAACAAAAAAATCAAATATATGAAGCACGGAATAAATTCAGAGCCCAAGAAAATGTCATGTTACTTAGCTCTCTCAATTAAAAAATATTCTTGTGTGTCATACAGGAACAGAAGAAAGCCCAGTTGCAAAGTGCAAGAAACCATTCCCAGTGTCACAGGAAGCAGAGGGAGAGACTGTTTTTCAGCAGCCTGTAGGCAGGGAATGTGCAGCAACTTGCTTTGCTTCTGACACTCATGAATCCCACTCTTCCCAGACCTGGATTCTCCCCATCAAACAAAACACTTTGTTTCCCACACTCTGTGAGCTGGTCAGTTCATCTGACAGTCAGGGGAGTTCTCCTTATTTATATGGGTTACGTCCCTACATCTAGGCAAACAGTATGTTACTATGTATCCTAAATAATTAGGATATTTGCTTTAAACTGACCAAAGCCTCTTGCTTGGAAGGATCTTGTTAATATACCCTGTATTTTTCAATTTCTAAGAAAAAGAGATGAAACTTCCACAAAACAATGGCAAAAGCTCTTTATAAAATGCAACTTTTGTGAAAGTAAATTAATCAAAATAATGAGGCACTGTGGTGACATGAACACACCCTTCTGCTCTGTCCTAAAAGACAAAGTAGTGTAGAAATATATAACGATTCTGCTTTTCTGGAAACTGCAAGATTTTTTTTTCATTACCTTTTTTCCAAAATTCAGCATACTAAGGAAAGCAGAAGATGCAGATTCATCACATAGTGAGAAACATCTGCTTTCTCAGTTGGAGGGCACATAATGTAATTACTGATGTAACTCATCTATACACACAAAAAATAACTTTTCTACAAACTGAAGTTCTCATAAATTGTCTCAGGACTTTATCAGAAATTAACTACTAAAGACCAGATGAGAAGCATAAGGCTGAGATGAATGAGGAACAATAACTTAAGAAAAACAGTTTGAAAGAATAAACCCTCACCTGGTTCTGACTGCCAGCATCCTCTTTTATTTCTTCTTCAGGCTGAAGATCACCTTGGTAGTTCAAATGCTCCATTCCCTCACCATTTCCTTCACTGTTTTTGCCATTTAAATGGATAAGTTCCTTTTCCTCTGCTTGGTCAACATTCTGTGTTTCTCTTGTTTCATCTTCATAATTTTCATTTAATTTCTTTTTGTTTTCTTCCACTTCAGTTGTTTCTTTATCAGTTTCCACAGTTTCCTCTCCATTCAATTCTGGATATTTTTCCTCTCCTTTATATGCCTCCTCTCCCCTGTCATTTTCCTCTTCTACATTCTCTTCTTCATCTACAGTTTCTGCTGGTCTCTGGTGAAAGGAAAAGCAGCAGCATTATGAGGCATTTTAAATCAGAATGCTCCATGCAATTCTGAAATGTGACAGACATCAAATTTACAATTACATCATACTCAGGAATAAGTATGCTAATTTGAGGTTTATCTACATGGACAGAAAATTATGCTCCTGTACTTACACTCCATAATGACCTTTTATTCTTCATTTCCAAACTGTGTTGGTGAGATTGAAATTTATTACAGGGGTTTAATCTATTTGACCACACTCAAAACAACTGGAATGATCTAAGTTTAATTGACACAGCAACAGCTTACTCTCTTCCATTTGCTCCAGGTTCTCTGACTTTCCAGCATTTAGTACATACTTGTTTATAAAGTCCTGTCACAAGAAATATCATGTATTAGTAGCTCACAAACTGTTCCCCAAGAAGCACTTTACCTATGGACCAGGCCATGCCATGACCACTGGTCTTTTCTTTTTTGAATACACAGAAAAGCAGTTAGAGAGATGAGACCACTGGTCACTTCCAAGACATCATTCCCCTTCCCAAAGATCCTTGTGCAGGGTGGCTTGGTTAGGTCTTGCTGGACATTTGGCAGCAATTTTTTCCTACACAGAATTAGACCAGTGGCTGGAAGGAACAAGATCCTGCCTCACTTTGTAGAAGAGTTATCAGAAACTCACTATGGATAAAGCTGCTGCCAGCACCATCTCATGACAGCCTCGGAGAAATATGCCCAAACTGTCTGGTCTTTGTCAATTGCCTCCTTCAGTTTTGAAGAGTCACCTGACTCTTCGGTCAACCAATGCTCCTACTTACATACTTGTGCTGAGGTATAAATGAAAATAAAGTGAAAAAATCCCACAGGAGCTACAAGGTGTCTGCCTCCCACCCAGCCTCATCAGACTCTAAATCTAAAGCAAACAAGCTGAGAGCAACAGATTATCTCTTAATCAAAACTGTTTGGAATTTTACTGTCCTCAGTAGCTCCTTTATGCAAACAGCTATCTGCTACAGAGAAGCAAGTTGTCTTCTAAAAATTTCTTTTCCTCAGTAATCCTAACATTTCAAAAGAATTCTTTCATCACCTTCAATGTATTAATAAAAGTCAATTCAGTAAGATCAAGAATTTATTGAAGCCTCTTGACAAAACATCTTGATTTTCCTTTGATATCTAAGTAGCAACATAAGACAACTTTATTATGCCAGTGCTCAATGCCACATTGGCACAGCTGCAAAGAGGGCAAGTTATTGTGTTGCAATAATCCACAGAATATGTAATTACCAGAAATACAAGATGGTTACATGACCAGGTAAATAATGGCTCCATAAGTGATTTTTGAAGTGTGGTCATTTCTATGTGTTTTTTATTCAAGCCTTTCTGACTCACTTTCATCTAGTAACATCAAACTGGCCTTATTACCACTAAAATAAAACTTTAACAAGCCAAGTCTTTACAGAAACCTTCAAAGAAGGCACCATCCAAAGCAAAATTTATCCAACCTTTGTAAGCCGCAGCACGTAAGCTAGCAAAGAATCTGTAGATCCATAAATTCTCAGAAGTTACCTGCTATTCTTAGACATGTTATCTACTAATTTGCTTTCAGTCTGCTAAGGAAATTAGCAGCTCTGGATTCTGACCAGAAACAGGAGAGGGTGGGACAAATTACATGCACCAGACACCACTAGCGAAAAATATGTTTGGCTTTACTTAATGATACCTGCTTGCTATGACACTGCACACACTAAATGAAGAGAGGACACGAAAAGTCAACACGGACTTTCTCAGTTAACTGTTGTAGTCATCCAAGACGTTACAATTTCCAGCTTTTTGGTAGTGGGTACAAGCAGAAGTGAATATATGCTCTTGCCTGCATGGCTTTAGTATGGTGGCTTTATGCCTACATGTGTAAACATACGTATCCCAATGCTTCAGCTCGTTTCACTGCTGTGGAAGCAGACTTTGGCATGGGAGCACAATGGACATTTGAAGGCTAGTGACTCCCTAAAGCACTATGCTAGCTAGACTCATTTGACCTTATCCTCATGGATGCAAATTTTTGAAGAGTTAAATCTGAGCAACATGGAATATAAATACAGCATTATTGATCTGTACCCAGAAACTCACTGAAAGCTCACAGAGCACAGAACTGGCATGAAATAACATTCAAATCCCAACTAATTTAACCTGACCAATCAAACTAAATTGCAAGAAAAATAATAATAGGAAAAAAAAAAATCAGTTAAAAACCCCTCCCATCAGTGCAAGTATAATGCTTTTATAATAACTGAAAATTTCAAGACAGCTCAACATATTACTACAATGTCATTACCTTTACAGACAAAAATAAAAAGCCATGTTTTCAACTAATAATTGGAAAGCAAAATCCATTCTTCATTTACGCTCCTATCAAGCTACACTACATAAGAATGGACATTTCAAACAAGTTAAAAATCAACATTTATCCTGAGTAAAAGACCTTTCACATGGTAATCTAAAATGCAATACATTTCCCTCTGAATGCAGAGTCAAAGGTAGCCTTCAAAATGTGAATATGACCACTGACCGTGCATTTCAGAATGCACAGCAGACCTAAGACAGGACTGTAGGGAGAAAACTGAGGGCCAAAATCACCCACCGTATAGTACATTGCTCTTTACATATAAAAGTGTGATACTTCCTACTGAGATCTTATTGACCTACTCGCTATGCATAAATTAGCATTCTCTATTTTAAGTACATCATCTTCACTGAGAAAGAGGTACACTTAGCAAATTTTTGATTTTTTCATATTTAGGAAAAGAGAATGTTTATCTGAATTTATCTGATATCTGTTTATCTGAATTCAGGGAAGAAAACAGAAAAAGGGAGAAAAACAGATGTCTAAATAGTCAAAAGCCTGTAAATGCTATATATGCTTTACTTTCATGAACAGTTTCAGTGACAGCAGTGAACCTGAAATAATGAACTACAGCCTACATTAAAGTACTTGGTGGATCAGGGTGTAATTTAAAGTTCTCTGGAGTCACTTTTCATTGAATTTAATGCAGTCCAGCCATACTTCCACCTACAAGTGTACAAATTGCCTATTATATATACACCAAAGTTACCACAAACTGTGCTCTCTCAGTCAGAATAAATCAGGATGGTCACACTGAAAGAAAAATAGGTATGCTGATTGTGACCTACCTATCCTTGCAGAAATTATCAGACTCAAGTCAGCAACAGGGAATACTATGGGGAGGCAGTGACATTTCCCATCTTAGTTTTAGCTTTTCATCCCTCACCTTTTAAATAACCAAAATATTCTCAGTCAGAACTTCCTGTATGGAATGAATTGGATGGATAGCCAAGACAGATGTGGGAGTGCTCTTCTTCTTGCTCACAAGTCCAGAGTCCAGCCTTCAGCCATTGTGCTAGCTCACAGGAAGTTGTCCCTCACATTTGAAATTCCTATAAAAGCTCAGGGCATCTCAAATCCAGAGAAACACCTCTGGATATATCTCTAGGCTGAGTGCCTGAGGTCTATCACCTCTATGTAACAGAGTTATCATAAGGATATCAAGGACTGTAACAGAGAACAAAAGGCACGTCAAAAATTCATGTCGGAAGCAACCAGCCAGTTGTAGCCCAGTGTAACTGAACATGAGTACTGTAATGAAGTACAGAATAAATGTTCCCACATTAGTTTAGGCCTGTCTACACACCTCAAAAAACAACAGCACAACTTGAACTTGGATCAGAGAAGCATTCCTATTCCTTAAGGTAATTTTCACAATCAAGTGAGTTCTAGAGCAGGAGCTTTTCCAGTCACTGAGCTAGATTACCCCATTCCTCCTATAGCCAGAACTAATCATAATAAGGCTTGTAATCTTGCCTTTTGAATGGTTCAAAGAAAATAGGAAGTAACTTCCCTTTTTGCATTGCAGGCCGCATCTTTTGAGCAAAGGTGATACTTCTGCAGTTTCATGCTTGAAAGTACATTACTTAAAATAACTAGTTTTCAAACCATACCTTTGTGAATGGGAGAACAGTTCTTTGCTTGTCATGGACTAGCAATAAAAAGACTCACTGACAAAAGACTTGTACATTGAAAAGCATATTCAATCAAAGGCACACAGAAAAACTGAAGCAATTCTCAGCTTCTTGCTGGAAACATGGACCCAGCTCGCCTTCTGGAAACCTCCTGACTTAACTAACAGGTTGATGAGGAACAGAGCCAGTTTCATTTTGCATTGAAGAAGTATCATTGCTTGACAGTATTTTTAATCTCAGCAAAAACAGAGTGTTTAAAAAAGAAAGATGTACTCTAATTACACTCATCATGGTATCATTCATTAAGAGCTACATTACCAAATGCCATCATCACTCAAAAGCATTAAGTCAGGAAATCTTCAGACATTGAAGCATTTGGCTTCTTCTCCTCCAGGGATGCTAATGTAAACCTCTCAGAAGGTTTGTACATGACTGATACTGAAAAGTGCAGTATCACAAATCATTTAAGGCAGAAATTATTTTGTACCATTAGTATAAAACATAATTTTGCTTTATTGAAGTAGCTTGGAAATGTTTACTTGGCTAATGGTCACAGCAGATAAACAGTGAGGTAGAGGACAAAAATCTTAATGGTCATGAAGAGCAGTATGAGTACATCTCACAAATGCAGCAACAGGAACACTTGACTTCGATTGTACCACAGCTCTTCAGAACAGAGCTCCCCTGCTCCTACTCAGGAATGTTTTGTAGCAGCACTGCACGGATTCCAACAGCGAAACATTTTGTTCCTGAACCAGAAAGTGTTGCTAAGTGACAGCAGCCCTCTTCTCTTCCCCATCATTTACAAAACCTGGGCTCTTCAAAACAAGCAAATGAATAACTAAGGTTCAACTGTCTTACACTTCCCACATTTTCACAAAATGAACTGTTGTTCTTGAATGCAAAATGTCTTTATCCCCACAACATATAAACTCCACCTTTTTTATGAGATGGGTGACATTATTTTATTTCTTTTTTTACAACATATACAGCACCTGAATCCACAGAATCTAATTACTGATAACATCACAGTACCCAGAAGTCCAGCTAGAATGAATGGAAACTAAAGAACTTGAAGTGTAGAAAAAACAGCTTTTCAAACTCCCTTCCTTGGTTTCATTGTGTAGTAACTGGAAGCGTACTTCATTCCTTAATCACGCTGCAGCCATGACAGTGAAGCCAACACCTTTGAGTATGCCCTCTGGGGCTGCCAGCATAAGAGCGACATAGACAGACCTCTCCTGTGAAGACAGACTCAGAGAGCTGGAGGTGTTCAGTCTGGGGAAGAGAAGGCTGCATAGAGACCTCACAGCGCGTTCCAGGGCCTGAAGGAGGCCTTCCTGTAATCTGGAGAGGATCTTTTTACCAGGGCATGTAGTGACAGGACCAAGGGGAGTGACTTCAAACTAACAGAAGGCAGGGTTGTACCTGGCTATAAGGAAGAAATCCTTTACTGTGAGGGTGATGACAAACTGGAACAGGTTGCCCAGAGAAGCTGTGGATGCCCCATCCCTGGAAGTGTTCCAGACCAGGATAATGAGGCTCTGAGCAACCTGGTCTAGTGAAAGGTGTGCCTGCCTGTGGCAGAGGGGTTGAAATGAGATAATTTTTAAGGTTCTTTTCAACCCAAACCATTCAACGGTTTTATGATCTTATCAGATCTTTACCTTTCTAATATCTACCTAAGTCAAAAATACTTTTTTCCATCTACTTCACTGACACTTATGTTTATTTTTTCCCACATTTTGTGTTCAATAACATTTGCCTAAACTTCACTTCCTACAATACAGTACAATCTGCTGAGCATACCTGTAGATAATGAGAAAATTGTTAAGCATTTAGAAAAAGTCCTACTGAGACTGCAAAAATACAAAAATAGTTTGTAAGCTCTTCCATAATTAATTAAAATGCCCTGTAATGTAAGTTAAGCAATTTGAGAAACTGCCTGCTCTAGGGTTGCTGAAATGTTTGAAAACAGACAAAACTTTTTTCAAAGTGGTATCAAAACTAGTTTTACAAGAGATTTTCATTTCCAGGCTTCACTCAGAAGTGAAGGCCCTTCAACTGTTAGCCACATAGGCCTCTAAAGACAAGATCAGGCATTGCTACTACAGCTTCAGAAATCACAGGCACCCAATGCAGAAACCGAGGAAAGATCTCCCTTCTCATTCTGAACTGCAAGGAACCAATCAGAGTAAGTTTCCCTATCTCACACAGACAAACAATAACAACATTAAGTGTAAATCAGTGGAGCTGAAAGAAGAACATGCAGTGGAAAATATTATCTGCTGGCTTGTCAGCACTCAAAATTCATAAGGCTTAAATTACAGCTGCATCATTTGTAGCGAAATTTGAGCATAAGTAGTTCTCTGTGTGTTCTTTCCAAATGCCATTTTTATATCCTTACTGATGTAGTGCAAAATGTTTCCTTGTGAAAAGTTGTAGCCTTTTTAATCAAAGAATGTCTCTTCAAGCAGTCAGCCTGTTGTAATGTTGAATCAACATAAACTTTAACATTTTGCCTTTGGCAATGGAGAAGATAAACATTTTATTCTGCTCACTGAGGTGAATCTTGGGTCTTAAAGCAGAATGTATACTCCATAATGAAAACTGCAAATGAAAGGTGCAAATGTTCTGCTACTGATGATATACTCCAGCTCCAGGTCACCTAGGGGAGATACACAATCTCACATAACATCACAGCCCAGGAAATGGGAAAAAAGGACTGGACGACTGCATTAGTCAGTGGACATGTCTGTAAAAATAGAAAGCAAATGGATTATGAAAGAACCAAGAATGTGAACATCTACAGAAAAACTCCAATCCAGTGCCTGTTAGATAAATTTATCATCAATTAATTTTTACAAATAAACACAGAAGGAGAGAAGCAGATGGGGATGATGAAACTGGAGGGGGAAAATAACCCAAAGAACAAACCAAAACCAAAACCCAAATGGAGACTCTTTCTACTTAATAGCCAGTATCACATACCCCACGGCGAAACAGGCTGGCACAACAACATGCCTGAATTCCTTACGGGGTCATGCACTGGATAACTTTGGATCTCATAACTCTCATGCAAGGGTTCAGCATGGGAGAAGAACAGCCATACTTACGGAAATGGATAAATCAGTGCATACTTGCAGTGTTATTTCAGTATTATCACTAGAGATTGCTGCTTTTGTATTTTAGAACTTATATAGAATGAAAGAAAAAGAGTAGTTTCTTGTGAAAGCTTTAAAAGTTAATAATTTTTCTCTCAGAGTTACTTTGAATATATTTGCATTATTACCAGCTAATTCAAAGTAACACATTTAATTACCATCTCCAGCAAGAAACTACTACTGTTTTGCAGCCTCCCTGTCAAGAACCACCTTGTTCCCTTGCTATGTGCACAACCGATTTCATAGTCTGTCATCAGTCCCCATGAATGTTGACACAGTGATGCAAACAACCAACTTAGAGTAAGCCTGCGTGTCAAAAGAAGAAACTAATAATTTTGTATTTGGGAGCTGAAGTCTTGGTAAAGAATATAGAACAGAAAGGTCTGGTTTGGTTTAAGGCAAAATATTCTTTTTTTTTTTCCTTGATGTTCAATTACAACTGTCAGCTAGTCCGGAGTAAAGCAAACCCTGTTCTTTTAATGTTTTTTCAGCTGGCAAGACAGCATTTTACAGAACAGGACATAAGCGAGAGTCTAGCCAGTATAATACTAGGTTTAGTTAATGGCTAATCTGGCATTTGTTCAACTGTGTACTTCAAACAGCAAGACAGAGAAGGTGCATAAAAAGAAAAAGAGTATGAAGCTCTATCTTCACTACTTCATTTATATGGCTGATGGAAACGATAGCCTATCAAAAGTGCCAGAATTCTAGTGAAAGCTGGCGTGTAAATATTTATGCATTATGCAAGACAGTCAAGACCTGGCTGGCTGTCCTTTCCCATATTTCTAGCAATAACAGAAACTGCAGTGTAGATAAGAAAAAGCTAAAAAGCTCTACATCACAGAATTTAAAACATTTTAAAATGGCCATTAATACGAACCTGAACATGCAAAATGATAAATGCTTCTAAGGTTAGGGTGACCTTAGTTATCTGGGAATAAAAAGTACTCCATGCAACTCAGAAGGACATGGCTTCTTGCCAGATTACCAAGGAAACTATACATAAAGTATTAACATTATATATAAACCATGGCTTGTGTTACAATAAATTTTGGTGCTTTGTTTGGCTTTATGGAAACAAGAAAATCAGATTATTCATAGTGTGCATGACTGATTTTTTGATATTTTTTCCCCATGAAATATACCTGCTTCCAGTTCCTTGTCCAGATAGCAAAATCTGTTGGTAGCACGTGAAAAATATTTCCATCTGAACATGATGAACAGTCCTTGGTACATGAGCTTAGAGGCATCCAGCAAGTTCCTAGCACTGCAAGCTTGCCAACACATCTGATGCTCACTGGCACCTGTGTGAACAGTTCCACTGCCAAACAGAGAAGTGGTAGTAGAGAGTTTCCCCTCCCTAGGGCTGGTCACCATCCGCTGGCAGAGGCAAACTGGTGAGACACACAGAGCTACTGCCTGTGCTGTAGGATCTCTATGGAGAAGTAAGGCAGCTGTCTCCAGGGCTGGATTTCAAATGAATTGCAGTCAGCCTAAAAACTAAGGCCTGACAAGCCAATTTGCACAGCCAAATGTTCTACACTACCCAGAGGAATTCTTTACACACCTTCAGAGGCCAATAAACAGGCTAATCATTACTGAATTTGATTATCACACTGTCAAGACCAGAGAAGGATGTGCTTCAGGATGGCATAAGAAACAAAGATTAAGACAACAGCGGGCATGTTCTTCCCCAATGTCAGTGCTATCAGTATAATGCAACACATCCTAATTATCGTGACATCTCACCAGGACAACCACAATTAACAGGGCTGATGAAAACAATGGTGTTCATCATCAGACTCTGAGGCTGGGCAGGTTTGGGCTGTGAGAAGACACAGCTGTAGCATTCCTTCTATCAGGGACCAAGACAGTCATGTTCTTGTTGCCTCTATCACCAGATTCACGTGTCTTCAAGAACAATGTCTACAAAATAGCTAAGCAATATTCCTTCCCATTAAAGTGAATAAATAACAAGAATGATTCTTCTTAGCAACAGAAGCGTAAGATAAAGTGTGAATTTTTTTTAAATGGTATGGTGTTAGTCGTAAAAGTGTTCATAATAAGTTCATAAAATATTTATTTCCCCTCAGGTATATATATATATATTTTAACAGAACACAAGCTAAAGGCATAGGTGTCTAGTAGTCTTTTATGCAATACAAATAAATTGAAAAAAAATCAGCCAACTAAATAGTAAGCACTACTGAGTAAGTAATTAAACAGTGTCATAAGCTCTACCCCTTAAACTTTTTAGTTTGTTGCTGTGCTGAACTTTCTCCTGTTTCTAAATATCTCTCTTCTGCTGACAAGGACTCAAAGCAGGACAAATACCCTGGATGTAACCTCAGAGACGCTGAGTCAAGAAAGATAACCAGTGACCTTGATGTGCTGGATGTGCCTTTAGCAGCCCAGCCTGCACAGTCCACCTCATCCCCACAGGCAGCACTGCTGACTCAGCTCGCCAACCACAGGATCTGCACGGCCCTTTCTGCAGCTCCCTTCTAGCCCACCTGTGTCAAGACTGCACTGAGACAGTTACTGCATTACAGGCACCCAACTTTGTACCTCTCTTTCTTGTTGAACTTCATGAGGCTCAAGTCACCCCATTCCTTCAAGCTGTTGAGCTTGCTCTGAAAGACAGCCCTGCATTCACCTGATAATGACACCTGGGCCTGAATAAGGCTGTGTCCCCCGCCATCACCTACATTACCCATGAAAATATTATAATGTCTCAGATCCGGTATCAAACCCTGAGGACCACCACCTGAAAACAGATGCCACTTAAATCTCAACCAGCTGACCTTTTAAATCTCACCAAATCAGACAGTTTTTCACCTACCTTTTAGTGCACAAATCCAGTCCCTACCCTCATTAAGGATATTTTCCTCCCCATATTTAACACGCTTCTTCCAATTTCTCCTACATATATGGAAGTCTATACTGAAAGAAAGATAAAGGACAAATACTGCTCTCCCTTCCTACACAGAGCCACATATTTCATCACTGAGGCAATGAAAAGGGTAAGTATGATCTGTCTGTAGTACATACATGATGCTTATTCCTCATCACATGCACCAGTTCCTGTTTCTCAACAAGCTTTGGCTCTCTGAGCTCCATTTCTGCATATCCAGGCAAAGTCTCTATACTTCTCTTCAGGAGTCTATCCCCTCTTCTGCCTCTTTTAGTGTGAGGTCAGGAGTCCTCTGCTCAAACTGGCCTCCTGTAATGTCTGCTTGTTCTGTGGGCATAGTTCCTGTGGCTTGAGGAAGAACCAAATCTCAACCAGCAACCAAATCTCCTGAATTCCTCCACACTTCAGGGCAGCCTCACACAGGATCCTGTGGCCAGTTTCTCAACTAAGCCAAATGCAACTCCCCTAACTTCTAGGATTTTTATTTAGTTATTTTCCACCTCCACTTTCTTCAGGGGCCTAAACTCTAACCATCTCATTGCCAGTGCAACAAGGGCTGCCACTGTCACATCCCAAACAAGTTTCTATTTATTCTTGACAAACAAACCCAGCAGAATGATTCACCTAACTGTGTCTCACACTACCTGCATAAAAAAACCTGTCTCCAACACACTCCAGAAATCTCCTAGATTCTCTGTTGGATTGCCCTGGGTAATTAAAGTGTATTTGCAAACTATTATCTTTAACTCCCATTTGTTTACAGACTCACATTAACAACCAGTCCTCAGCTCTACTGACCACCAGTAAGTCATAAAAATGCCCAAGGTTCCTGATGTTACTGGGATGATTTTTAGCCTGAGAAATCGTTTGGATAAACTCTGATTCCTTACATCAAAGCATGGATCAGAAATATTATTTTGGGGCCAATATGGTTGGCCCCAAGCCATCATCAACAGACACCAAAAGCAAAATGCAACAGGAAACAAAGTTGAACAAGTTGGCAAATTCCTACAAACACATAAGATGAAAAAGAGGACTGTCTTGTGAGCAATTTATTAGCAGAAAGTAACCACATATGTTTTCAGCAAATAGTTTAAGCAGTTCTACTCTTCTCTTCCTTGGAATAAGCTTCAGTTTACCTAACCTTTCTATTATTTCAGTCCACAGGAGTACAAATCAAGGTACAAAAAAGGAGATATCATCTCAAGCTTAGCTATCAAGACCTATTTATTGGACATAAATCTTAGGATTAAAAAATTGGCCAATGAAGCACCACATTGCTCCAACAGAACAAAGTGCTGTCAGCTTTAGCGAAAATCAGATAAATCTGATAAATCCACCTGTTGTGGTCCAGGACTGGAGGAATACTGCTCTGCCAGTATAAAGAGACTGCAATTCAAGTGAACCTATTTGGTAGGATGGAACAGTAGGGAGTCCTGATTCTCTAAGGCTCTCTAAGAGCTTTCAGAGCAGTTCTGAAGCTGATGAAAAGGTAACTGACATTTGACATATTAACACAGAAAGGGACATTTGCTAAAGCTGCCATAAAAGAAGCAGTATTGTTGATCTTACAGTTATCCTCACAGAATTATGCTTACACTTGAAGGAAACTGAGGAAAGAGAAACAACAATATGTAATCCTAAAAAACACCAAACAACAACAACAAAAAACAACAACAAAAAAAAAAAAAAAAAAAAAAAAAAAAAAAAAAAAAAAAAAAAAACCACAAAGCCATTTATTTAAAGCTTGATCACTACCTGGTCCAGTGGAACTTCCACAAGAGTATCTTCATCTTCCTGCACTTCAACTGCCTCCCACATTTCAGACTCCTCTTTTCTGGCTTTGTAAATATCTTCATCTATAATGGGAAAGATAGAGTAGAATGAAGTCCAATGGTGACACAGTGTGGCTCAGCTACTGAACTGCACATTCAGTTTTGCTTCCAGCAGCTTTCTGAGCTGACCCATCATTCCCCATACAATTCTTTCAAGGAAGTCTTTAGTCTCCTATTATTGTCAAATTGATTTTCCTTCCTTTTAACAACAAATACTTACATGCTATGCCACTTGGGGAAGGAAGGAGAAAAGGCAAAGGGAAAGGGAACGGAACAAAGTACTGGATCTGAAGTTCCTTCAGTTTGGGCAAAGGTCTAGAGTGAATCTGAACTAGATATATTATGACAACAACATAGTACTTCTGTTTCTACAGTCAATTATAGTATCCTTTAGTAATGAGCATTATAATACACATCTATCAAAAATTCCAGTCTCTGAATCAAAAACAAACATGCTGAATCAGGTCAGGGTTAAAAGATTAAGAGAAACAGCTGGATTTGTTCTACTTCTCAACTCTGGGCACATGCAAGTAGAATTAGGGCTGAAACTCCACATCCGCATTAAAAAGCACGTACTCCTGGATTAACAAGGATTAACAGTTACATTGGTATTCAATTTTGCAAAGATTTTACACCATTTAGTTCAAGTAATTTCTTTCCTAAGTATAAGTAGTAACTAGGGGTCTTTCAAGTTTCCAACACAGGCCTTACCATATCAGCTAATTAGGAAAGTAAAGATAGGTACACCCAGAAAACAATTTCCAAGTGACACGCAATCTTCTCTATTTTCCCCTGAACTGAAAACAGCCCAGAAACTAAAGGCACAAGTTACTTCAAATCCTCTCTCTCCATTGATCTAGGAAAGACGAAGATGTGTCCATATCCCATATATGTAACTACATATTATGTAGTTATATATTAAGTAAGAAAGAGGAAAAAGTATTTCCACTTTCTGACTGCCTCTTAGCTCTTCCTAAAAGGATCTGAACTTGGTAATATCAAATGATCATGCAAATAGATCTACATTGCTGCACAGAACCATTTTGGTGGAAAAATAATGAATAAAACCCCAAGACCAAGAGAAATCCAGAGTCTATCTGCATAAAAAGTCAGCACTGATTACTGTGGTATTTTTCCAGTTACTTTCTCATCACTATGAGAGCCAAGGGAAGAATTTGCCCAGGGAACAAATTCTGAGGCAGCATACTGCTGCAAATGGCTAACTGGAGGGGAGGTGCCAGATGGCCTCAGAAGCTGCCTGACAGCCCCTTCCCAGAGGACCAGAAATGATGGCCGTTCTCAGTCTGAAATGAAGAGGCAGAACTGGAGGTTTCCATGGCACACCACAATGAAATTCCAAAGTGGTACTGCTGGGTGCATCTTAGGAGAGAGATTTCCTGATGAACAGAGCAGCTTGATTACCCAGGCATCAGTCCTGCTGGAGCCTCCCCCCACTACCAAAAGATCTATACTGATCATCCTCTGCTGGAAATACCAGAGGGCTCTTAGCATCACTGATTGCATTCTTAGCCAAAATAACTCACACATGTTTTCCAAGACTTCATTTGCATACTACACATGAAAATAATAATTTTCTTTTTTAATTTCTTATTTCTTGGGGTTTATTAAATACAATGCACATGTATGGATGTTCCATTGAAACCAACTAAAGTTGATTTCAACAATACTTGATGGCAGCATGATAAATCTTGGACAATCTACCTGTATATATCTTGTTACAAAATCCCCTTTGACACAAGACTTGATTAGGTTTTTTTAACAAAATCAGTAATAAAAACATGGAATGGCTGAGAACAAAATGCACCTGAACAGATGTTACTTATACTTTTTCAAATAATCAATGCACTTCACATTTCCCTTTTTTTTTGAGCTCTCTAAGAGACAGAATGTTCTGTTTCTCTTACCTGCTATTATCATTGTTGCCTCTCATCACAGACATTTGAGTTATAGATTTCCACTATATTCTGAGAGGAAAATGTAATGTGTTCCCTAAAAGCCACCATGTCCTATTTCAAGGCCTTCCCTTAAGTACATAAGAAAATAACCTTGCCCTAGATTCGTTGGCTCACTGAACTATAAAAAGTCAACTCAGTGTCTGAAAGAACTGCATTTAATATCACCATCCTTCCATTAAGACTCTGTAATAACACCTTTGCTTTCAAAGTCCACAAGTCTTTCAAGCAAAATTGGAACTGTCTGGAGGTAAAAAGGATTTTGGCACAGAGGCAATTTTAATCAGATTTTTACTCCAGGGCAAAAGGAGGAGTACAAGGCAGATGAACATGTGTTAGCCCCTGGAGGCCAAATATGCTCAAGAGCTGATGATTCTCAAATTTAAAGCACCTCTTCTTAGAAGAGCAGATCAGGCTCAGGGCTATGCTGAACAACCCAAGGAGAAAGACATACAGTATTTTGAAGAAACTTAAACATGGAACCAGGAGGGAGCAGGAGAGAGGAAAGAAGATTGTAAGTTTCAGTAAGGAATCATATTTCTCATTTAAAAGAGAGTGCCCACAAAGGTAGTAACAGGAGGATTTCAATAAGCAAAATCTGAAATCTCCATTTTATTTCCTCCACAAAAGCACCTTGTAGCACCATGGAATTTCCTCCTTACAAAAGAACTTTGTAGCAGGTGTTTGCTCAGAAAGCTGGTGATAAATGAAAAGATATTAGTTGAAAAATAATCTGCACAAGACTGCAGCTTCTCTCAGGGATGCCACTATTCATTGTCTTGCACAGAAAGCATTCTCAAGAGACACAGCATTCCTGGTCTTCCACAGACTGAAAATGTTATTTAAGGAAAATAAAACTTTCACAACAAAAGGGAAATTAATTATTAATCTCTGCACAAACATAAGAGAATGGAAGACAGATGTCCAAAATACAGTTGGGGAAGGAATTAAAACACTTAAGTCTGAAATGTGCCAAAACAGATGAAGAAAAAAGTGACACTAACTGAAGAATGTTGAAGTTGAAATACTTGAACAAAAAATGCCAAAGGAAATGGCAAGGAATGCAATTAGTCTTACATTAGGACACACATTTGTATTTTTTTACAAAAAGGGAAAATAAATACAAAAATTGCAAAATAATTTACATAAAATTAATTTGAATAAATGGAGCATTATGAAAATAGCTTAAAATGTTAACATTATTAGCATTGCTACTCTACAGCCAGAAGTATTTACACTTTCTGCATGTGAAGTTACAAATATCTGGAGGATGGAAGCTGAGTGAAAGGCCAACACATTTCTTGTTTGTGTGATTCTGTGTCAAGATCTTGTCAACAGGAGTTTGCAGGCCACATTAATCACAATTATCGGGGCTTTGAGTTACTTCCAAGGAAATTTTTCAGTTGGGTAACTTTGCCTCATATTTTATTGATAATGCTTTTTTGTTTAGGAAAAAAAAGTACGAAAAAATCTTATTGATGCAATATTTCACATCTCTGTGTCTGAATCATTAGTCAATTTCTTCATATGTCTCTAAGGGAGAAAAAACAAGAAAGCATTTTAGAAAATGCCATAAATTACATGAAGAAACATTTTTGCAAGTCTTCATCCTGTATTGTTATGGGCTTCTACTGCAATCTCTACTGAAGCAGAAATATGTGGTGTACCTTGCCGAAAAGAGAAATTCCAGCACTTCCATTACATGGCACATTTATGACTACTCCAAACAGTTCATACAAATTGTAGATTAAACATGCTCCTCTTTTATGAGTCAGCTCTGACTTTCTTGTGCTGCAAACCACCTGAGAACTGACCACAGACAGGGCCATGGCAACACTGGGGCAGAGGAACTCTGAAAAGGGCTGGTATGAAAAAGCTCTGAAAGGAAGGTATGTCTGCCTGCAGCTTTGCTGTAAGTATAAACAGAGGATTTATTTCAGTTAGGTTCTCAGTTTTCCATGCCACAGCAAGTACAGCCTCTGTCAAGAGGCCAAGCAAAATATGACTGAAAGTTTCATGATCTTCTGTGAGAATATTTTTCCATGGTGTCCAGACAAAAATAAGATACTGGAGTGTCTCAGGTTATGTAACAAAAAAAAGTTGTATTCTATTTCATCTGTTGAAAGCAGTTGAGGAGATGTTTATCTCTTGTAACTCCAGGGGGAGGAGGGTGGATGCCTTCTGATAATAGACCATCTGTTAAAACCAGGTGGGGCAGTGTTTCTTATCTCTTTCATCAACTTTGTCCACCCTTGGGGGATATCTTGTGTTAACGGGCCATTAAGGCTCACCAATGACATGACACATTACACCATCCCATTGTGAGATGCACCACCCAGTGGAGAGGAGCCAACCATGCCCTACCCAGATAAAAATGGGGACACAGAGACACCAGGCATTCCTGTTTTCTACTGGATTCCCAAAGGAAGACCTGATCCATCTTGCCACCACTGGACCCCTTCTACAAGATCATCTCTACTCCAACAGAACCACATTTGTTTCACCAAGAGGATTTATTTGGACTGCTTTCAACACCCTGAACAGGGTGTCAGGTTGTATTTTCTGACTGCGTCAGGGTTTCTAGGGTTTTGTTTGTTTGTTTGTTTTTGTACTACTACATTTGTATTTTTAATATTCCTAATAAAGAACTGTTATTCCATTTCCCAAAACTTTGCCTGAAAGCCCTTAACTGCAAAATTATAATAATTAGGAAGGAGGGCGGTTTACAATCTCCATTCCAAGGGAAACGACAGTTTTCCCTGGCAGACACCTGCCTTCTCAAACCAAGCCATGGAGTTTATCAAGTTTTGCCAGTCATTGTGTGACAATAGACTACCTTGAGGCAAAAAAAAATCAGCACTATTTTTACACCCTAAACAGAGAGAGTTAGGTAACCGAAACATCTCCTGTTATTTCTGATTATTTTAAAGCAGGGTCATGTTCAGTAATTTAGGTAAAAAGGGGAAAGAAGAACCTGCAGAATGGCAAAGAACAGATCATTCAAAAGGATGAAGAGGTGAAGAAGGTGAAGAGGGGGAATATGCAGAGGCTGGAGGATATAGACACTGAGGGAGATGACAAAGGCACAGGGATATTAGGAAAAACATGTAGAATGAGGAACTGTATAAGAGCAAAAAGAAAGATGAGGAAATGCTGGTGAACAAAAGGGAATCAACGGGGTCCAGTCCACTGACTGGAAGGCAGAAAAATTGGCTTTTAGGGACTAGAAGAGTAGAAGCTTGAAAGAATGAGAGGGGGCGAAAAAAAACCAAGTCAGCGGGTAACCAAGCCAATTTAAGCTTCCTAAAGGAATCTTCTTCAGGAAAGCCTGTGAAGAGGAATGCTGTTGGACTACTACCTACCAGCAATTGGATGTCTGTGTGTGTTCTGATGTTACCACACACACAGAAGTGCAGCAAAAAAAAAAAAAAAAAAAAAAAAAAGACAGCAATGAAAAAATGTTTCTTGTTCTCAGGCAAGTATTGTTACTGATTTTTTTTGTTCATACTTATTTCTCCAACAAATAATACTTATTAAGACTTTGGAGAGTGGAAAGATTTCTTCTTACAGGACTTTTTTGTTTTTAGGGTGAAGAGATGAATGAAAACTGCTGAAGAGAAAACTGCAACCATATATGCTTTCCTATGGAGTTTCTTCAAGAGTTGTGCTCTCTCCTGCCTCTTCTCCAGCTCCATAATCCCCGAGAGAGAAAGAGTGATGAAATCTCAGGAGGATTCAGATGGCTTAAAGCTCTGAATTCCCTGAAGCCTTGGCAGGGTTACCAGGAAAGGGTACATTTGGAGCATGGTAACAGCCCTGCCAAATAAAGATAAATAGTGCCTCAAAAACCTATGGACCAACTCAACCTGCCCCAAGTTAATCCAAATGATACAGAAGTTGAAACACTGGCATTTGGGCCTGATTTTCTGAAGTCTGAGAATTGCTAGCTTTCCCAAGAGAGAATTTTCAGCAGTTTCTCCTTTCTCAGGCAGCTTTGTGTAAACACTTTTTCTTCCCATAACATTTCTAAGTAAACAATATTCCTCCTTTCCCATAACAACCTCTCTCCCAGGTGTTGTCTGTGTTACTTAACCAATGGAAAGATGTGTCCAACCTATGGACCTTTTAGCACAGCAGGCTATAAAAAGACAGGAATTGCAATAAAGGTTTTAGCCTTCTGATGTTTTCTAACAGCTAGAGTCAAACATCTTTATTTTTGTGTCTAATTGCGACATCAGCACCTACTTTATGGCCAACCTCTACAGCTAGGAGAAATGAAGCCACAAAAATAGTAAGAACAAGAGAAATTTTCAGCTGAAAAAGGCAGTGAAATTACATGAGCAGGATGCTACCAGAACACTTAGTCTTTGGTAATCAAGTCCAGAGGCTATGAGTGAGAGAAACGCACTGCGGTCAGGTTTGGATGAGAACTTTGAAAAGGGCAAGGTAATAACTGGTAAACAGGGGGTGAGGTTTCTGATTTTGTACTTGGCCAATGTCTGCCTCATAAAGTAAGCAGCTCAGTACTCAGTTGCTTTCAGCAAAGATAGGTGGTACTATATACCTGCAGAACTTCTCAGTTCTGTGACTCTGTTGCAAATAAAATCAAGACAATTTTAAAACTTCTTAATGACTTGCACAATGACTCTTAAAAGTCAAAGATCTTCATTATGAGAGTTACCTACTCTATCCTAGCCCTTACACATGCCAGCTCTTGCTGGCTTTGCAGCCCCAGGGAATTCATTTGTGTGAAAGTGATTCTGCTGCCTAATCAGGAGAATTTTCTAGCTATTTTCTTGATCTTTGTTATTTCTTAATCTCCTGATAGATACAGAACAGTGTAAGTTACCAGCAAGAGCAAATTTATAAATGCCCAAAAGATTTTGACTAGCAACATTTCACTGGTCACGTTTTAGTTGTTGTCTTGGGTTGAGAAATGTAACCAAAAAAGTGTATTCTATTTTCATCTGTTAAACCAGTTGGGAGATATTGTTCTTCATTTCTTGTAACTCTAGGGGGTGGGGGGGAAGAGGGCGGATGCCCTCTGTTAATGGGACACCTGATAACACCAGATAAGGCAGTGCCTTCTTATCTCTTCCTCCACCCATCCTGTTCTGAGGGACATCACCTGTGAATGGGCCATTTAAGGCCTCTCATATGACTGACAACATTACTTCATTCCATTGTGAGATGCTCCACCCAGTGGGAGGAGTCAAAGCCTTTCCAGCAGGATAAAACCAGCCATCCCAAACACCAAGGGAGCCTGTTTCCACTGGATTCCTGGAGGAAGACTAGACCCTTTTCTTGAGGATCATTTCTACTTCAGTGGAGCCACAACTGTCACTCTGGGAGGACTTATCTTGGACTGCTTCCAACACTCTGACCAACAGGGTGTCAGGTTTGCATTCTGACTCTGTCAGTGATCCTTTCTACTATTGCATTTAACTTGTTTTTTTTATTTATTTTATATTATCTTTCTTGTTGTTTGTTCTCTCTATTAAATTGTATTTCTGACTTGGAGTCTCACTGGTTTTGCTTTCAAATCAACACAGTTTTCTAAACACAGAAGTGTTCAGTGTATTGTGCGTTCAGTTCAGTATGTAGAGAAAGAAACCACAAATTGGTGCATATATAACCAAGCAAGTCCTGGCTAAAATGCAAAGATCATTTTCTGTTTGATGCCATTCAGTATTGCAGCTGGAATTCTTTTTCTACACATTGATAAACAAGATTATATGACTTTATTAAATACTAATTAAGTTATATATTAAATTAACTCATAAGGAATCTGTACTTTTTAAATAATTAAGCACAGCAATAAATGGTTTTTATATAAGCTCCTTTCCTAAATATCATTAACTGTAAAACATTTATTGCAGCAAAAATTAAAAAATTATAGAGATATTAATGCATTTCAAATTTTCAACTGATTGAGGTTTAGTAGTAGAAATTCTACAAGTCATTGTAAAAATAGTCTGCCTTGAATATTTTGTGCAAATCTGAGGCATTCACTAACTGCAAGCCCCATACATAAGGAAGGAAGTTAATGTGACAATAAAAAAAAATTAATGTGACTTACAACAGAGGCTGCCTCATAAAAACAGTAAGTAAAATTAAAAACAAAATATAAAAAAAAGAGAAAAAAGTGGCTCATAAAATTGAATGGTTTGCTATGAGGAAAAAGGACATCTGTTTATGCCTGCATACGACATAATTTTATTCTCTCATTTTGTGTGTGTGTTGGGGTTTATTTAATTTAAAAGTATCACTGTTGTACAAGGCCCATTTCCAACACAAAGCCACTGCCTTCGTGATAGTTTTGCATGTGTGTTCATGCCTATGACTCCTGTCATCAAAAAGCAATGGAATTGAAAAGAACCTGCTAGAAATAGACATACAAAACTGTTGAGAATATTGTTGGGGGTTAGATTTGGGTTTTTTTCTTCTTACAGAATTTCTTCCCATAAGTTTCCAAGAAGCCTTAATGACTACTTAGTCAGAACAAAAGGAGTACTTGAGGGATATGGCAGCACGAGGCTACACCTATTGTTTTTGAGTCCCTGGGAGTGTCCCTCAGAGGGGAGAGATGATGAGCTTTGGGAAAGGCAAAAAGACAGATCTGGGGAAGGGGGAGGCACTCTTGCTTTCAGAGCCGAGGAGGACGGTCAGGCTGCCCTCTGCCTCTGTCTCGTCCTGGGAAATCTACAGTCATCTGCTGTGTACCCGGGAATCCTGAACTCGCTTTCTCCAGCCTCCCCCCACCGCCGCTGCTTCTTCGGAGCTTTGAGGTTCCCCTGCTACTCTGTAGCCCTGCACTGCCCAGCCCTGCCGGGACACCCCTGCTGCTCCAGCTGCCAGCGCAGAGCTCCTCATCTCATCCACCAGCCCGGGACATTCCTTCCTTCCAGTTCAGCCTCTCAGAGCCCTGCAGGGGCACTGAGATCAAACTGCTCTGGGCTTTTGTAAAAGAAAGCCCTCAAGGTTCTTGGTTCTGTTTATTATTGATGCTGTAGTTGTTGTTTGTTTGTCGTTTTGTCATATATACTAGTAAAGAACTGTTATTCCTACCCCACACCTCTTCCTGAAAGCTCCTTTAATTTTTTTAATCGGAATAATTTGGAGGGAGGGGATTTGAATTCTCCATCTCTAGGGAGGTCCTGCCCCTTCCTAGCAGATATGTCTTTCAAACCAAGACAAATATTTAAAAAAAAAAATACAGATTTTTCTTCCTTTGATACTATGGCAGCCTCAAGCTTTTAAGTAATTGCTTCCTCTCTTTCAAAAATTTCAAATTCATAATGCCATTTGATGCTATTAGAGAATGAGGACATCTGATTACCCTAACAGAAACTGCAAAACGTGCTTCTAGAGGTTTCCCTTGTATGCAGCACTCTCCCTTACTGACAGGAAATATGGTAATGCAGGAGCAAAGGAAAAGCTGCAATAGCTCATTCATCTTTATACATCAACAGCTACAAAAATATAAGACTGTCATAATACAAGGAGTTTGTCTTCCCTCTCCCTGTTTTGGTCCTTCATCTCATTTATTGCCATGTTTCTAAGCATCTAATTAATTAACTGATTTAAATGACAGAACATTAATGCCCTTCACATTTTGAAATTAAGAAAGCAGTTCTCATTCAGCCACATCCTTTTTTAATTCCATGCCTGTTGCATAACTTGGCCTTCCCTTGAGTAGTCGTGTGCTAGGGTCTAAACTGTCACAAAACGAATGCAGAAGCCCTGAAATGTGTGCCCTGGTCCCATCATTCCAAACTGAGCATCAATACACTTTTACACCCTCTTGCTAGGAATTAAGCAGCATGCTTTCCTGCTGGTAAGTATGTATTTTCCCATTTAACATTTTGCAAAGTATTCGCTTCCCTAAAAGCAAACCCAAAGAAACTCACTGTGTATTTGAATAAAGTGGCTGCAAAGTTTATCATCATCTTAGCTCCCCACTGGCATTAGAACACTCTGGTTACCATGATTCAGCTCTGTAACAGTACACACCTACAGCAAAAAGGGTTATCATTTCTTGCCACAGATATGTCTCCTACTGTGCAAGGAATAAGCCAACAGGTCTTGTAAAATCTCTGCAAACGAGACGCTCTCTCTTCAGCAGCCTTTTTATCTGCTTTGACAATACAGAAGTGATATGGTCTGTGTTTTAATGGCAGATAGGTTTTTAATTTTAAAAGTTGTCAGCACAGAAACATAGATAACCGTTTTAGGTCACACTGCAGAGAGGATATTTAGCAGCTCAGGTTTGTACTCTTTGGCAAGTTCATAATTTTACTGAAACCAATTCAGAGCAGGACAACAATACCTGGGGTTCTGTGCAGCTTTCCTTATAAATAAGGGCTGGCCTTTTTCTTCCTTTTTTTATGCAGTATAAAACGCCTTAAGCTTTAGCTTTCATGTTTTCAGATTCTGTGTTGCCTAGGGGTAGTTCTGAGCCTCATATTAAGTGCTGGTAAGTTCTCTTCACAGAGCAGGTAGGCAAAACAAATCCTTTTCCTGCAGAAGACCATGGACAACTTTTGGGCCCCAAAGCCCAAACAACGGTGGACTGAAGGAAGGAACAAGAAGGATGAGACTTCACAGCCTGAAGCTGCAATTGGACAATTAAACCCCAATATGCAAATGGACCAAAACTTATAAAAATGTAAGATCTTGTGACCGGTCAGCATTTTGTTATCATTCTTTGTCCACCCTGGGTATAGCTCTGGTCAGCCTCCCGTCCTGCCCAAGGTGGATCCTGGAGGCCTTTCAATAAATACCTACTTTATTCTATAGCTTTGTCCAGTCTCTGTTTCAGGTCAGCCTTCCCAAGGCATCATAAGAAAAAGGAAATTGAAATGACTACTGACTTCTAAGACCTCATAACACCCAAAAATAGATCTGAAAAACTGTGGAGTGGTTCAGCCCATCTCCACTCTGTGAGTTCTCCAAATCACAGCAAAAACTCAAAACTTCACAGTCCATTAACTCTAGAACTTCTTTTATAGTTTATTTAGAGAGTTACTTTGCCAGCCATGTGACCACAATTATACTACTGTATTTGAATGGAATAGGCTTTAAATGAGAGTTAAGAATTTAAGAATTCTTAACCCCCACAAGAATTTTCTGCTACACTTCCGAGTTTGCTAATTTCCTGATCAATTTCCTACATATACTCTTTCCAGGATGTGGCACAAACCAAAAAAATAATAGGGTGAGGGGTTTTTTTGGTGGTTTGCTGTCTTTTTTTCTTTTTTAAACTTCAAACCAAGCTGCTGCTAATTAAATGTATCTTTGGTGTCACTTTCATAAACTCAAATTCTGCTGAACCAGATGCACAAGTCTAAGCTTTAAACTTCACATTTCCAGTTGCAATTACTGTTGCATACAGTATATTCAATGTTATTAAGGCTTCTATGAGTGCAGTGGAAGCCCAATTATAACATTAATAGTGTGCCTTATAGGTTACAAACACCAAAACATCAGCTCATAATCTACTGGATTTTCCCTGAGAAGTGGTGAATTTAAATCTTGCACAAAGAGCTTTCAGGTCTAAGAAATTCTTTAATCATCTTGATTTAAGAGGATTATGACATGGATCCATTGTAATATAAATGGCATGCTGGTGAAACTCTCAGCGTACTAATAAAATAAATTCAAAGTAAATACACAGCTAGCCCAACTAAATTCAGTTGGAAGATTAGGTTACGCTTTAAATACACTACATGCATAATTCTTCAGATGTTAAGACCCAGAAAACAATCACTTTCAAACAGTCTAGCATGCAAGAGAAGATTCCATACAGTGCTAAATTGGCAGGGAAAAGGACAGCAAAGAATATAGGATATATTTGTACTATGAATATTTTCTTTTTATATATTTGCATACACCCCAAAATATGCATGTGTAAATGCACTGTGCAGTTTATTGGTTTCAGATTAAAATTAATTAATTACTTATCAGTGACAGCCAAATGCAGTCAGCTAAAATGCCAAGTCTTTTTCATTGTCCATCAGGAAAAAATAAAATTAAAATTAAATAAAATTCGTAAGATAGGGATAAATGTTTCCCTTACTCAATACGAAGCCTTTGAATGTGAAAGACTGTTTTGGAGTAAAACTTCAAAGCCAGTTTAGGAACTGCAATGAGCCTTCAGAATAGACAGTGGAGCTATACTGACTGATCAGAACAGTACTTGAGAGCTACCATTATCACTGTGTTCCTGGAGCTGGTTTCTAGCTTTCCTTGAAGATTTACTTATTTCAGAATAATATTCCCCACTCTAAAATGAACCTGAAAGATGTCACCATTCAAGGCACCAAGGCAGCAATCATATACCAACTTCATACATCCAATACTCCAGCACCCAGTCTAAACTAGATTTCTAATTTCACTGTCAGCTGAGAGAATAAACCAACCTGATTACCAACTTTTAAGGTATTGTCATCAGCAGCCCTATTAGTTTACACAACCACTGCAGGGGTGCTTCTCACCCAGAGAAAAGGTGACAAACCAGGACAGAGCAAGGGACACTCTCTGCTGACAGGGTGACTTTTCAGAGCATGAAAAGCACACACATTAGGAGGAGGGAAAGACCTTGCACAGCCTGTATTCTGCCCTTGCAAGTTGGACTGGATCTTAATGCAGGTCTTCAGTGTATGAAGAAGTACTGAAAACAACAGGCAAAGCAGTGCCCCCAGAAAAGGGGATGTACCCTTTGCCTGTCCTTTGGATCCCCACATACTGTCCCAGGAGCCTAAGTTCCTTCCAAACCCAAAGGGAAGCATGCCAGGTCCTCAGCAGACATGTAAACAAAGCATACAGGCACAGGATAAGCACAAGTATGCACACAGCATGTCTCGTTGCCAGAGAAAGCTATACCCACCTATTTGTATTCTGAAACCCAGAGGCCCACTATCTTTACACATTAATTTCAGTGGAGGGGTTTTTTGGTTAAAAATTAAACAGCTCTTTGGTTTTTAACAAGATTTGTCCAGCTTGCCTGTTGGCTTTCCTTCCTGTTGGCTTTCTCTCATTTTAACTAAATTAAAGATTCTCGTTCCACAGTTGTAGTACAGCATTCACGTTAACTTGTAATGAATGCTTAAAATTTTAAAAAAAAACAATATTCTTTGCTCTGTTGCATTCTCAGCACACTTCCATCATTTTAATACTAAGCACACTACAGTTGTGCAGATTATGCTTAAAGGCTGCACAGCAATAAAGAGAACAAATTATGAAATAAACTAAGCCTGTGAGATAGTAAATAAAGGAAAGAAAAATTGTCTTTATGATATCAAAATGACCAGGTAAAACAAAGAATCCAAAGCAAAAAACCTCGGGGATAAAAAATTAGAGTTGACATTAAAACTCCCCCAGCTGTAAGAAAAATCCAAAAATTAATAGTATCACCTGGGGATTGAAATGATGGCATTTGGGAAAACCCTGATGAAAATGCTGACGAGGGAGAATGGGACTCCAATGAAATGACTGAACCTCTAGCTCCTCTTCTAGAAAGGAATTGGTTCTAGAATTAAAAATGATACTCATAATTAAGACTGAAGTGTTCAAAGGACCTCAAGGAGGTCAGAAAAAACTATGGTCAAAACTACTCCCTGGAATGGCCTGCAAATGGCAAACATACAGGAAAAACATGGATGAAAACCAGGGGAGTCAGACACTGAGCATTTGTTGAGAGTGAGTCTCTAGGAGAAGGTAGAATACTGCTGGATGAAGTGAAGCTGATGGATATTGGGGGCCAGGAGTCTTACTAAACGTAGGACCTGAGCCTATCAATCAGCCCCATTCAATAATCAGCAGGGTTGCCTATTGGGCAGGGGGAGCAGAGGTTATGGGAAGAGCAGGACCAGCTTCCATACCCATGTGGTCATCTCATGAAATATTCATCACTGTTACAAGGCAATGTATGGACACTTAAATGGATATATCCCAATATCCCCAGAAGTCAATTCTAACATATTAAGACCCTTATTGAAAGAAGCCCCTTGGGTGACAAGACATGAGAAATGAGAAGAGATGTAATGCATAATGAAGTGTTACAAGATCCTCCAGATGATCTATCCCCTTGGGCAAGACTCTTCCATGACAGTAAAACATGCAAGGGAAATGGGCTGGGAAACCCATCCTGGAGAACAAACTCAGGCCTTTGAGAGAGGCCTAAAAATTGAAGTGCAGAGACTTCCTGAGTGCCAAGTGAGGACTTTTAAACATGCCCTGCCCGAGCTAAAAGAAAGATCAAAACACCCCTGGAGTAAAATGAGCTGTGGAGGATGCCGGTAGCTTTAACTCCTTATGCAGCTCTCAGGCAACGATAAGAGCACACTTAGTGAAAACAGTGCAAAGGGGAAATGTGAAAAACAAAAAGCTTTCACAGAAAAAACATACTGTAATCCTTTCAGGAGAGGAAGAGAAACAAAAGAAAAAACCTCACTAAGTGCTGGGAGAACTTTAGGCTTTATCACCTGGTGCATTATGATCTATCAGTGGGCTGACAAGGACATATTTACTTACCAGTAGGACCTAGAAAACATCCTTTGAAATATATGATTGATTAAGGAGCTCAAATTTCACTAAACACCCCAATGGATGCTGAGAAATTAGATACAGGTTTTAAAAGAAATAGGGCCTACACACCAGAATTTAATGGGCAAAGTAATTTATGTTATACTGCCAAAGTCTGTTTATATTTACCTGGGGAAAGACAATGGACCTCATACACCCTTGCAATCACAGAGCATGAAGAAATACTTTAGGATACACTGTCTTTAAAGGAGAAGTTTGGCAATTGCCTGATGGGAATATTTGGTCGTTCAGGCCCACAAAAAGACCAAGTTTTCTTAAAAGAATGAGAAGATTTATTCAATATCTAATGGTTTTAAGCATGTACCGACAGGAATGGAAGTGGTAGTTGGACTGCTAGCTGTCACTAAAAGCAAGTATGCTAATGCCAAAGCTACTGTTTTCAGGGCTCTATAACTGCTTTTCCAGTCTTCCTGTTCCAGATTACACGCAAAGTGACAATTGATCACTCTTGACCAGTGTGATGGTACAGCACTGGGACAGAAAGGAGGGTATCAAAGGCGTTTTTCATATTATTATGAAATTATTACCCTTATTATGCCCAAGCAAATAGGATGGTGAAATGTGCTGATGGTTTGCTGAAAAGCTACTTTACACCTCATGCATCTGGATGGGTTAAAAGGTTACACTCTGTATTATATGACATAGATAAATGACAAGGGCCATGGTATAATGTGGACCTCTGGAATGCTGGCTTTCTGTCAAGGTCTGTCTTTGTCAATGAGGGTTGGCTGGGTAAGAGGACACAGCAACACAGCTCACAGCTCCTACAGTCTGCCTGGCCTGTGCTTCAGGTCACTCCATCTTGAGGTGTGACCTGAATAGAATGCACAAAAGACAACAGCTTTGCAGCATGTGACCATTTGGAGTCCTTGGAGTGCCTTTTCTTTTAACTACTGCACTACAAGCTACTGAAGTTCTGACTACAGTGGGGCTCCCACACTCCACTGAGTGACTGAGTCAGAAGTGAGTCAAAAGAATTTAATTTCTCAAGAGTTAGAATCATAGAATAGTTAAGGTTGGAAAAGACCTTTAAGATCATCAAGTCTAACCATCAACCCAGCACTACCACCATGTTCACCATTAAACCTTGTCCTCAAGTGCCATATCCATGCTTTCTTGAATATTTCCAGGGACAGTGATTCCACCACCTCCCTGGACAGCAGGCTCAATGTTTTACAACCCTTTCCGTGAAGACATTTTTCCTGCTATCCAATCTACGCCTCTGCTGGTGCAACTTGAGGCCATTTCTGTTACTTCTTGCCTGGAAGAAGAGATTGAACCTCACCTGGCTACAACTGCCCATTCCCACTTTTACTAACAGGTTTTTATATATGGAGGAAAATAGAGGATCACAGAAAGAACCAAGAGCTTCTCAGAAAACACACTTGAGCTCAGGCTAGACAATCAGCTGCCTTGAACAGCTTCTCCTAGTTACACAAGACTCACAAAGCATGGAAAAGCTGAAGGGAGAAGAAAGCAGTCAAGTATTCAATAAACTTAGTGGCTTTCCAACTAATTCTGTCAGCAGGTGGAGCAGCAACAGCATTACATACGGAGATAATTTTTTCCCTACATATGTCTATCAAATATGTCTATACATACATACATACATACATATATATATATATATATATATCCTAGCTCTTTAAAAAAATGGAGGGAAAGGGAATATCACACTATAAGATAAGAAAAACAGTTTCTCAAAGCGGATGTTTATGTCTAAATTGGCAAACTGCTGCCACTGCTGTCACAACACAGAGAGGGGCAAATTCTGAAAGGGCCTCCCACACTCTGCTGTAGGATTAGTCTCAGCAGCTACCAGCTAACTGGAGTTTCTGTCTGTGCTCTTCCCCCAGGGTCTGGTTGTTTTGTTACACAGTCAAGCAAGTAATCAGGGATCCTCAGGGACAGCGAGAGGTCCTTTGAGAACACCAGCTCCTTTTCTTGACTTTTTTGCAGGGTAGAACAATGGGAAAATGGTCAAAATATATTTTTTATTTTCCTTTACCAAAAGCATAAGATAGAACGATATAAGCCCAACTTCCAAGGTATACTAAAAATCATACTCCACCTCTTGTGCTCTGTAAACGAACCCAGGAATGGAGTGGCTACACACAGGTGCATTTCCTAAGCAAAAAGAACTTTGGCAATTCCAGTCAGCCAGAATAAATGGACAATTCAAAAGCTCTTCAAGCATGTTATTCTACTATTTCACAGGTTTAACTGAAGACCAAAAGTCGCTATGCTACAATAGCATTTATCTTAGTACTGACCATTATCTTGAAGGACTCCTGTGGAAGCTTTTACTGTCTGTTTTACTTTTGTAGAGTGGTTAGAAAAGTGTTGTCCGGACACAGAATTCTCTGGCTTCTGGGTTTTTTTGTCTTTCCTTTTGGGAAGCTGAGGTGAGGAACTGTTTTCTCCCTGGTCACTGGATCCAATGGTAGATTTAGATTGCCCATCATTTCCCTGAAAAGAAGAGGATGTAATTATCAGTGATGCAAATTAAAAAGCTTATTTTTAAAATTTCATTAAGGACTGGTATTAGGTGTTAAAGAAGCATGATAATTTACAATTAGTACATTTAAGTGATACCTTAAATTATCCAGGAAAGTACAAATATCTTATCAATTTACTGTATGATGTGACCAATTAAATCCTCAACAGCTTCCAGGAGAAAAATCACATCTTCATAACAAGAAAATAATGTTTAATTTAATGAAAAGAATAGCTAGATGAATCCATGCATGCATGCATATTATATGCCGCTATCTCTCATCCATATGTGTGGACATATAAGATATAACACATTAATATGACTTGTTAATAAATCCCTGTCTGTGTAAAGGAGACCCTGACATTATTCTAAGTGTCAAGAGAAGCTGGAGGAGAATGACGGTATTCATGGGGCAGTAACACATTCAATAGAATAGAACAGAAACTTATATATTTTATTGCTTACTTCTTTTTAGTGGCTCCAGAGGCTTTTTTTGGTTTGTTTTGTAAACAGTGAATGGACATGATCAACTACCACAATTTATAATGACAGACTGAGAGGCTAATTCCCTGCTGTCTTGCACTTAAACAGTAAACTGCACTTGTGGAGAACAGGTGAAACAGATACTTATATTACGTTTTTAAACTAAAATTAATTCCACAGAGGACTCTTCTTGTGGCAAGGTGGGGTTAGGCTCTTCTCTCAGTCAACAAGCTATAGGACAAGAGGAAAGGGTCTCAAGCTATGCCAGGGCAGTTCAGGTTGGACATGAGGAAGAATTCCTCCACTGAAACAGTGATTAAGCATTGGAACAGGCTGCCCAGAGAAGTGGTAGAGTCACCATTCCTGGAAGTGTTTAAGAAACAACTGGATGTGGCACTTTGTGCTGTGGTTTACTTGACACAATGGTGGAAGGTCAGAGATTGAACTTGATGACCTTGGGGGTCTTTTCCAACCTTAATGGTTCCATGACTTATTTTGTACACATATAAATAGCTATACAGGATACAAAGCAATGAAGGATCAAGCTCTGTATGTAGTGGTTACCTAGAATTAAACATATCAGACTGCAAACTGGTTTAGAGCCTTTTTCTGACTCAGCATTCAGAAACACAATTTTCTGCAAAATATTTTGTAAAAGGTTCCGTGTTTTTCCTTTAGGTGTATAATTTGAATAAATAAATAAATAAATACACAAATATATATGATCAGATTTATAGAAAAGACCTCAAGCCAGCAACTGATCTTTGGTATCAAAGCTTTTACAAAAAAAAAAAAAAACAACAAAAAACAAAAACAAAAACAAAAAAAACCCCAAGAAAAAGCAGCCTTTATCACAACAACATATTCTCAGATTTCTTCTGTCTAATTCTGACACTGTAAATAGCTACAGATTCATCAAACTTTAATAAGCATGCCACCACGTGTCTGTGGATTTTTTTCCCTTCAGAAGAACCCAAAGGACATGGACTTTCCCTCTGCCAGAATTTAGCTGAATTAGAAATTTGATACTTACACTGCCTTTAGACTTTTGAGATCCCACAGTCGGAGGTTGTACAGAGGTTTTGGAACTGCAGAAATAAGCCATATCTTAGAATTGTGTACACTGTCACTGGCACAGACACTATGTATCTATCATGAAGGCAGGTAACACCAAGATAGCTATGGCAACAGAGGTAATTGTTTTTTCACTGCTTGTTTTCATTAACCATGACTCATTCCGTGTACTAAACTATGTTTAAGTGCATGATCATTAACTTATTCAAACAAGTGCATTACCCCACAATGCATACTTTATATACCAAAAACTTGCAGAGCAGTATCCAGTGAATTACTATGTGAATACTCCTTACAATTTCCATTTCTTTCCATTTATTTCAATGAAATGGTTCCAAATTTCCATGTTTTCCAAAGGTACAAAAAGCACAAGTTTCTCCTTACAGACACCCAGATTAGGACTCTATTATGTGATTGTTCTAGCCTACAAAAAACAGACCCAAGCATAAAACAATCTTAAAGGAGTACACATTTCACAAAATGTTACTAAGAAAGAGTAGACCTAAACTGCTGTAGCTGTACCTAATCTCATTCAGCTCTACATATTTGTATCCCAAGGAAAAAAGGTAGGATTACTTTGTCTTGGATTAATTTTTCTCTGATGCTACTTTTGTGATACATGATCAAGGGAATACTTATTAGATGAATTGGTCTTCTGAAATTCCATTTCTGCTTTTGCTATTTTTATCTCAACTTTCTCAGAAGGCTGCCAATGAAGTTTTGCATCCATACAAACCCATGCATCATTCCTGGAAAACAATTTTGTACTGGTGGCACTTTGTAAACAAATTGATATACACAACCACAGAAGTGTATCACACACCTTTAGAACTTACCCCTGTGGCCTCCTTGTTGTAGATTTGGACAGCAGATCACCATATGGCAATTTCTTAAACTTTTCTCTACCCACCGCAACATAAATTTGCCCATTCTCCAAGTCTGACCCATTCTGAACAAGTTTTCCATCCACAGTGTAGAGTCTGAAAAATACAAAAATGCTTGTTATAATAAACCTTAACATTCAGTTAGGTGCATTAAGAGCATTCAAATCTGTGTAATCTAAACTCACTAAATATATGTTGAATTTCCATATATGAAACCCAATAAAGTACAGTGGACAGCATACAATGATCACTAACTACTACATTTTTTAAAAAACCCAGCCATACAATCAGCCAACCAACCAACCCAAAAAACTAAAACCTCCAAACAAACAATCAAATACACAAACAATCCACCAAGGAAAAACAGCAAAATAACTACTTAAATCACAGTTTATTTAAAACTAAGTATGAAGTGCTGTAATAGATTAAATACTCTCATAATTTCTGGAAAGAAATAAGTTACTTTATACTTTTAAGTTCTTCAGTACCTTTTCCCTGTTAGCTTGGAAGGAATCTATTCCATGAGTTCCTGACCTCCTCTCCTACCAAGCTCTACCTTCTATCTGTGCTCAGGGAACTATGCAGTAACCCAGGAAGAACAGAGTATTTATGACTGAAAGCCCTGTCCACTTAACACAGACCATGCCAATGATATTGCATTTATATTGTTATATTGTGTAGATCAGAAGGTTGGAACCTGGTGGGAATAACAGTACTTTAAAATACAGTACTTTAAAACAAGAAGATATGTATCTTTGGCACCTACTGATAATGACTATGTCTATTACACCAGGTGGATTTTTACCATAATGACTTCTTTTTGAGAAGAAAGAAATGCATCAGGGACTGGTGGGGGGAATTTACCTCCTTTTGTGATTCAAAAGTCAAGTTTGTGGTTTTATTTTAGCATGGTCAAAAGAGCAAGTAAGGAGGAATATTCAATAATAAATTAGTTCTTTCCTACAAAGCATAGTTTGAAACTCAACACTATTTATATTTAATTTAAAAGTCAACAATAACAACTTTCATTTAAGTCTTACATGCAGGAATGTTGAATGGCTATCTTAACTGCCTTTCCAGAAGCTTTCTACAGGAGCTCTACTATGTACAAATTTATAGTCATAAATTTCAACACAATGTGAGGAGATACAAAGATATTTACACAACCATACAATGAACATTTGGGGGAGAATATCAAGAGACTACCTTGAATACATCCTTGACTTATAATGTGCAAAAATTTTCAGTTTAATAGAGAAGGAGCTTTTAAAATGGATACGTATGGTGGCATAACCTTGAATAATTACAGAAGAAAATCATGCACTTTACTGAACCAGGAATCACAGAATATCTGAGCTTGAACAAGATCTCTGGGGACCACCTAGTCCTATCATGCCTTGCAGAGCAAGAGCAACTAGACTAGGTTGTTCAAGACAGTCTCTAGGTATGTTTTAAACACCTGCACGGATGGAGACTCCACTGCCTCTCTGGGCAACATGTTCCAGTATATGATGATCATCACTGTAAACTTCTTTTTTCTTCCGTTCAAGTGAAATTTCATTTTGTGCCCATTGCTGCTTGTCCTATCACTGCGCACCACTGAGAAGAGCCTAGCTCTGTCTTCTTCACTCATCCCCACCAGGCATATACACGTATTTAAAAGATCCCCCTGAGCCTTCTCTTTCCTCAGGCTGCAGAGTCCCAGCTCTCCTCACATGACAAGTATCTTCAAGCCCTTCCTCTCTGTGGCCCTTTGCTGCACTTGTTCCAGCATGTCTATGTCTTTCTTGTATTACTCTCATGAAAGTACCCTAATTTTCCCTTTGTCTCCTGCCACATGGGAATGTGCTTCTAAGTACAAAGACTGAAAATTTTGGAAGGTGAAATTGCAGCTATTTTAAATCTAGATCACATTGATGCTTCCTTGAGAAGAGGTATGCTAACTCTGGAGCAGCTCCTCTGTATTACTCATATTTATTTCATAGTGCTAACATCTATGGGCATGCCAGCAATTCAAAGAGCAATTTATGTTTCACTACCACAGCATCAACATCAGTTACACACAAACAATGAAAATAAAACAAGCTATCGGAAAATCAGCAGGAAGCCTATTTCTGAATTAATCTCACTGTGTTCTGCTAGATTGCACTTCGCTTTGGGAACTCAGGGGAGAAAACAGCAAATCAAGCGTACCACAGCTTAAGAATTGTTTATATATTTGTATGGGGCTGCAGATATAGAGGGGAACATACAAAATAACTGAGGGTTTTTTGTTCCTAATCTTCCATTTTGCTTGTGCTTTAATGTTACATTTAAAGCACAGAAGTTGTTTATTTAATATAACTCAAAAAAAGTTACAGATTACCTGGCAATCTTTAATTGTATTTTTCACCCTGGAAATAATAACCACAACAGTGAAATCAAACAGAATCAATCTCTGAAGATGAAAGTAAAATCAAAAATGCATTTTTAAAAAATGGATTTTCAAGCAAATAACTAACTGACTTAACAAGCACACACAAATTTTTGTGACACTAATTTCTGAAGCTACTTTTTTACAATTTCTGAATTTTGAAGCCACAATTTTCACCCACTCACTTTGCCACAACCATTCACAGACCAGCTGGGTTCTCTCTGGCTTCTATTATGTAACACAAATGTCCTCGTGGTCACTTCTTCTGAGGATGACCTAGGTTTGCCTTTTGAGATGTCAGTGGATTGCCATTTTCCCTCCTGAACCCAAGCTAAAAAGTGACAGCCAAAAGAAAGCAAGCATACAAGCTGACAAAGGGAGACAGCAAACACACTTTCTCGGACAATATCCCCAAATTCCCAGCTGCTGATGTACCCAGTACCTGCCCCTTCAGGTTGCTGCACGCCATCCTCCCCATCAACAATCTGGGAAGCAGAAAAGCTGCTTTTCCATCATCTCCTCTCTCATATTTCTTGCTTGCATCCCTATTCTGATCAGGGTAATCAATAATTTCTTTTTTAAAAGCCCCATGTGGAACTGTATGACTAGGTAGCTTTTAAAGTCTTTTAATAACATGGAAAAGAAAAAGCTGCCATGCACATAATGCAGGTTCTTGTAAGTCCACTTATCCTTCTTTAATGAGAAATTATATCTTCCTTGTGTCAGTGGTTTTACCAGATCTCTCCTGATGCTAACTTAGTTTCAGTAAACCCCAGCAAGTAATGTGTAACTTATTAGAGAACTACAATCACATTACTAACAGATTTAATATGTATTTCTAATATTTTAGGGAAAAGAAAATGAAAAATGAGTTAATAGAAAACCAGCAAGGGGAAAAATTTAAATAATTTAAAATGTTGTGTACATTATCCTTCTTTTGAAGGATTAAAGATGAGCACTGAAGGGAACATCTCAAAAGGAATTTTAGTTATATATTGAATGCTTTCATGTGCAACATTCAGTTTCACCAGAGTGACACCAAGTAATGAGAATAAAATGTGAAAGATTTTTAAATTGCTAAACAACCTGAGAGCAGAAAGGATTGGTATGTTGCAAATGTCTTTTCTTGCTTTTTTCACTTCTGAATTACAATAGCTGAGAAATAGAGTCAGAAGGCTTCAACACATGCAGGTTTACTTTACTGCAAGTGAAAGTCCTAAGTAGGCAGGTAATAGGAACAAAGAAGTGCAGGGCTGAGAGGAAAAACTTGATGAGAGCTAATATTCAACAGCATTACCTTAATCTTCTCTCACCCATATCAAACAGGAAAGCAAGCAGAAGAACTAAAAGATTATCTTATCTTCACTGTTTTGAGAAAGATTTTGCAAGCTTAGCCTCAGACATTGCATAGGCTGTGAAGAATGATTTTCCACAAAAGGTCCTTTCCCACCTGATGAAGAGATTTCTGTAATGTGCTCTGCATGGGGCAACACTGGAATGTTGGTAATTTCCTTACACACCTTGACAGCCCACACACACTGCAGTGTTTCTCACGGACTTCACATCTATAATTTTGCTCTAAAACTTGTAACAACTACCAGGTGCCATTTTAGGTAACTTATTTTACATTTTAAAAGCCTTAAGGGACTGAAACCTACCTATCTGAGAGGTCAACTCCTACTCCTCAGACCTCAACAACTCAGACCAGCTGAGATACTGAAACTGGCAAACCTCAACTATAAATTGGGCTTTGGCTTTTATTAAGAGGCTGAGGGCCAAATATGAAGCACATCCTAGTCTTGGCCCAGGTATACAAATCCCAAAGAATCTATAATATCTTCCATGAAATTGCTTGTCTCAATCAATTTAAAGAACTATCAAAACTAAAAAGTAACACACATCACATATATCTCACATTCCAAACATCTTCACCAACTTTACCATGCTCACTTATTTCATTACATGTAATTTAATTATTAGTAGCAACTATTAATTAATTAAATATAAATTAATTAATTAATAATTAATTAATTAATAGTGGCAAGTGTATTGTATTATTACAGGGTTGTTAATAAATAATTAATTATTAAATATTAATTCATTCAACAGCTTAAGCAAATTTAGGTTATTCTTTCTTTAAATAATAGTTGAAATGAAACCTGAAGGTTATTTGGAGTCAGCGTATGTCCACTTTGTGGCTTTTCGATATATCTTAATTTTCATACAGTGAAATTTCCCACAGAATAGGAATGATCCATTATATCTACCTATGGAGTTTTAGAAACATTTCTAGGCATATAAAATGTATCTTGCAAATATTCAGCTTCCTTGTACCTGTGAACAGCTCCACTCCTGAGGGTAACTTTTCCTGTAACCATTTCAAGAATATGATCCCAGTGATTCAGTGTTTTCCTGGGAATGAGGAGGCGCACTGCAGGACTAATAATGTCTCCATTAGCAATCAGACTGAAATAAAGCAAAGTAAAATAACCTGGAGGAGCATTTTAAACAAAGCTCACCTGAAGTGAACACAGTACCACCACCTCCCCTGAAATGGCAGTCCACTAAGTGAAAATTCTACTTACAAAATAGTGTAGGGCTCCTGGAGAGGCTTCCGAAACCGGGCTGATGCAGTGATCCTACTGTGAGTAACTGGCTTGACCTGCAAGAACAAAAGAGAATTAGAAATTATGCAGTCTTCACAGTCAGAAAAAGTTTACCCTGACCACCATCAGCAATTGGGACAGCATGTCTTTAATGCATGAATTTTATTCCATTCCAGCTTCACCTTCTACACAGCACACTTAATTACTGCTGCAGGTTTATGTGTGTGATGAGTAACAACCACAGCACAGAATAGCACAATGCACCATGGCACAATACATAGTTTTCACTGAGAAGACAGAATTGTATGAACATCTTTGGTTGTCCTATAGACCCAAAGAAATATTCCCAAATATTGTTCTTGCTGTCTCAATCTTTATTGCTTATAACCATGGTGCAGGCAATTTAACTATCTTCTCTTTTTATCAATGAATGCCATGGCTAGATCTCTCTGCTGTTATAGTAACTACTTTTGATCTTCTACAGGACTTTAATCTAAATCCATCAGTAATTTATAAATAAGTTCCTGAATACTTTGCTCATTGTAGAGCAATGACTCAAAAGTGAGGTGAACTGCTGTTTTTTAGCCTTCAGAATAATACATAGGCCACTTAATTCCCAGCATTATTTCCTGTACTCTTTTGAACAGACACTGCACTGAGATCAACATTAATGTTGTTATTCTGAACAGAAAGTTAAAAAAAAATGAGGGTAAGCCAAAACTCCAAAAACATTAGGAAGATTTTTCTTTTTCATTCTTCATCATTAGCAAATTGAAATAAGGTGTTAAACACAAACATTCAAAAGTTATAGTACATGCATTAACAAGTTAGCTACATTTCTAAAAAAAAAAATACCATCAAAGCTTAAAGGATTAAATAGCCAGCATAAAGAGAGATGTTCTTTCAAACAGATGTACAAAGTTTATTTAAACTGGCAATTTTCCAGTCACTGTGTAAAGCAGTCTAATGACATGATATGTTGCAGTTTTATTACACTCTGTGCTAACTTAACCAGTACTTCTCATTTAGTTTGTGGGAAATGATCTGTACTCCAGTGCTTTTAGTCTTTACTTGGATTTTCACACAAACTCATTTTTTAATGACTGGAATGATTTCCAGATCTTTCTCTTGCAAACACTGAAAAAAAAGGTGCTCAACCTAGTAGATATTCCAAACAGGCTAAAATTTATTATTATTATTATTATTATTATTATTGTTGTTGTTGTTGTTATTACTGTTGTTATTACTATTATTATTATTAAAATTAAAATTACAATTATGAAATCTGACTTCTCACACAAATCAAGTCACACGGCAAATTCTGCACCAAGCACATAAATTCTGGAGATGAGATAGCAACTTAGGGGAAAAGGAACCAACAAAAGCAATACTGGCACTCTTTAGTGACCAGTCATTTCAAGTAAAATTCAACAACAGGTAAATCTGTTGAACAAAATCTATTTTCAATGTCTGCTGAAAATGAAGCATGTTTATTCTGAATTCAACTCACTTCAATTTCCTCATTTTTCAAAGGCTCTTGTGAGCTGGGCAGCCCTCTCAAACATTTGTTTTTTGAAAGACTCAGAGGACATAAAAGCCCATAGTGGTCGTAGATGGAGAAAGGCAGAATCAGCCTTCGCACAGCTAGATAGACTGAAAAGACTAAACAGAAGCAATCAGCCCCAGAAGGGCATGGTGATTTGAAGCTCAGTGCAGAGAGATATTTTAGCCAGACAGATCTACAAGAGCAGAGAAGAAAGACAGTACTACTAGGAAGTAGTAGTAGCTAGGAAGATGTTACTACTGCATTATGCCAGCATTGCTTGCAGACCAGACTAGGAAGGAAACTCCTGGCATGGCTGGGGACCTTCCCTTTACACAAGCAATTCATAAGCCATTTGCATTTACTCCTTAAGATCTGTTTTGTAGATGCACATTTGTTTTGGCTCCATACAAAGAAAAATTTTGTACTAGACTGTACATAAGCTGTGCATTAATGCCTAAGGTAATTGTAGTTCACAGTCTAGCTCTTAATTCCAGTGTGATCCGAATCAAGTGAAAGATTCACAGCTACTACTACAGGCTTGGCAAGAAAGTATGAGGTTGTTATCATACAGCTCATTAGGGGAAGAAAAGACATTTTTTTGAGAACTGCCCAAATAACTTAAGAGCTCAGCCATTCTTGCAGAAACATTTGAAGCATATTCTTCAGAGCATAACTGGTCATTTATGTCACCAAAATTTGAAATTAAAATTTACTGGAGAAAAAAAGAAAATACACCTCAAAATGCAACATCTGAAAACATTTCTATTGCTGCTGTCAGCCATTAAAGGTTTATTTTCTCAGTGTAAGCAATCTAACAAAGAGCTTCGGAACACAGGGAAAAAAAGGTAAATTTCTAAAGGTTATGCTACTGGAGGCTAAGACAATACTGATTTATTCCCATAGCATCAGATCCTAATGTTTAGGCTCCAAGCACTGCTTGCACACAAAATGGGAGTTACTGAACCTTGGATGCCCTTACACCTTTCTTCGTAGCTGGTAGGTTGCCAGGACAATCCCCTATAAAATATCCAATACATAAATAGTAAAAAAAGTTGATTCCACCTCCATTCCTGGTGCTCACTTATGCTGCTCAAGCTCTCCGAAAGTCTCTCCAAACTGTTGATCAAACTAAGTTCTCTGATGCAGCCTGCAACACCCAGGTTCCAATGCTCCACACCTTACTGGAACAGCTAGAAAGCATTCACTAAGTACAAAGGAGCCCTTAAGGACAACACTAGGTTATTTATTCTGTTACTATTACCTAGTTGTTCCTGCAGGCTGATAAAACCATTAATTTTGGTGTAGGCTCCTCAGAAGGCCATCAAGTGATTGCACATAGCCCAGTCACAAGACTCTAGAGAAAACAATAACCTGACAGATGTTAGGAGCTCATTTATTATTTGACGGATTGTATTTCTGCCAATAATAGATAATAAGGCATCAACTTGGAAGTTTGTCTTTTGGATTGCTCTCTGAGGATCATTAATATTTCTGGCAGCCTTCTGAAGCCTTACAAGTTTAAGCTTGTTATTAAACAAACAAACTGCAGGGGATTGTAACATGGGACCAGCTTGGGCCAAGACTGAATATTTGTCTGTTCTACCTAAACATGGCCTAAACTGGAACAAAATATAAATTTGTATTGTTTATCTAAGCGTGTTTAAATCATTGTACCTTCTGTATAAAAAAAATGAAGAGAAATTGTTAGTGCAATAATACATTTGCTAAAGTGAAACTACAAAAATCAGTGCAAGGACGCATGCTCTGAAGGAACGTTTTATAAAGATCTCACTTCACCATGATTAAAAAAAACAATAAAGTAAGAAAAAACCCAACACTTCCATGCTATATGCCTTTCTTCTCATTAATCTGACTGTTCTATTTGTAGAGTTTAGAATAACTTCTCTCTGATCAATGTTAAGCTATTTGTGGTGGTAAAAAGCAAGGTACCTAGCTTCAAAATACAGAATGACACACTAATAAAAGATCAAGTGCTCAGCCACAGTAAATCAATTCAGTTCCTCTGAAGGATATATATATATATAACCACTCCAATGGAAGACCTGGTCCAGGGTTTAATTACAGAATACATAGTTCTGCTCCTATTATGTTTGTAGGAGGCGCGGCAGTGTTGCAGTGTCTGGAACAGCCTGACCCCTCCGGCACTGAAGAGTTACATATTAACAAAAAAGTGGTCTTGGGTGAAAGTTTGTGCTTACATTAAGAGACCAGCATCACTAGCCCCCTAACTCCTTTATTTTCTTTTCATTTCACCAGCTACATTCTCTGATGATATAAATCAGCACTTTCCTATTTACGTCAGCAACTGCAAGCAGATTTACATTATTCAGTGGTCTGACCCCATTATGATTTTATCTTTAAATTTTGTACATTTTCAGTTTGCTTGAAAAGACCCATTTAAGAGCAGCTTCCATTTGCTACTGACAAATGTTGCCAACAATTCCTAATTTGTGATGAGATACTTGTCTGAGGTATTACAGGACAACACACAGCAGCAACATAAAGGGTCCAGGGGAGGAAGGAGTAACTCAGAGAAAACTTTATGTAAGCTGGAAGCAATCAATCCAATGAGAATTTGCAAGGCAACAAGAGCTACACACAGTTGGAAACACACCATGGGATTACAGATACTCAAAACCACCGTAATTTTATTTTTCTGTTCTTGAAAAAAAAAAAAAAATTCATACAGAGCCTCTTACAGCAGTATGGATTTTACTTACTTCAGAGAGGAGTTACCATCTGTGAAATGACTTTGCAAAGCACCTTGCAAAGTCTGGAAAAAATGAAACAGCTGAATTCAGCACAGGTTAGGTTCTGGGAATGGGAATCACTCTGCGGTGTTTGAGGACTCTCTAAACATTTGAATCTCAGAGCACATTTTACAGAGTCTCTTGGAGTCCAGCTTTCGTCTTCTGTCATATTACACTGGGGCTGAACTTGTGATTAGCTCTGAGTCCTTTGTAACACTCCTTTGTAAATACAAACACACAGCACATCAGCATCAAACAGAAACAAGGTGATAAAATCCATGCCCTCACAGCTGTTTGTTTTAAACATCCTATGGTTTTTTCACTTATAATACATGCTAAACATAGCTTTATTCTAAATATGTACAAAATTTAACAAACACAAACATAACACTTAAGAAACACATACAATACATTGCTCAATCTACTTTAGGTACTTATACCTTCCAGTGTTGACTGTTGGAAAAAAAAAACAAAAACGAAGCTAAATGATCAGCAGCCAAACCATTACCTCAGGCATACTGTAATATTTTTGTAAAAAAAACCATTTTGAATTAGTCTGTGCATATCCACATGCATACTTGAATATAATATGTGTGTATGAATAAATATATACACACTTCAATACAATTTTCATTAAAAATTGTTATGCTTATGTTCAGTTGACTACACAAAAACAAATTAGAACAGTAAGCTTCCTAAAGCTATTACAGCACAGGAAACGTGTTTCATAGAAACATCACTTTAGTGGGTTTTTTTGATAGGCATTTTTATACACATTGACAAAAGATGCAGAGTCAAACTCATTAAATAACTGAAACCATGCCACTCCTTTTTAGAACACTATGGATGGGCTTGCTTATGCAATCTTTCTAACTCCAAGAAGCGTTACATTGCAAAGAGAATGTCACAGATATGGCATTAAATGGAAATCATCACTGAGAATGGCTGTTCATGTAAGGACTCTGAGCAAGGCATACATTGGTTTGAAGCACACAGATAAAAAATAACGGTTTTCACTTCTTTCTTCACATACATGCTAACCAATAAAAGGAAATAAACATAATCTCTAACATGGAGATGTATCAAAATTAATTTTATTTGTTTTGGTTGGTGTGAACTTATTTGCTGATCCCCATGCATAGAGTTTTTGCTTTTATGAATGCTGCACTATATTCCTCAATACTTACTATAAAAATATAGATTGGAAAGTGGGACAGACTCTGAAAACTATCCAACCTCCTCTTGGCTACTTGGGACTTGCAAGAGGCACATGACACTTCATAGAGTCAATCCTTGTATATAAGGAAAGTATACAATTCATGAACTAGTATTTTAACTGGCCTCTGAACATGCCAGTCTACATATTCAGTTTCTCAAAAGGTGATTTTTATGCACTTGAGAATAGGTTCAAATACAAGTATCCCATTCTTAGCTTTTCTTTTCCTTCCAATGTTCATTAAGTAGTTAGACATATCCTAAACACAGACGTTTGGCAGCACTTTCACAGTGCTGCCATGAACACATACACCAGTTACTCACAGCTAAGAAATGGTATCACTAACTTATTTATTTCCTTTCCTTACCAGAAGTGTCCTCCTATCAAAGAGGGCAACTAAACAGCTGCATGATTTACAGGACAACACATATGTACAAAGCCACACTGGACAGCAACAAAGCAAGAGTCAAAAAATGTGATGTGTCTGAACCAGATGCTCTGTGCTGCTTTTATCTGCACAGGTTTAAGAGCAAACCTTTCTTGTTGCTACCTGTGTAGTCCTGGATGCTACAAACATCTCATTCATTACTCACGTCAAGTTATAATTAACTTCTTGAAGCTTTAAATATTTCAACACAATGTCACATTCCAAATTTATCAGCTCATGCAATGAGCCATGGCCTTGCCAGTTTGTTACAATGGCCTGTAATGGTTTGTTAATCAATGTGCCCAGGAAAAATTGAGAACAAATATTTACATTTCCCTGGGGTAGTACTGGGGTCAAAAGAACCAAAACCCCACTGATACACACCATCACCACCCTGTGATGTAAAAGAAAGGAATGTTCAAGGTTCAGTGATCAAAACCAAACTAGAACAATAAAGCTATTACAGCACAGGAAATGTTATCTATTTCATAGAAACATGACTTTTTTTTTAATGGACATTTTTTACACATTGACTAAAGTTGCAGAGTCAAACTCACTGAGGCATTTGCCTAGTACAAAACCATTTCAGTTATCCTATGCAGTAACTCACCTGGCTAATCCACATTTCCCTGGCTACTTTGCACTGCTAGATGGTACACTGGATAGTACAAAACAGCCTTGAGCCAAAGACTATGAGCTTGTCTACTGGTGTGGACATAAAGCAACTCTCAAACTGAGCAATAGGCCACAAGACCACAGCCACACACAAACTTCTCAGCCCACATGAAACACAGATGAGCTGGAAATGAGCTATTCCACAGCAGATAGTCGTGTAGTGACTAAGGGAGCATTCTAGACTGCAAACCGCCTACACAATTTGCAGAGAGTTTAAAGCCAACCCATTCACCTGCAAAGTATATCACCCTCCTTTTCAGCCACGGTAAGTGAAATGGTACATTAGTGAGTAAATGTCACCTTAGCTAGTTACACCCTGGAAAGGAACATTTTTCAGTCTGGATCTGCCACAATTTTACAACACTGGACTAGTGATTGCATCTTCAGCTGGGATAAGTCAGACAATAGCATGGCCTTACCTCCCCAGAAACTTAGCCTGTGCAATGCTCCAAAACAGAGCACGTGTGTGTTCCCTCTGGATCCCAAGAATAGATATCATTCCTTCTCCGAGTTGCATGATGCTGTACCTACACTGCTTACAATACACAAAGTGATGGTATCAGTAACACAGAATTTATTCAAGCAAAAGAGATCCTGATATTAATTTCTGACACTGACATGACAGTGACAATTCTGATTCTGATTGGTCATGCCTCTCACATTTTGTGTATTTTCCTCAAATTCCTTAGACTAATTTTAATTAGACTGCCAATAGGCAGTCTCTGACCTTTACAGCTCATCAGAAGAACCTGAGGCTAGGAACAGTGATAAGATAAAGAACAAAAAAACAAATCTCTCAAAAAATCTTTTTTTTTTCCTTCACTATTTTTAATCAAAGGCAAAAGTTGTTAATATTTCAAGTCAATTTAATATACAGCAACAAATTATTAACGAGACGAACATATGCCTCATTAAAAGCTTCAGTACTGGCCCCTCTTCACTCACTCCCGGCCTCCTCACAGGCCAGGAAGACCAGCTACCCTACTGAACAAGGCAGGTGTTAGTCAAGGAAGAGAACAACTTCCAAGTTTCAGATCCAACTTAATAAAGACCACCACAAAATTCTCCAGTAGCATGAACCAAAATCTTTCATCTGCTCAGAAATTCACTAAATCCATTTGTAAGAAAGTTGCTAATCAAAATACTTGAAACTGCCCAGTTCAGATAATACAGAAGTATATAAAGAGAAATTTTATGCATCCGTAGTTCAAATAAGGAAAAAAGGGCACAGCTTATCTTCTATGTCTGGGCAGTTCTTCTCTGATTCCTCCTGGAATTAGGCTGTGAACATGCAGGAAAAGTATTTGTTTTGTATGTCTTGTTGTGCTAATTATGTTACCAGGATACTAAATACCAAACAATGGCATATCACATTTAATTATTAAAGGTGTTGCTAAGTAGATTACAGATATATATCACATTTTTTAAAACTTTGCATTTTAACAGTCTTACTCCTTAAAATACACTTACAGCAAAATTACTAATTAATTTAGCATGAGAAAATGAGAAAATTCTTGCCCAGTCTGTGACACCAGCAGCAGAAGAAATCAATTGAGTCAGATATGGTACTCCAAGAGGGTTTAGTTTTGCATTTTGGCAAAGCAATATGAAGTGGAACTTTATACACAACTTGTTACCAGCCATACAGTATTTTGTGTTTAGCAATTTTGGGTAGAACAAACAATGTTTGAGTTTTTTAATCCTTAGGAAAGAAGCTGGAAAGAATATCTTATGTAGTTACATTGTTTTGACATCAAAAGGCTGTAATTTGCCAAGCCTGAGATAATTTCTGGTATCTATTCAGTCCCTTTTACAAAACTATCTTCTGTACAGAGAAAATATCCATGAACCATTTCTAACTGACAGTTAGATATTAAAGTGAACCAAGAACCCAATAATTGAAAAATGACAAGATTTTTCATATGATTAAACATGTTTGTTGTCAAACATGATGAAGAGTAGTTTTGACACAAAAAATAACTACTGTGGTTTTTCATGAGAAGGTACTTGAAAAAGAATTACTCATGTTAAGTTTGAAATGAGGTATATCCAGCATGAATATACCAAAATAATTTGTGAAACCAAGACAACATCATAAACTTCAAAATGTAATTTTTACAGCTAAGTCCAATCATACTATTGCTGAGAGATGAGTGGTGACTTTGTCAGGCACTTCATTTTGTCCAACTAAGGATGAAGAAAAACAATTGACATAAATTATACTACAATAATTTAATTTTGAAATATGGAGCGACAGAGGGAAGTGCAGGATTTGCAAGTCTTCAAAATACTTTTATAGCATCATCTTAAATGCTTTTGGGGAAAATTTTAGTGCTAAATTCATATCTACCAAGACTCAAACATTGTATTTTCACACTCTTCTGTCATGGTGCTCACCTCTTCTGTCAGCACTGGACAACAGAGAACCTTTCCTGTCCCAGGATCTCACCAAGAACACAGTGGCCAACTGACCTACACTGAGATTTGTCAATCAACCATGTCTGGTCCACAAGACACCCCAGCAGCTGTTAAGTGATGGGCTATACCTGGAGAACACCGGTAGAAGACATTCTGCCAGTGACATTTTCACCCTGCAGTCCCACTTCATCACAGGCACAAACATGTTCTGTGAAGCTCCCCAGCAAGCAAAAGTGCTTTACTCCATGTCCTTGCCCATGTCTGTGTCATCCAGAATGTGAGAACTGATAGGCACTGGACCAGAACAAGAAGTTTTGAATTTTAAAAGTGTTCAGACATTCACTCAAATCCCTGTGATCAGTAAGGGTTTTCACTAGGAAGAGATGTTCTGGAGGTGTATGCAGATACAAATATTCAGGTCATACAGTAGGAAAGCTTTGAGGAATCTTTACTAATCTTCTGAAGAATCATTCATAAAAATACTGATTATTCTGTTCAACAAATACTCCTACAAATGTGAGCACACCTAAACCAAATGATAAAACAAGAAGTTGAAATCAAAAAAGAGTTGTGGAACAATAAAATAAGTTCATGTAAAACAGTGAAAAAGTGATTTATCAATGGGAAAAAGTGACATAATTGTGTCAGAGCTGCCCACACAACCACCTTGTCCTAGAAGTCCAGGAGAAGAAGTGAAGTGCAGACAAAAACCCCTCAATGCTCTTATTAACTAAGAAGATCAACCAAGGGCAAATGTATCAACAGTTGAGTAGCTTACTGCAGGCCTACTATGGCCTTCTAATGACAGATGCTGTTCCATACAGACAGTATAACCCTCCTTTTTTCTTTCAGTTGCAAGAGACTGATTCTTCAGTACCAAAATACCTCTGCTTCTCTTGGGTACCTGTAATTCTTTGCTGCTACAATATCACATGGCAAAGTTCATTTACTACAATGTGTTCAAAGAGTAGTTGCTCATAAGAAGTCAAAGAAGAAAGGAGGTTTCAGCTGAACATATTTTTATGAAGAAAAGAGAGTTTAAAATAAATAGCTGCCAATGAGATTTGCAATACAGAAGCTCAGTTAATTCTTCTTCAGCTTGCCCAGCCCCAATGGCAAGGAAAATTCATCTTTTTGAGTGCAGAGGGAGAGACCATCTAGATCAGGCAGTGCCTAGAGAAATATAAATGTCCATACTTTCCACATTATAATTGGAAAATAACATTCAGCCTTTTAAAAACAAGTAAGCTTATCATAAACAAGTGGTAACTCTGTTAGTCTGTATTTTCTCAAGAGATTAATTGTTAGATTCTTCAAGCACATCATTTAACATGTATTTGGACTTGCAAATTAGCTTTGGTACAAGAGGGATCTCTCACAAAACAAGAAGCTCAGTTGCCAAAAAAAAGTGATGAATGGAAACATACCTGAGAAAGAGCTTGTAACAAAGCTTTAGCTTGGGTCAGGATGAAATCTTTTTACTATTTTGCCTATCAGTAACATAACTGTTAAAATTTTGATACATATTATTACAGTATGATGGCTCTGCTAGAGGATTTACGCCATATCTTGAACATCAATTTTTTTCTTGCCTAATTCTAGTTTGACACACATTTTCTAGTTATTTGCAAATTTAAAGTAATTGAGATGTTGCCTTGAAGAACAACATTAAAGTGCTCCCAAAAGCAGATGTCAGGCATTTAGCAGTTTAACTAACACAAAAGAAAACATACAGCTGCATCCCAATACAGAGTGTATAGCTGCTGCGTAAAGGTTTCTTTGTTTTGACTCCCTGAACACTAACCAGAATCAGAAATAGATATTTGTAATTGTTTTAGTGGAGAAAATGTCAAATTACGCATGCTTGATACAATCAGAATTGATACCCTTGTATTTAAGCTTGATAGGAAGATTGCTGCCTCTCTTGGACCTACAACAAATCTAGGGTTTTGATTTCTAAGTGAACATCTAAAAAAAAATGTAAAACCAGGACTTGCTGCCTCATATCCTTTTACCAAAACCTAATTTAGGCATTAAAACTTCTGTTACTAGTCCCCATAAACCTCATTCCCAGGATTAAACTATTAGGGCATCAAGACAATTGCGTTATTCATAAGCCCAGATAAAAGTCTGTAGACTGTCAATGTTTCATCTCATTTTTATGACTCCTCTCCTCAAATAAATCAATCATGTTAAAGTTAAATTCAGCACAGGTATTTAAGCTCTCCACAGGGAGACAGGGGAGACTGCAAACATAAGTCAAATATGAAGAAGAAAGCTGAGATAATGGAGGGTTTATACTGGGTTACTTCAAAGCCCTGAGGCATGGCTGAAAGTGTAAAGATAATTTGCAATGAGCACTGATTCCAGACAAAATAATACAAGCCTTTTTTATCAAACATGCAACTGTAAGTAAAAAAACTCACAACTTCTATGACTACTTCTCCAACTGCAGAGACTTTCTGTTATTCCAAAAATCTTCTAAGGATTTGCAGCAAAATAATCAGCCTTAAAATCAGCCTTTAAAAAGCAAGGCCATAGTTGTACTGCTAACTATCCAACTCAGAATAAATTTACAAGGTAGTTGTAGCAGCATATCAAATCTTCAACTTGAATTTGATCTTCTTGTTCAGTGAGCCCATCCAAAAAATACAGGTGACAAGTTATGCTCAATTATAAAATTGCTGTATTTGATAGCCACAGAATAACAAGTATCTGAGTATCACAGTAAAGGTCATTAGGGCAATTTTGAGGATCTTCTCATACAAGGTGTCCTGCTGTCTGAAGGCACCTGATATACAAACCATTGAATTGCTGAAAATGTGGCCTGAGGGCACAAGGCAAAGCAAACTGAAAAATAAGCGAGCTGATGCTTCTTGTGAGGCAGAAGTTGTCATTCCAATGTATGTTGGGAGTCACTGCTACCTCTGTACACAATAAAACAGTAAAAATAATGCAGAGCCACACATCTCACACAGATCCACATATGATGCTTTTTGCAAATTATGGATTAGAACTACTTAGAAGTTTACACTGGCATTTTTCAAGCAAAAATGTCCCTTCTTCAGAGGAAATACCAAGTTTTGAAGAAAATGTGCTGGCCCAAAACTCCCAAAATTCTCATTCCTACCATTTTTTTATGCAAGTACACTTCTCCCTTAGGTTTACGACGAGATTCAATGAAGACAACAGATCTTCTTCTTACTGAGTTTTTAACTGGATGTGGCAATTTAGAAAGCTGAGCAGAAGACAGTCAACATATCATGCTCAGAGCAACCAGAGTAATAATCACTGAAGAAATATGTGCAGAATGGTAGATAACTGTATTGTTATAAATTTAAATAAAATAAATGTATATTTAAAAAATCAGGCATGAATGCAAGCATGTTGCTAACATAAAATGCAGGTTTACTTCTTCAATATTTCAGCCATCCTACCTCATTATTGACTTCAACAGGTTTTTTCTTTGTTTCTCCAATGTCCAAATAACTGTGGAAAGAAAACAGGTTTGATTATTTACAAGAGCATCTAACTTACACAATACAAATATTCTACACTTTTTTCCATACATGAAGGTTTTCAAACTTATTATGCATCAAAATAACAGAAAAATTAAGTAATTATTAATTCTTAATATAAATCTTCAGGTTAGCCCTCTGGGCTAAAATAAAAGGGGAGAAGCAACCACCTACCTTCAAGTCACAGGTGATTAGAACACACCAATAACATCCTTGTCAGAACAAAACTCATATACAGCTGTGAGGTGGATCAATAACTCTCAGTACAGTATCACCTTACCAGAGGTTTCAGTCATCTTGCCTCTGAGTTTCCCATAGTAAGTCTCTGATAGATTTAAAGCTTTCCTGCACACCTGAGTTTAACTCAGGGCATCAGCTAAAGTTTAAAAGAATCTACATCACCTGGATTTCAACAGAAAGTGGACACATCCGAACACTCCTTTCTTGTTGCTGGGTGAACCAATAGTATCTTCATAATTACTTTAAGGATAATATACAAGCCTCGACTGGATAAGCAAACAAAATACATCTATTTGGACAATATTATGTTATCCTTGTAATGTTCCCTGATCTCACTTCTAGTGGGAAGGTGCTTTCCCAGGCGTTTCAGACCAGAAGACTTTAATTGAGGAGTCAGGTATACCTAAAGCCAAGCATCACTGCAGGCTCACCAAAAGACCTCAGATCTCACAACACTGAGTAATGTCACACTCTGTAGTTAATAACTGGCATCAGATTCATTTGCCAGACGAAACTTTCCTACTTGGCCAAAGTTAAGAATTCACAGGACTTGAATGAAGGTGCAAAAGCATCAAAGACAGGAAAAAAAAAAAAAAAAAAAAAAAAAAAAAAAAAAAAAAAAAAAAAAAAAAAGAGCGAGAGAAAGAAAAAGCATCATTCTTTCTTTGAAGGAATGGCAATCATTTATCAAGGTACCACAGAATGGTCACAGGGATTTCAAGGCTTCGTTGTCAGGAGACAGTAAGACACAGCAAAGCTGCCAGACCATACTTGAAAGTGGATGCCAATGTTTTGAAAAAGGTAAGTGTAGCAACATAGGATAACATTTTTACAAACCTCATGTTTAAAAACAAGTAACAACTGTTCCAAGCTCTCAGTCTAAAAAGGAAGGAGTTCTCTTGAGACCAAAACCAAGAAATCTTCGAGTCTGCAATACTGAAAAGAAATAAGTGCCTCAGGCAAAATAGTTCCAACAGCCTGTAACAACACCTGCTGACTCTAGTTCTTGTTTTCCAAGCACCTGTGACTTACTTCACCAAGAACTAAGAAAAGTGACAAAGAAAAAAGCAAATACATAGCCAAAGGCTTAAATTCACTGTGCAGAAGTCTGGGCATTCAGTCATCAAATTTCAAGTGCAAATCTGAAAAGTTCTAAATGGGAGCAAACGCACTTTTTTTTTTTTTTTTTTGGATGAGGGCACTCAAAAAATATCAGGCCAAAAATTTTACAAAACTCACTTCTCACTCACTAAGAAAGCAGAAATGCTTCCAACCCATGGCTAGCCAAGCAGCAATGAAACTACAGCATTGTTTAGAAAGACACAGCTGGAGACAGGACAATCTACCATTGATGAATGAGCACAGACACAAGTAAATGGGCAAAGGAAGGAGGATGGAGGAGTAGCATGCTGAAAAAAAGCTAAAATTGAAACCGAGTCCGGCATAGACCGTCTTCTTTCAGGAAGCTGAGAGCTGGCAAAGAACTCCCCAGGGGTGCAGACTATATGTGCATTCTCACTCACCACTGCAACTACAGTATACCAACACACCTCACCACATATACACCAAAAAAGGGGGTGTTAGCACACCTCTGAATGACAAAAAAAGCTGGAAATCTGGTTATATGTTACAAAAATTACCAACATTGACTAAAAATTTCTCCATTTAAGAAAATTTCTACTTTTTCTAAAATCAGAATTTCTAAATGCTGATTGTTTTATTTTATTTAAAAAATTATTCAGCAGTTTATCTAGAATATATGCCCTGAGAACTATCAATCTCAAAATGTTAAGAGTCAGGGTTTGGCTCATGTGCTAAAGGTGAATGCAGTTTAATCTTGAATTCACTGTGAACAGGAAAGGAGAAGATTCACTTCTCAGTGTAAGGCATCTGAGAAGAAACAAATGCACTGCTTGAAGCTGAACAATAACACTTTCAACTTCTGCTGCTCCTTGAATACTTTCTCCATTACACTCCCACAGCTCCCATACATCAATGCCACAAGTCTCCATGTCAAAGGTCAGCCCTGCATAGTCTATCATAGCAATGAATATGTCCAATAAGAATCACTGGAGGAAAAATAAACAAATAAATATATTTGTTTTAAAAAAGATCAAACTTCTTGCTGCCATCAGACCACTTCAGATCCTTTAAGGCAGATGCTTTGGTCTGTCGCACTGTAGCTGTTTACTTGTGACACATTACACAAACATGCACACTTTTCTTTAATTTCTTCACTTCCTTCCAATTAATCCTTCCTCTCCTCTGACTTTTCTGCCTACCATTCTGTCTACTACACAATTAAGAACCACTTCAACATTAAGTCCTTCAGCTTGTCTTTAATGCTCATAAAATTACTGTCAACATTTCCAACACTATGTAAACAAATACTAATAACTGAACAACTCCAATTCTGAATGCAGAAATGGAAGAGATCTCAAGTCATCCTATTTATCCTCTCTACAGCACAGAACTAGGACATATTATCAAGGGAAATATATAACAGTCTGTTTTTACTCAGTCTCTTAGGTTAGCTTTTCCTAAAGTATTCCCTTTGTTGGCCTTAAATAGCTAGGTACCTTGTTGCATGTTGCAATCATAAAAGTCTGAAAAAGCTTCATCATAAAACTCTGACCATAAAGTGTGAAATGACAAACAGAAATGCTTTTCCCCATGCAATAAAAATCTAGAGTGCCCAATTCTCCAAACAGTGCGTGCTAATGCCAAATACTTCCTTACTTGTAGCCTGTCAAACCCAAACACATTTAGGGAGGTGTAACATGATGTGCTGATAACTGACAATTTTAAGCCATCCACAGAATCACAGGATTTAATACCAAAAAGAAATGGTAGCTATCTCTTAGAGCTGAGCATTGCATTTGACATGGAAAAAAGTACTGTTGGAAAAGGGCTTTTATTTAGCCTGTCATACATCTTTCTCTCTGGCTTTCCTACTGAAGTGCAAGAAGCTTCAATAAATCTTTAGAAGCAGCTAGTGACAGAAATGGTAAGGGTGATGAGAGAGATCCTGTTCATTACATAGAGAGTTCTGTCCTGAAACATAATGAGCCACTAATGAGCTGTCCTGAAAAATATATTGTCCTCAACTCCACAGAACCAAGATGAGGAAGACATTTTATAGATGGTAGTTGATGATACAAATTCTCAGACATCCCCAGATAGGGATTGCTAATTTTGGGATTTATTTCTATAAATTCAGCTGTAGCAAAAATGCCCACAAAGAGCAAAAGATATAATAGTCAATTGAGACCATGAAATTCACTGACGAAATTAAGAGTAGGAACTGATCACATGCAGAGCCACTCAGGAAACACTCCTAAAAGCCCAGACTTCCTTCACACTATACTCCCAGTGAGTCACTAGAAAACAGGCAAACTGGCAGCTTAATTCTTTGTGTCCAGGTAGGAAAAGGAATATAAATGGTCATCTTTTAAATAACAGGAGGGACATTAAAAGGCTATATAAGTACCCAAAATGAATAGAACTGACGGAGATGCAGATAGCTGGGTAGAATACTTTAGAATAAAATTAAAAAAAAAAAAAAATTGGGAATTGAATTCCCAGGCTCATCAACTTCGTAGCAGGACTGTCAACACTCCACCTTTTATTGCTTTCACCCTGTTACCCTGAGCACAAATACTGATACTGGCCCTTCAGCTAAGCACAGACATCACAACAACACGCCATTCCTGCATGTCCTTTGGGTTAAAGGGGCTATTTCTCCTTTTCTACTGTCATGTCAAGGAGTTGTCACTACGCGACTCATGGTATGAATATTCTTTCTGGAGCTCACCTCTAAAACTCTCTTCCTTTTGCCCTGGGTCTCAGCTTCTAAGTTCTCTGTCCACAACGACTAATAAAAAGGGACAGGGTGAGGGGTCGTCTGAAGCACTGCCACAGTGCCGAAGCCCAAATGCTGATATTCATTTCTGTATAAATCTTACATTCCTGCCACTCACTTGAGCTTCTTGAAGGCCTCCCTGCCACCAGCCACGTACTGCTCCCCACTCTGAAGCTCCTCCAGCTGTCGGACACGATGCCCACCCCGGGGTGTATAGATGTTTCGCACAGCTCCAAAGGGCGCCTGCACCCCGCCAGTCACCTCTTTCAGGAACACATCAAAGTTGGACACTTTCTTCTCGTGGATGACAATGCGACGCCCCGGGAAGAAAGGGTCCCCGTTGCGATACACCAGCACGCTCTTCACGGTCGGCTGCGAGAGCCACGACGCCTTTGTGCCAGGACTAGTCATGCTGGCGGCTCCGTGAGCCCTGCGCAGCCCGACCGCCTGCACCTGTCTGCTCGGGAGAGGCTCCTGCCCGGGAACCCCTTGGCCCTGACACCGCCCACGCCGGGCACACGGGCACACCTCCCGGGGAGCGACCGCGGCTCGCCGGGGCTGCGCACAGCGCTGCAGCCTGTGCTCGGCTCGGCAGCCCGGACACGGCTCTGCGCCCTGTGCACAGCCCTGCAGCCTGTAGCAGCCTGTACTCGGCTCTGTACCCTGTGCACAGCCCTGCAGCCTGTAGCAGCCTGTACTCGGCTCTGTACCCTGTGCACAGCCCTGCAGCCTGTAGCAGCCTGTACTCGGCTCTGTACCCTGTGCACAGCCCTGCAGCCTGTAGCAGCCTGTACTCGGCTCTGTACCCTGTGCACAGCCCTGCAGCCTGTACTCGGCTCTGTGCCCTGTGCACAGCCCTGCAGCCTGTACTCGGCTCTGTGCCCTGTGCACAGCCCTGCAGCCTGTAGCAGCCTGTACTCGGCTCTGTGCCCTGTGCACAGCCCTGCAGCCTGTACTCGGCTCTGCGCCTTGTACACGGCCCTGCAGCCTGTACTCGGCTCTGTACCCTGTGCACAGCCCTGCAGCCTGTAGCAGCGGCTCCTCCCAGGCAACCAGCGCGCTGCTCCGGACGCCGGGGGGAGCTTGGTGCGGGGAACGCCAACCCAGGTGGAAAAAAGCGGCGTGACAGCACAGCAGGGACACGGACTGGCGGGGACCCGCGGCCCCGGGGCCTTTATCCTCCGGCTCTGCCATGACGGGAGGCCGCACCGCCCTGCTTTTCTCGGGAAACTGCACCCCGCGTGTGCTCGGCCTCCCCGCCGGGCAGCCAGGCTGGAGCCAGCAGCCTGCCCGGCCCTGCACCGCGGCGAGGAGGCCGAGGGGCGGCGTGTCCGGAGACGGGAAGACGGGCCTCTGTGGCTAAGCGGTGGCTTAGAGGGAATGGGATCCGAAGGAGAGAGAGAGGGAAGTCCCTTCTGCCCGGCCGCCGCCTGGTCCCTCAAGGGAAGGGGCCGGCGGCGGAGCTGCCGTGCGCGGGGAGGCGCCGAGGCGACGCAGCGCCCCCACCGCACTCTGGCACACCCTGGGGACAAGAAGCTGGAAAACCTGAGAGAAAGTTAAACAGCAGTGCCTTCAATTCAAATAGAATTCCTTCAACAACCTATTTTCCCCGCCGATAGTCTCAAGTCTAAAAACGCACTAGAGCTTCCTACCTGAACTTGTGTAGTGTACAGTAATTAATTGTCTTTTCAAATGAGTTTTAATACGCAGGATGGAAGGAATTTTCTTCCCTTTTATCTTACCTTCTTTGATGGGAAAATTACTCCCCTGCTGTGAGTTACAACAGAGCAGTTAACCATTACAATAAGAGCAATCTCAGGGTGAGGGCAGTCAAACACGCCACTGTTATTGGTTAACAGCTGAAGTTCCCCACTCGCTGCTGATGCTAACCTCCTTCTAACCAATAACGGGGAGAAGCAAGCATTTACCATCGTCGAATTAGTACTGTTTAACATTGAACTACTGTAACTTGAAAGGAAATTTTTGTTTTTAAAGATATGCTTTTGAGTAAAAAACAAAAATATTGATGACCTCACGATGCTCTGCATTCAAGTAGTGATATGTCAACTATCTGCTATTTTATACTGGATTCTACCACATTTAGTGATCTTAGGTCTAATTTGTAGTCACACAACATCTTTTACATAGTAAAAACACACTGAATATTTTATTGGTGCACCCATGTTGACACTTTTGATACTTCAAAATACTATTGGTCTTTACCTATGGCCACACTAGTTACAATCACTTTATGGATTAAAATATTCCCTTAAATGGTACCGGAGCACTGCTTGCCTTAAAGCAGCCTAAAATTGGTGGATAAAAATCTTTGTTTTCATCTCACCTAAATACAACCGCTGACCAAAAGCTAAGAAAAGGGACGCTTCAGTCCATAATAGCAGTGCTTTGAACCATGACAATTTGCTCCTCCTAGCTTTTCCAAGGTCTGCCATTTTATTCCCACTATTGTTTCACTTTGTAAGCAATCTCCTATCACATTCTCAACAGCAAGGAGACAAGCTGCTGAACCACTGACGTGATTAAGATGAATGCAGAGACACCTAATCTCTTTATGATGGAGCAACATGAGACCTCTCATCTTACATGAGGTTGGTGCATGTTGTGACGTCTGCCAGGTCATGTGTCAGGATCCTCTCAGCTCACACAAGGAGCATAACATACCATAATATTGGGGGATGTGATGAGAGCAGAGCCATGGCATGGTGTAGCATCAAAGAGAGTCACTTTTTCTGCACCAGAATGCCATGAGGTCTGTGCCATTTCAGGAGCAGGAAAGATTTTGCAGCTTGTTGTTGGGCCTTGCCAGCTATGCTCAGTGACAGCAAAGCATGAAGTAATGAAGACAGAAAAGATTTAGTGCTAGAAGAAAAGACCAACAAAATGGACAGAATAGAAAAGGATAAAGTTTATAAACACAGAATGAAATTCAGGTTGTTCTATTGCACACAGTGCTGAGAATCACACTTAATAACTGCACCTCTGTGCAGATTATCAGAAAATCATACTAAGCAATAGCAGCTACTTTATTCCTAGCTGTCAGTCTGAAGTAGCCAGACTGTCTGCTGCACTGGCAGTTTAAAGCACATAAATACCAAGCTCACATGCACACACTAGAAGAAGTAAAACACCAAAGCAGTTGTAAATTTTAAAGCCCATGTTATAGCAAATTCATCTACTTGTTCAATTGCCAGATTGAAAACTCCTTAGAATACCATGATCAAGTATTTTTGCTTTAAAAAATACCTTAGACAATCACAGTTAAAGCTACAGCTTTTGATCACACAGGTCTTGTCCAACAGTATTCGTGACACAGCCAAGATGCTGAAGGATTACATAGGGAAAAGACTTTAACAAACCCTTAGAGGCACAAAAGGAAATAGTTCTCCATGGAAAAACAAATTCCAGTGGGTTACCTTAAGTAAGGAAAAGGTTAAAAAATAACTTCCATGTGGTCTTGGTATACAGTAATGAAAGTGAAGTCATCCCTCTTAAGCAAAGACTTCTCAGTGTGTTACTGTAGCTACCTTTGATCAGGGGACCTGAGATAATCAAATCCTGATTCATTCATATAAGGATAATTACTGTAAACATGAGTGGGGTTTTTTGGTAAGTTTTTAATGGGGTCTTTTCTATCTGTTTCTTCGTTCACTCATTATCCACTAAACACTTACGTACTGTCTGGTAGCAACTGTGGGGTTTTTGTTAATCTGGCTTTTTGTTTGTTGTTCTAGTTTTTATGTTTTTCTCAATGTGAATAAAATTGCACATTTCTTTTAGGAGAAGAAACAGGTCATAGGTACAGTCATATACTTGTATATTAAAAAAAAAGTTTGATCAAATGGATAAGTTATATACTGAGAATTGTCTGTAGACCAAGATGCCTTTTTACCCAAAAGGTTCTCTGAGCTTTTCTTCAGCAGAGATTCATAAGGACCCCTCTGATGATACCTACGATTTCCTTCTCTTTCTGTGTGGTTTTTCCTTGGTGTTCCTGCTCCTTCTTTGCACAAAGCCCAGCTGCAATCAGAGCGATCCCCTACGTCTGCGCTGGCATTCAGCTGGCAGTGGAACTAGTTGCTCATGTCATTCAACCTCACAAATAGCTTCTGGTTCAGAAGGCAGTTTCATGACTAAGCAAGCCTGTGCTGGAGCTATCCTTTCTTTTTGGCTGAATGAAGAACAGCCATCATGCCTGTCCTTGTCAGTGAGCCTCTTCAACAAACAGCAGATGAGCTTGGTGCACTGTTTCTTTGATGAAATTCAGCAAACTGCTCCCAAAGGTCGGCACTGCAGGATGGATACCCAACACGTGCCTACAGCAGAATCCACAAGCAGCTTGTTGGTATTTAGAGCTACAACAAATACATGCCAGTTCCAGATCTCCAGCTATCTTTTGCCAGCAGCAGTGTAAAATCAGACACTGTGTATACTTTATGTCTTGTCCCTGGCTGCCAGTGCACACTGATGTGCTGCCTTCACCTCAAAAGACAGAGGTGACACTTGGTGATTGTCTGCCCCTCCAGACAGTTCCAGTGGTGGTTGATAATGCAGCTGTAATGAGATACAACGCCAGTGCTTAGCGATACTTTGGCCTGTTGGATCTTACACAGCAGAGTTTGCATCAGTACAGATTCAGTGCAAAATTACATCATCTTATCTCCAACACTTCTGTTGTCTTAGCAGCCAGAAAAACAGATGAGCAAAGGAAAACAAGGATCAACCCAGCAGCTTTTTCCTTTTTATCGAAGAGTGTGAAATATGAGCTGTGTAAGACTTACTGCACATTCATTAAATGTAAATTTCTGACAGATAGCCTTTAGATACTTCCCTAGTCTTTCCATTCCAACATGCAGAGCCAACATAAGCTGCCATTAATTGTCAGAATGATTGTGCACTGGTTTCCTGCCTTCCTGAGGTATTTTCTGTGCTGTCTGGTATTTCCAGGTATTAAGAATCTCTGACATCGAAGAGATTAAATTAGTGTCTCACATTCCATCACCTGCTGAGATTAACCAAAACTAGAACTAAAATACTCCATTTGGAGTAGATTTCAGCTTTAAATCAAGTATGAATAGGGACAACATTTGTAGACAGGCGTGGTTACCCTGAAACTGAAAACCTCTGATGGCTTCAGTCTACATATGCATGCTGTTCAGAACCACTGAGGAACTTTTTAACTGAACTACTTCCTTGTGAGCTCATTCACCTTTATGCAAGGTGTGCATAAACCATCCTTCTGATTCTGTGCAGGTCAACCCACTTGGAGCAAAGGCTCATCTCTGTATGTTAATGTACACACAAACATACCAATGCACAGGTCATCTGGAAAGAAAAGGACAGTGTTGTTATAAGTATTCTGATAAAATAATTGATTTAATCATATAAAAGAGATAGTTATGATTACTAGTAGAAAATAGTAAAGTATAAAGTATAGCAATGTGAACAGTGCTGTGTTTAAAATATGCAATCACATAAACTTCACCAAGAAGTTACTGGATTTCTTGTGTTTTGTTCAAGAAACTATGGAGACTGTCATGCACACCAGTTATGCTGCTCGGAAACCCCCTATCCTTCTCATCTTGATTTGAATGTCAAGGAGTCCAATCAGTAGAGCTCAGCAGAGATGATCAGTGATTGTCTCAGGGTAGGAATATTAATGAAGTTATGTAACTAGCAAAACCATTTATTGTAAAGGTTAAATTTAAGAGCAGACGTATTATGCATAATACATAAAACAACTTATGTAATGATGACTTGGCAGAAAAAGTATATAAAATGGATGGGTTTGTTTACTAAGTGGAACACATTTGGAAGAGTAGTCCTGTGTGTTCCCATCGCCAAAATAAAGAAATGTCTGCTTATTCCCATCAAATTGGTGTTGGATCCAAGTTTTTTTTGTCCTGTTTGGTGACAGCCTTGTTTTCAAAACTCAGACTGGTGTTTAGATTTGTGCCTTCTTCCTGGAGCAGCCATGCTGCACGGATCATTTCAATAATCACTTCCTTTTTTTACTTTCACGCTAAGGATTAATAAGTACTGTAAGTACATTCTGATAACATATCCCGCTGCAGGGTTTGGACACAGGCTTTGCCTCCAGGCCGATTTACACACTTCAGCAGGACCAGCCAAAGGATCTACTTACCCCTACTACCTGCATTGCCCTTTTGTGCGTGAAAGCTGCAGTTTCAAAAGAGTTTGTAAACAGTGGAAGCTGGAATGCTGCTAATGAAACTTTTACATCTCAACGACCCAGGCTGTCTCTATCTTAGATACAAAAGCAGGGTAAAGAAATTTGCTGGGAACAAAGCTGTACTTCACTTGGAAAAAAAAAAAAAAAAACAAAACCAAACCCACATACTTCAGAAGATCATCCGGGAGCAGCTGAATGCGGCAGGGAAAATCCCAGCCACAGTAAGGTATGCTGGCATTATTGAGCACTGCTGGAGCTGGGATTTTAAGAACATTTATGTCTTTGGAAGGAGTTATCCATTTAATTGGATTTTCAATTCAGATCTACCTCATTAGAGGAGCTCAGGTGAGCTTTCTGGCCTTCTTGTGTGTTTTTTTGTTTGTTTGTGGTTTTGTTGTTGTTTGTTTTGTTTTGTTTTCCATTCTCACAAGTCATCATGCTCAAAATCCAGTTAATTTCAGTGGGGTTGAACACAGGCTGAGCGAGAAGGTGATGAGAAGGGTCATGGCTCTGTGCACATACAAAACAATGGCTATGAACTTCCAGGGCAGCAGTGAGTTATCTCAGAGCGTTTAGAAATACAGAAGCGGGTGCGCAGGACCCGCCGCCTCGCAGCCGACACCACCCCAGCCTGCGCCATCCCGGTGCGGCTCTGGCCGCGCTCCTCCCAGGCTGCGCCGGGGCTCCCGTCACCCCGCCGGGCTCCTCCTCCCCGGCACCCCGCCGGGCTCCTCCCTCGCCGCGGCTGCGCCCCGGGAGCGGTGCCGGGCCGAGGGGCCGAGCGGGGTCGATGCTGCGCGGGGTCGCGTTGCTGCCCCGCGCCCTGGGCGCTGGCGGCTGCTGCTGCTGCTGCGCGGCCCGCGGCTGGGCGGGCGCGGCGGGCGGCGGCTCCGGCCCGCGGGCCGCCCCGGGGCTGCCGCCGGGCCGCGCCTGGGACCGGCCCGCGGCCGTGGCGGCGGTGCCGCCGGGCGCCCGCGGGCTGCGCTGGGCCGGTGAGCCGCGCGGCCGCGCTGCGTCGGGTCGGGCCCGGGACACCCGGGCGGGTGCGCTGGGAGCGGCCGGGCCGGGTCGGGCCGGGCGGTGTCGGGTTCTTGGGGCCTTGCCGTGACCGGCGCTGCCTGACGTGTGTGCCGGAGCCTGAGAGCGGCACCGCGCGGCTCAGGGCCGAGGGCGGCGTGCTGGGAGTAGAGCTGAGTTCTCTTCCCGCAGGTAAATTTCACCTACGTGCCCCCACTGAGAGCTCCCAAGCCACCCTAGCCAGCGTGTCTCCTGTTTTTGCAGTGGTAAGTACCTGCAGGCACTTCCAGCGAGGGCAGCTGGTTGGTGTAAAATGATGGTGCTTTTCCCCTGTTGTTTATTTGGTTGGTTGTCTTTTAATCTTAAGGCGTCATAAAAACAGATGGATTTGTGTCCCGGGGAACATCCCTAGTTCTAAAATGTTGCTTTCAGCTACTCTGATATGAGGACCAGTTAGAATACATAGTGTTGATGAAGATGCTTTTCTAAGGCCCAGCATCTGCTGGAAGTTTTCTGGCTCTAATTGTGAAGGCAAGTCAGGTCTTGGAAGTGCTGGAGTCAGCAGTTTCTTCTTAAGTTTATCAAGGCTTGCTAATAACTTTTAGAAGCATTAGTCCTATATCTTGATAGCTGCAATTCTAAGCAAACATAGGATTTGGTGAAAAACAAGCTCTCTCTATGTTTCTGTTGTCTTTTTAAAGGAGACTGTTTGCAAGTCTAAAAAAAAAAAAAAAAAAAAAAAAAAAAGAAAAAAAGCTGTTTGCAAGCTGCTTGGTTTGCACATTATATTTTTCTTTTTCTTTTAAATATATATATTGAGAAAAATCACATTATTAGTGCCCGTGAAGGAAGGTGTGGTCTCCTTGTTGATAATGCAAAGCAGTCATTGTACAACAAGGTGCCATGTAACCTCCACTGCAGCTTTACTGGAATGCATGCTTAGGTAGGCTTAATTCACTGAAAGTCAGTTTAAAAGTCAGTAATGTTGGATTAAGCTTCATTGTTTATGAGCAAAACAATAAGCTTCATCATTAATCCAGACATGGCAGTCTTTCCAAGAAAATAATTTGACTAGGAAATACAAGCTTTAAATGAATAATATGAATGACAGATGCTGAGACAAGAAGTATTTAGGTGCAGGCTAGAAGCTAAATAGGATGTCTTAGCATTGCTTGATGTGAGTACAAAGCCTAACTGTTCAGTCCATGGTACTCTTTACTTTTTAAGCTTTGTCAGTATCTCAGAGTGTTCCACAGGAAGTAGCTGAATTTTTAATCCCAGATGGAAGATGCCTGGCTGGTCTCTCCTTGAGATCCAGTGACAGAGGATGCATGGGAATAGCTCAAAGCTGTGCCACGGGAGGTTTAGACTGGGCATTAGGAAGCAATTCTTTACCAAGAGGGTAATCAGACTCTGGAACAGGCTTCCTGGAGAGGTGGTCGATATCCCAAGCCTGTCAGCATTTGAGGCATTTGGACACAGCATCCTTAATATCAGGCTTTAACTTCTGGTCAGCCCTAAACTGGTCAAGCAGCTGGATTCAGATCGTTATAGGTCTCTTCCAACAGAAATAGTCTGTCTAAGTCTGATCCTCTGTAAATCACCTTAACAAGGTTTGTGTAGGAACACAGTAATGCAGATGACACTGGTCACAAACACAGTGAAACATGGCCATTTGATGCAATTATGCTTTCTCTTCATAATGTGTTTTCCATTTGGCTTCTAGGAAAGGACAAATAATTTTAGAAATTGATTTCTTGTTTTATAGTGGGTCTGTGAAACAAATATTTTTTTTCCATTCCTCCAGATGAAGTTTGACAAAGAGGGAAATACTACCTATTTTGGTAAGTTTTCACTGTAGTTTTGTGTGGAGTTTGAGTTTTCTCCTTGTCCAATACAGAAAATCCCAATTGGAAATCTATTTGGTTAAAAAATTACATTTTGGATACTTCTGTGTGTTTATTTGGGATGTTGCAGCATTTCTTCTGGTTTTCTGCCTTCAATCGGGTTTTCATTGCATCTTTATTGTTACAGTTTTTGTATATTTTTAAGTAATATTTTGAAAATTATGTACTACCGTTTCTCACAGGAAGGTAATTTTTGCTTTGCCTTTTTTCTTTTTGACCAGGATGCTACTTTTCCTGCCTTGTCTGTCCATAGGACTACATGTGCTTTCTCAAAGGAAAGCACTTGGTTCTGGTGTGAAGTTAATTGTTGTGGCCAACTTTTTCACTTGTATCTAGAATTTTTCCATTCAAGATACAGTCTTTTAAATTTTGTAGAAAATAACTTAGATTGAGGAGTCAGTGGGTAGAAAACCTTTAAGAATAGCTGAGTTTTGTTGTGGGAATTGGTAATACACTGGAATGTAGTTTCGGAACATATGTGCTTGTCCTCTAAATATCTTCATCTAAAAATATTTTCATGATAGAAAAGAAGAAAACAGAATTGTACCAGGAGCTGGGTCTTCAAGCTCGAGATCTAAGATTTCAACATGAAATGAGCATTGCAACCAGGAACAATAGGATCATCATGAGAATGGAGGTAATGGTTTCCCTGCAGCTGAGAGTAAACCCTGTCTCATCCTTGCGCTTTGATTTTCTTGCACAGCAAGAAAAGAGCAGCTTTCTGTGACATGCACTCCAGCAGTAGATGTTTCTTTGGAGCTCTGCCTAGCGATCAGAGTGTGAGTTCACCACCTGTACACATTAGTGACCATTTTCCTGGATGAACACAGGAGAAACATTGCTGAGATTTTCACAGAAGGCGTGTGAGAAGCCTCTTCTCAATCCCTGGCACAGCGCTGTGTGTGAGCCTCTTTGCAGTTAGCATGAGATTTTGTTATTTTCCTACCTGAAATGACGTTTGAAGATTGGCTTTATCAAAGCTCAAATCATCAAATGTGCTACAGAGTTACAAGAAATCTTCAGTGAATTTTCTTTCAGACTCCTTACATGTACTGTCTTTTTCAGTTCTTGAAGGCTGTCATAACACCAGAGTTTCTTCTGATACTAGATTATCGTAATTTAAGTCTGGAACACTGGCTCCTCAATGAACTAGCATCTCAGCTGGCTGGGGAAGGTCAACTAGTCACACATTCCCTGCCCTTTGAATTCCGAGCCATAGAAGCAATCCTGCAGTACTGGGTGAGCTGTCTCATTTTTTTAAAATGTTTGGGAAGTTCTTGCTACACAGAAAGGGCAGTGTGACTTTAGTCTTGTGTTGATACTTATACATATGCATTTTTAAATGTATTCTGCACTTTTTTTGTTTTGACCCTTGTTTCTTTGGTTCTTATGTTTTTTTGTGTATATGTGTTTTCATTCCCTTTCCAATAAAGTGCTGTTTGAATATGACAGCTTCACCACCATTTGGATTATTAAGAAACAAGTCAGAATTCCTTTCTAGAGACATGTTGTAGCTGAAATGAAAATCACACAAAAGTGCTGAGGTTTTGGCCTCTGGAGCAGGGGTCAGATAAGATTTCTAGCTATCATTAGAAATCTGTGCTTGCTCATTCTAGTATAACATTTATAGACAATAGTGTTTTAGTTTTATCAGCCTTATTGGTGTGGTTGTCACTGGGTTTCAGTTCACTTTTTATTGAATACTGTATTATGCACTGGCTTTGTGCTTATGGGGTGTCCGTATAGGAAGTATTTCCCAGGCATTTGAAAGCAGGTTGTATTAACTACCTATTACTGTGAATTCTGTGTTGAGAGACAGGAGTCAGTTGCCCTAATCATTCTAAATGGATTATTTTAATTCTTATGAAGGATCATGTTGTTATCTAGATCAGCAAACTGCAGGAAAGACTTAACACTTTGCAGCCTCAGATCCTTGAGACACTGGAAGTCCTAGTGGATCCCAAGCTTTTATCTGTGGATAGGAGTAAACTACACATTCTCCTGCAAAATGGCAAGAGGTAACTAAGAATAAGCTCTGAAGACACTAGAAGATGACCATAGAAAATGGCGTGGCATGCATTAAAGTGTTAGAAAAATGGTATCTGATATTAATTTCTTAGATTGCTGTAATGCTGGGTCGTGCATCTTATTTGGAAATGTAAAAATCAGTATATTAAATACCTAATGATACAGGAGAAAAGGGAAAGAAGTTCTGAATAGTCCGAAATACTGTCATGCTTCTTAAATAGCATCTGAGAAAACAAAATAATACCTAAGAGAATCAAACAGTGTGAAAATGTTCCCCTTAATGCAAACCTTTGTAAATGTATGTACATCTGTGCATTGAGGTTATTAGTACAGTGCTACCTTCATGTATTGGCCTCTCTCATATGGCAGTGCAAACATGCACTTGCTACGTGCTCAAAGAGTGCTTGTTTATTCTGGGTCACAAATACATCCGGAAACACGTCTGGATGCCTTCCAGTGTGTGTCTGTGCCTCACTGGTCCCCAGACAGATCACTGCCACAGCTAAGTGTGCGGCTTGTAGAGCATGTTTTGAAGGAGCTCTTGCAACCCTGCAAGGAAGTCTTCCCTGGCCACTCCTTCTGGCGAGGGTGCTGGCTGGCAAACTCGTGTAGAGATTACCTTTGGGCACTGGTGCCCCTGGGGATTACTTGACCTTTTGCCTGTTCTTCCTTCAGCTTGTCAGAACTGGAAACAGATGTTAAAGTTTTCAAAGAAACGATTCTGGAGATCTTAGATGAAGAAGAAGTAATAGAAGAACTCTGTCTGTCTAAATGGACTGATCCACAAGTATTGTATGTATATTTTAAAACCACATTATTTTTTTTAAAAAATTTATTTTATTTGATGAGAACTTGAACACTAAAGTGGATGTTTGCTGCTAAAAAACAGAAAGAAAAAGTCTTCCTAATTTTTTTTAACCCTATTAAAATCAAAAAATTTAAAAATTTAAAAATTTAAAAATTTAAAAATTTAAAAATTTAAAAATTTAAAAATTTAAAAATTTAAAAATTTAAATTAAAAAATTAGGAAAATTAAAAAATTTTCCTAATTTTTTTAAAGAAGCTTGCTTCTTTAGAAACCATTGTAGGAGCCATTTGGGAGAGGAACTCCATCGTTACACAGTTACAAATAGTTCTTGACATAGCAGGCTGGCACATGTAGTATGTGATGGGATGGGAGCAGGGTGGCAGAAAAAGCAAATGTTATTTTTCAATATAAATCAACACATTCTGGGAGCATTTTACCCAGTTTCACCAAAATAAAAACCAGAGGCAGGTTTTAAAGCTTGTATTGAATAGGTCAGACTCCACACTTCCTTTATTAGAAGTGTTCTGAACACCTTGCTCCTAGGTTTTTGCTCACCAGCAGAACCTGAAGAGAAGAGGCCTCAGAGCAATCTTGAGCACCTGCAGAACAGCACTGCAGATGTATGTGCAGAAACAATCCTATTACACTCTGCAGTTCTGGTGAAAGACAGCACACAGCAACAGCAGCACTGGTCACTTAAAATAAAAACTAAAAAACTGAAAGATAATGTAGAGAATTTCCAAATACGTTTAGGGCTGAATTGTATTTAAATCTTGGGCATAGAAATGTGTTTTGTATATAAGCAGATAACAGAAGTTACCTTCCATGGTACTTTGTGGAGTTGCTGAATGGTACTTTTGCCTATCTGCATTGCATGTGTGTATTAGTACTGTTCACGCGGTAGTGTGGGTTTGAAGTTTTGCCCTGCAGAGCTTAATCTAAATGTGTAGAACCTCTGTTTTCCAGAAGTGGGGCTTTTCTAAGGCATCTTCTGGAGCAGTATCAGAGGCAGCTCTAAATTCCAGCTGCTCCTGAGTCAGCAGCTGGTCTTTTTCCTGGTTTTGCTCAAAGCCTTTAGACTTATTACAATCTGCTGGCAAAGCTTTTGTTGCCTCACAGTAGACAGTGTGTAGGGGACCTAGGACAGATCCCAGGGTCACCTTAACACTCATGTCAAGAGAAACCCACAGGCATCCCTTCTTTCAGACACCATTGCACAAGGGTAGGAGAGGTAGTAAGAGGTTGTGTGAAGAGCTGTGCTGCAGGATGCAGTGAGGCAGTCTGTGCACAAGGCACACTGGGAAACACATTTGGAGGCACATTGGCCCTGTGTCAACAGCTCTTTTTTGATATAGGATTGATGCAGCTGATAGGTGGTATTTGATGAACTCAGGAAGCCTGAAAGGATGTGGAGGAGCCCAATTAGGCAGAGAGGTGCCATCAGAGATCTCTTGCAGCAGAGTGGTGAGCTGAGCTCAGAGAGACAAGGCAGACCTCTTAACTTTGTGAGAAGGAAAGTCAGAATGTGGAAGAGTCATGAGACAGATGGAAGCTAGTTAATGAAAGCATATCCAGTGGCAGATATTTTCAGTCTTTTTGGCTGTCTTTATTTTGTACATCCCCAGAGGAACTGATGTAAATATACAGATACTTGTCAAGTGTGACCTTGAGCTGAATCTCTTAATACTGCTGCTAGTGTTTTAAGACTTTCAAGTCTGCTGCTCCTCTCATCTCCATGCAGTGAAAAAACCTCAAGGTCCAGAGGGCTTTCAAATCAGGTTGGCTAACTCAGTTTCTGCCCCAGAAGAGAGAAACTAGGTGCTCTGTTTAAGGTCCTCAGGGAGCTTACATGAGTTGATTTGTAAGATGTACTACTTATTTTTGTGGAAAACCATTTCAGCAATGTTCCTTTAGCAGTCAATAATGCCAGGAGGAGATTCATTAAAACCTTCAGTCTCTCTAGAAAAATGAGGTCATACCACAAAACAAAAAATTATGAACAATCTTCCTGGCCTTGCTGCTTAGTTTCCAAGCTCTTGTGCATCTCAAGTGCCTCAGTTTCATCTACACAATGCCAGAAACGTGTTTCAGAGGAAGGCTGCTGCGCCAGCAGTAGCATTCTGAAGTAAGGTGAAAGTCTCTCAGACTTCACCTTAAGGGAGGAGCATCTTTCATTAAGATGGTCACTCTTTGGCTGCTTCGGGACTGAAAAATGCTTTGCAGCAATTGCTGTGTATAGCTCAAGTGCTTTACTACTAAACCATTTTAATACAACCTAAACCATCTCCATCACTCTGTAATTGTGCATTGACTTTTGGTTGTTTTATTGTTGGGAGTTTTGACTGTACTATTACCAGCTCTCACCACTTGAGGGCACCACAAAGTTAATCTGTCAAAATAGTTAGCATTTAATAATAACTTAATGTAAAGTATAAAAAAATTTATAACTTTTTAATATTTGAAAAACTTAAGATTTTTAGTGGTGTGCATACTCTGAGTACATCAAATGTTAACTTTGCTACTTAAAATAATTGACTGCCTATGCTGAGGTGCTGATAAATATAAAAGTATTTCTTTCATTTTATGCTGTTGGAATTGATAGAAGTTCCTCACCAAAAGGTTGGATTCTGTGGGGTAGTGTCTTGTTCCTCCCAACTCCTATGTGCCTTGACACATCAGTAATACACTTCTATGCAATGTGTAGCTAACCAGGAAAATATAAATTGTTGCTTACAGTGAGGAGAGTACATCTGGGATCGACCATGCGGAGGAAATGGAGCTGCTGTTGGAGAATTATTACAGACAAGCAGAAGATCTTTTAAATGAAGCTCGTGAACTCAGAGTACTGATTGACGACTCAGAAAGCATCATCTTTATCAACCTGGACAGGTTAGCTGCCATCTGTTAGATGAGTGGAATTTAGACTTTCTTGGCCTAGACTTTCTCAAATCTTACTACAATGAAAATTGGACAATTCTGTCTTAGTGAGGGTTGAATAGACTTGTAGCCACAGCTGCATTGCACTTTCCTAATGGAGAACTGGATAAAGCAAAGCAAGAAGGTAGCCTAATTAGTGTGTGTAATTAGGATGTACCTCTAGGTAGCTAGGCATCAGTCTTTCCTAGCAGAGAAACCCAGCTTCTCCTAGACCCTTCAGGGTATCTATTCAATACAGGAAATGTCTGCAAATTGAGAGGCATATTAAAATTCTGTTCAGAAAAGATTACTAGCCAGAGTCTGGCTAGGCTGCTCAGCTTTCCAGTACAAGTTAAATTATTACTCTGCAGAGTGATACAAAAATTAGTAACTTGGGAGCAAGTTTTATCTGTCTCTCTGCTACATTTTTCACTTCTAGTCAGATTTCTTACCGAAAAAGAGTTGTAGCTTGCATTTGCAAGAACATGCCACTCTGAGGTTGGTGTTTAATATTCTGAGGAGTTATCTGTAGAAGCACTTGGTGGATGCTGTATCAGGAAACCTCAAAAATCTTTTTGTGGAAGACTTGAATATGGAATTCATCCAAAAGGACTGAAGTTTGTAGTCTGCAGCAATTAGCAACTCCATTTTTTTGTAAACTGAATGAATTTCCAAAGTAACAATAATTTTTTGTCCATTGTGAGTACAGACATAGAAATTCCAGCCAGATGGTAGTGAGAAGTCACAAATTTCAGCAGAAATGTACTGTTACTCTGTATATATACCTCTGAGAAATGAGCAATGCTGGAAAGTCTGGTGATGGTTAAACAGAACCTGTTGCATTTAGAGGTGTCCAGATGTAGCAATGTCAAAACAATGGTCTCTTGGTACTGTTGTTCCATGATCTTTGCAACTGGCTTACCTAGTTTCAGCATGACTTCTTCTCTTTTACTATTTGTTTTTAGTGCATGCTATATAGAATTTAAGAATTTAGGCAGCAAATAAATTGTTGGGTTCCCCTTACAGATGTTTCTCCCTTCTTTAGCCACCGTAATGTGATGATGAGGCTGAACTTGCAGCTGACCATGGGGACTTTCTCTGTTTCTCTCTTTGGGCTCATAGGAGTTGCATTTGGTATGAACTTGGAGTCATCTCTTGAAGAGGTAAGAAACAAGTCCTGTGTTTATCATAAAATGTGGGTCCTGCCCTTACAGCTTATTTCATATTTGGTACAACTTCATTCTTTCCATAGACAAAGCTCCAGGGATTCATGCAGTCACTTTTGTAAGCAAATTTACTGCATAGCAAACTGCACGATATTGCAGCCTTTTTTCCTGTGTCATGCCTTTGGAACAGAAATGGGAAGACAAAGTTTTGGTTGTATAAGAAGTTGATTATAAAGTAGTATTAAAGTTTCTTTAATGATCATCTGTTCTGACAAGAGCAGCTTTGTCTACCAGATACAAGGGTATTCCAGCACATCAGAGGAAGTACTCTACTGCCAGTAATTGTTTATACCTACACTGGGGAGAAAGGGGTACAGGTTGGGGAGGTACAACTTTAAAACGGCACATGCCACCTTTAAAACAAACAAAACAAAGACTTCTTCCTTTTTAAATCAGTTAAATATAAGGGTTGAATTTTCCCAATGAAGGAAGGAAAACTGCATGGAACAGTAACAGAATACAGTACAGTGATCCTAAATAAAATGCTTTGCTATGAAACAGCCCTTTGCCCAACGGAGGGCTTGGCTGTTGATGGTGAAGAGTTTACTGCTTCCTCCCATAAAGGAAGCAAACACTGGTGGGGAGTGAGAGATTATCTTTGGGTATCCTTTTTCTGGAGAGATAGTTGGATGACTAATTGGGAATGTTCTGTCGATAGGACCCCAGGATATTTTGGTTGGTGACAGGGATTATGTTTCTGGGAAGTGGTCTGATCTGGCGACGCTTACTTTCCTTCCTTGGGCGGCACCTGGATCCTCCACTACCTCCTCACGTATGTATGGCTGGGGCTCCTGCCTCACACTCTGCGTGTACAGTGCATTCCTCAGGCAGAAAATAAGATATCTTAGAGGGGTAGGCCACAAAGCAGAGCAGAATTCAGCTCAGGGTCTGCTCCGTGACAGAGAAGGTGCTCCCTAGCTGGATTGAAGGAGGTGGGGAGCCCCAGCACTGAGCAGAAGTGAAGCTGCAGGCTGTTCCATGAGAAGTGCTGTATTTACTTTCACCTGGAAGCCCAAGGAAAGCTGAGGCTAATGGTAGAAGTCTTCATCCTCCCAGTCACATACCAACTCTGAATCTGTAGTCCCAGTCTTGTAAAAGAGTAAGCAGAGCTAAAAAGATGATGAGGACAAGCACTAGCTGTAACATCTCTCTGGAGAGTGGTGCCATGGTTGTGATGTCCTGACTCTCAGTCTGAAGTTTGTAATAGTTTCTCACATGCACACCAGTTATCTTTGTAATTGATGGTACCGAGCTGCAGGGAGATTTCCAAAGAGACAATGTTCAGATTAGAATGTATGGGTCATTTTCCCTATTGACTACCCTTTCTTGGACTTGTGGAACTGTACTGTCTACCTCATCTCTGCACTGTAATATTTATAGCAGATTGTAATATTTATATCAGTAGAGTCAAAAGTTAAGTTGCTACAAGTGACAAAGGGAGGCTCAGACACACTCCCTTTCTTCCCTCTCTTCTTTTGCTACTAAGATGCAGATGGAAGTGGTTTGTTGTGGATTGTTGACTATGGCTACAATTAACTAGAATATCCTGAAGTATAGCTCAAAACCAAGTCCAGCACATACTGACTGACTTGGAGAAAGATACTGGAGGGTATTAGGGAGGGAGAAGCCAAAGACGCTGTTCTGAAAATAAGGGGAGCAACATCAGGGTTCAGGCCTCTGTGGAGACTTACTTCGTTCTGCCGCATGTAGAGCAGCTTCTCATGTAATCACAGGCTATTTTGTTTCTTGCTTAGGTTCCTGCAGTTTTGAAAAAATCTCAACCAGCAGGTGGAAGAGTGGAGATAAAGACTAGCCTTAAAGGAGAAACATTTGGGCTGGGCAGAAGCACATTACCAAACCAGTAGGAACAGCAAGAATGAAGAGACTTTCGTTGTTATAGGGTGGACTTTGGACACTTGCATTTGTTCTTCCTTACTGAAAACTCCAAGAATTTCTAAACTTACTAATTTAAACTATATTTTGTGCCAAAAACCTACAATAAAATTTTTAACACTCGTGCACATAAGGAGAGAAACACAAGGGAAAATAGCAAAATGCTTTCTACAGAAGTTTCGCCTCCACGCTGTGTATGTGCCTTCAGTTTTCCGTATCACATACATGTACTTACTTTTCGGGCATTCTCATTTTTAGTGTTTCTGTCAAATACTGCTTTGCTTAATGGCCTTTCTTACAGAGTAAGAAACTACTGATCAGTAATTCTGGTTCTGAACTGCAGATTTAGGAACCTGACTTCAAAGAAAAATCCACCCCAAGAGTGGCTTCTTGAATGGATTTTAAGGCACTATTTAATTGCAGAGAACAGGTTTTACAAAGCAAAAAGCATACCAGCATCTCTTGTAAAGCATGACTTCTAGATTGGCAGCAGTGAGAAACAAGGAGCAATAAAAGGCTTTGAAATGTAGCTGCTAATCTTGTATATTTCTTAACAATTAATTTAGGCCCAAAACAGCAGTTCTGGGAACAGGGCAAGCTGCCTTATGGATAACGCCCACTTGCATTTTCCATCTGACACTATGTCAACATACATTGGTACAGCTGCAGTTTAACAACTCCTTGTGTTGCCGTAATTCAAATTCTGGTAAAAAAACAGCCAGAGTGTTGTTTTTTCTTAAAGTGGGCTCTGCTTTGTGTCTTCCCTCCAAGACAAAGCATGGACTAGCCTGCACCACAGTAAGTGGCCAGATTAGTTAAAGGTGTGGAAGCCTGATGTCCTGTGATAGGCTGAAGGAAGGAGTAAAAGCCTTATGCCAACTATTCCTGTTTGCTCTTGAGACTGCTCTTTAAGGGTGTAGTTCTCCACTGGTTTCTCTCTGGTTGTAGAGGAGCCTGAAATGTGTCTAAATCACATCACACGCTGTCCATTTCTTTGGGATTTTTTAACCTATCTGTAACAATGAGCAGCTCCTTAGGTGCCACCACACAAATCATTGTACTGGCAGGGGTTGAAAAGACAGTAGCTGTAGCTGTGAACGTTCTTCTCAGGACTAATGAGTCAAAGATGGAAATAAAAAGGTTCTTAAATGAAAGTTGTCCAGGCCTGTGATTCTGGGGGGCTTGAAGTGAGTTGTACATAGTTACTTTACTTTCCAAAGTTCTCTATGTGACTTTAAGTACAGATACAAATGGCATGAGAAGGTGAGAAAGATAATGGGGCTTGTAATGTTTTTGAGTTTTTTAGCTGATTCTTTTTTTTGCAGCCTTTAAGCTTAGCTAGTAAAGTAGTAAAAAAATCTCCAAACTGAGCAATCCAATGGAAAAAAACAATGGCTCACATACCTTGGCTGATAAACCCCAGGAATACACATGTATGAAGGAGGATGGATGCTGATGTTTTCAAATGAGCTGTAGTTGCTTTAGGCCAGAACTGATATGTATTGGTGCAGCTGTTTGGGAAGCTTTCTTGTAAGCTTTTTTGCAGGGAGGCTTCTGTGAACTCCTTTTGACTCTACCTGTACATAACTGACTCAAAGGACAATAAAAACATGGAGCGAAAGACATCTTCTACAAGACTGCTTTTTATCTCCATAGACATAAGCAAATGTTTCAAGTAATCAAAATGCAGTCAAGTGCAATAAAAGTATATGGAAGTTATACACACACAAAAAAAAAAGGCAGTGGAGAGATAATGTTCAGAATGGAACTGCTACAAAACATACTGGTTTTGTCAATTTTGATTTGAAGAGAAAATATTTATTCTGCCCTTAAAGGGACACTGCGTGTTTTGCCTCATACCACAGTTAACAGATTTGTAATGTAAGTATTGCAATCCCAGTTGTATTCAGTTATTTCTTTCATATGGTCAGATTTAACTCCTTTTTTTAAAGTGTTTTGCTATTGGGCAAGTCCTCAAAATAGATACCAGAGTGTATTGTACATCAAGCTAATGTTCACCTTGCCTTTTTTGATTTGTTTAAAACAGCATCCTTGAGAGACAGTTCCTAGGAGGGTAAGTTGAGGTGTTTAATTTTGGAGTATGACCTTTAGAATTCTGCAATTTTATTTAAAAAAAAAATGCTTTGTCTTTGTGAAGGAGGCAGGAGAGAGAGAAAACACACATGTCTATAGACTAGCACTGGTAATAATGTATCAACACATTCCGCTGCTCAAGTTGTTTAATAGATAATTGATGCACTCTGTTTAACCTGCATCATACAAAATTGGTGTTAATTAGTGAAAGACAGTACTGTTAACAATAAAAGCCATTAACAACTCTATGTTACCATGGTCATGGAATTTTACACAAAAGCAGAAAGGATGTCAGAGTAATCAGCGAAATTGCAAAAGCATTTCCTAAAACTTCATCAGTCTTGCTTGTTCTTTTTTCCCTGGGAGATCTGAGCTGTGCTACACCCCCAATGCAGGCCTCAAGACTTGAGAGAAGAGAGAGAGAGAGAGAGAGAGAGAGAGAGACCATCCTGTTGATCAGCACTCACTTTTCTGTCAGTCTTAAAGCTGTCCCTTCTCCATGCTTATAACTATCCATAACTTAGAATCCTTATCTTTATCACAGTATGTAAGGAATTGTAAATCCTGTGCTGCAGTTTCCCAGTTTTGTCAAGAAGATACTCAGTTCTGGCCAGTAAAGAAGGTGGCCACTGAACAGTCCTTATACAGCCAAATGATACTACCAAAAATGCAGCTGCCTGTTCATTCAACCTCTAAAAAGTTTTCAGACCAGCTTGCCTGTTCTAGATAAGCGAGGCTGCTGCCCACCACAAAATTCAGCAAAAGCTTGCTGCCACAGTGTGTTGGTTTCTGTGGGTTCAGGAAAGTAGCACAAATATAACAGAGATTCTTCACTATAAGATCAGGTGTGCCCTGGGCTTTAGGGCTACTGTGAACTTTTAGAGTGAGTAGACAAAAAGCCTTCCACCAAGTCGAGCTTTCGCAGAACTTCTCTCTGCTGCCACTACAACTTGTTTCTGCAGGGATAAAGAGCAAAGGTTAGCAAAATGCAACTGCAGGTGCATGGCTGCCTTAAGCTTCCCTTGATGATTTTGACCCTCTCATTAGTGTCATATAGAAATGTGATGGGAAATGAGAGAGCAGCCCACCTTATCAGAGTAGCAGTTAAGAAAATAGTTTGGCAAATAGACTATTTCATTTGGGGAACTGGAGCAAGCTGGAACCAAATGAAATGAGTCTCTTGCCCATACAAACTGCTTCTCAGGGCTAAGATCAAGAGGGATGAAGGGGGAGTGTGGACTAGATGGTGCTGTACCAACAGAACACAACTGCTTGGAGAATGGCCTCACTTGCACTTAGCAGTGCCTGTGTTTCAGGTGTTGGATTATACACCCTAATCTAGCTGAGAACTTCCAGGTGTTTCTGTGTTGCATGTTTTAACACAAGAAGTCAAATGCCATTTGCTGAAGACCTCCTCAGCCTGGTACTGAGGCTTCCTCTGTACCCAGAGAGAACCCCAGTCCTCATGGAGGTGATGTCAGAGTGAGCAGAACACTGAACTCAGCTAAACAAGCACTAAGTAACCTTCCAGATGAAAAAAAGGCTCCTCAGTGCAGCACACAAATGTAGCAATTGGTGTTTGTTAGACAAATGGACATCTGGGGGAAGCAAAGAGAAACAGGTACACAAACATATCCTAAATCAGTCAGATGGGAACTGGACCCCTGTGCTCAGAAACACACGATATATGAACGGCATTCACTGCAGATGATAGCCTGGACAGCAAGCCTGTAAAGACTAAATGAGAGGGGTGGCTTTGGGTGCCTGGTTTGCTCCACAGCTGAGCATCCACTTTGCATGAGCAGTAAAGCCAGGAGGCACCTATGCTGCATTTTCCATGCAACCTTTCAGCATACTACTAAGCAGTTTAGAATTCAGGCTGCTTTCAAGTGATTCAATTTTTTTTAATTTAGGTGCTAAAATTTTGGCAACTCCATAGCTCATCAATCTATAAAATGGATTTAATTATCGGTTCAGAGAGTGACTTAATTAACTATTTAAAGAACTTAAGACTTGAAAATATGTAAGATACATGTGAAGTGTTAGCTTTTTTTTGCACATGAGGTAGAAGGATGCTAAGAAACAATCAACCACAGTAATTTTTCTCACCTTTCTTTCAGATTTCACAGTGGTAACAGAACTCCCAAATCTTGATAGTTCCTATAAAATAACATTGCTGGTTATAATGCTGCTAGGGGTTTTTTTTAAGTAGGACTTTTTAGTTTCTCTCAGTAGCTTGTTTTCTGGTTACTTACCTCTGGAGAAATCAGGACATACTGTGCCTAAAGAAGAAGAAGAAAAAAAGAGGAAATAAAAAGTCAGTGGAAGAGAGTAGAAGATCAGTATGATAACCCTGGTTCCTAAACAGCAAAGTAATTTAAGAACAAACAAGAGGAGCTATATTGCAGAGATTCAGAAAGCTGATAAAACCTTTAGTTTTCTGGAACCAAGGCAGAAAAGACTTGGTATTTGTACTGTATATAATTAATTAGTTGTCATTCTAAATTTATGTCCAGAATTCACTTTCATGTATTCTTACCCAGTCCTCAGGACAGGGAGATGTCCATGATGTGCAGTGGCCTGTCACATTCCCTGAGGATGCCTGTCTGCCATTGTAAATATAAACACGGCCAGCAGCCCCACCAGACAGGATTGAGGTGACACCGTTAGCTCGCAGTGGGGATGTCACAATCATTTCATCTGCACATATTACAAAGGGGACATAACACGGCAGAAATGAATTAATGGTAGACCAAAACATGGGAGAGCTGGAATTTCCATGCCTCTAGATGCCACAATTCCTATTAATGATGGCAACTACAATGTTTCAATTTCTGATTGAGTTGCTTGGGATTTTAGAGAGGCCTCCCTGTAAAGCACAATGGAATACTGGTACAATTCAATTGAGAAAGCAGACTGTGTTTAGCGCTTGTATGAATATATAGGTGATTAATTTTCCTGTTGCCAAAAGTTAAACACTTCATTTCTGGTCTAGATTAATCAAGCTTTACCTAGCCCATCGCTATCCAGATCACTTAAGTATATGTTTCCTCCAAAACGAGAAAACCTCCTGTCCCCACTGAATGTGCTGAGCAGAGAAGGCATGGTGCTGTTTGATAGGTCATATACCAGAGCCAGTCCAGCTTGATGCAGCACTGAGGACATAAATAAAATCCTAGACAGGCTGTCTGGGAAAAATAAACAAAACAGATGGTGAGCATGGCACACAGCAACTCAGAATTAATACTTAAAATTATAGGTAATACTGACATTACATAAAATGGACAAAATCATACAATAAGGTATCAAATAACATCAAAAATTATATGGAGATAAACACTAATAGGAAAAAAAATCTTTTAGTCATAGTACCAGAGGAGAAATACATTCAAGTTAGACTTCTGCAGTTTGACTTCCTCAATTCCTTACGGTCTACTGCCAGAGTGAGGACAATATACTGTGTTGTTTCAATTCCGAGAAATATTCAGTCTACTAGAAAATCACTGTTACATAAATAATGCAAAGCAGTAATGCTGTTAAGCCCAGTTTAAGGAAGGAAAAAGACTCACTGAAGTTGAGGCACAGTAGAGAGGACTCTACCTATAAGGCATATACAGGTGATTGCAGTGATTTCTCTTTTTTTTAATTACATGCCAATTTAAAGGTCCCTTTTCCCTCAGACATGGTCCCTCTCCTCAAGTCATGCAGAAACAAACATCCTAAAGCAGAACTGGTCTCCAGTTTTCAGGACATACCTGCAGTAGGCGCACCCACCACCAAAACTTTCCTTGTGTTCCCAGCCACAGACAGCACACCACTGGCCAGAGACAAACCCATTCTGCCCACCTCCTGTTGGATGTTTAGAACACCTATGTAATTTCTATAGAATGCCACTTTACTTCAAATAATTCACAATGTCCCTTACTAAAAAAGCAGCCCTACCTTGTCTCCTGTTATCTCAAACCAGCGCTTTGTACTTGGTGGGTTATACCCGTACACCTTCCCAACACTCTGTCTGACATCCGGCAAGATGAGGTTGCAGCTTGAATTACAATGCAAAATAAATTTGTATGTAACGATATATAATTGTACATGTCCTCCCCATTTACTTTGGAATAATTGTGCCTGACAAATTCTAGAAATCTGCTTTAGTAATTCCCATACTTGTTCTAACTAATTTCACAATACTTAGAGCACAGACTTGATCTGTCTACCCACTTTTTTATCATCCAATTTATCTTCATGTTTAATTTGCTTTTAAAAATGCTATCTCCATATGATTATTTAAGGTGCACTTATCCATCAGCCTCTTTGTGTCCCCTCTCCCTCCCCAAGGAAACCAAAGAAATTCTTAGGTGTCTTTAAATAACTAAGATCTGCCCTAGAGAGGGTCTAATAATCCTTGTTATTAGATACCATAAGGAAGGGTGAAAACATAAAAATATTAATGTAATGAAAATATTCTAAGCAGAACAAAAAGAAAACTTCATAAAAACCTGCAAGTCTAACATATTGCAAATCTTAAACCTTTCAGTACAGCAGAGTGGAGAAGACAGCAAGGTCTCCCATGCACCACACCTAGAACAAGTCTTCCATGTAGGGCTACCAATCAGCAGTAACGTCACATTCTCCAGCTGGCAGCTGGCAAGTGAAAATCCAAACCAAGCATAGTTTTCTTCCCCCTCCACCATCCAGTTGGCATCCTGTACTGACAGAAGTCCTGAGAGACCAGAGAAAAAAAAAAGAGTTAAATCTTGGTGTGTCCTGGCATTGAAAAACCCATTTGCAATCCTCCACTGATGCATCTTATGACAGCAAGTTTCTCTGTGCAAAGTTACACTGTCCGTGACATGGCACCAGTACTTGTTGACTTTGCTTGCTCACTCTGCAGCTCTACTGGCTGCTGAAAGCTTACATTTGACACAGCCTGCTTCTCAATCCTTCCAACAGCCTACATGAAGTACATGAAAGCTACCACTCGAGCCTACCCTAAACTACTTACAGTTTATCAGAACTTGTAATTCTTCAAGGGTGCTGGGTGGGAGAGCTTCTGATCATTCTGGCTATAATTTAAATAACTCATTCTGTGCTTTGGTTTTACAAAAATGTCAGTTAACAGTGTTTTGAAACCCATTTTCTTGTGGTTTCTAATTTTATATGAATTAGAATAAACTACAACAATTCAGCATTTTTGTAAATCTCAATCACACGATTCTGACAAAGATGCTCATGCTTTATTATTTAGTTCCATATACGATATTTCCTCCCTCATTCACTAGAAACCTCATCACCTTTACTCATCAACTATATTCACTTGTACCATTCCTTCATTATGTACATGAAGGAATGTACATAATGATAAAGATTCATTTGTTGAGGTTCATTTGCAATTTTCCAAGAAAGAGCAGTGAGTCTGCCCTGGACTCACAATACATATTTGAATCCATTGCTTTAGCAAGATTTCCAACACAGTTTCCCACAATTGTTCTTGCATCCAAGCTGGGACATTGCAGTCTCAATGGACAGAAAACCAGATGGGAAAATCCTGGTTGAGATGATCCCTCTGACAAGAGCAGAGAACCATGTGCTCTTCTCTGAATGCCTATAACATGTGGAGTGCTTTCAGGGATCAATTTTTTGACTCATCCTGTTGGATTATAAATTATATAGACAAGGCAACAAGATGCCCTTTTTTGAAGCTGGCAGATAAGAGCAGATTTCAGGGGGGTGATCCAATTCAGAGGCACCCAGGCAGGCTGGCTTTAACATGCAACTGGACAAAGCCCTGAGCAATTTGGTCCGGCTTCACAGCTTATTGAGTAGGAGGCACACCCTTTGAGATCACTTCAGACCTGAATTATGCCTTGATTAATTAGGAGCAAATAACCAGTCACATAAACTACGGGAAGGTTAATTCACTCAACAAATATTACCTTGGTCACTTCTGTTGAAATAAGAGTAAAACGCAACCACTAATCCTCTCTGCTTCCCACCACCAGGTGCATATGGAGAGCCTACAACCAGATCAGCATTTCCATTCCCATCAACATCAGCTGCCAGGAGGGACCATCCAAAATTACAGTAGGAATACTGCAATAAACAGTTAGTTTAAGCCTGAAATAGAACTGAAACCATCAATTCTGTAGCAAAATACAGCAATTTAATTCTAAAGAGCTAACTTTGCTTCTGACCAAATTACACTTCCTCTCCCTGGCTTCAATTTTGTGGTTTTTGGGGTTTTTTTGTTTTTTTGTTTTTGTTTTTTTTTTTGTTTGTTTGTTTGTTTTGTTTTGTTTTTGGGTTGGGGTTTTTTCATGGCTTTTTTTGTTTTTGAAGGCTATTCACCTTTCCTTGTGCCTTCCTGCACCGGGGTATAAATGTCTTTCCCAAATATAATCAATCTAAACAAGCACCTGCTTGCTCCATCCCCATCAGTCTAAATTTCCTTGCAAAGATAAGTTGAATTTTAACATTCTTTTTTTAAGCCCATAAGATCTTTTCCCCTTTATCTCACCTCCTTCCTGCATAGCCCTGTGTTAGCCTGGCTAACAGGATGGTATAAACAGGACATCACATTAGCAACATACCTGACAAGTTATGGTAACGTTTGGCTGAGGTGCCAAGCCTCTTCCCTCAGTTCCAAAGTAGACATACACAGCACCCTAAACAGCAGAAAAAGAAAATAAGGCATGAGAGCATCTGCATGTCAGGTGCTTAAATCCAAGGCCAATCACAAGGAGTGGAACAGTTCTGCAAGGGCTATTCATACAACTCCATTTTCCTTCTCAGAGCCTTCCCATAATACTTTCTTTCCCACCCCAAACCATGGGTAATATCCATGGGTTATGGATACTGCTGTAGCCAAGCAACAAAGTAGAGAAGTATATTTTCTTCATATTGTGTGTAATATGAAGGGTGAACAAGGAACGGGAACAAGGGCGGTATATTTATGCTCATAATACACATATTCAGATGGCTCAAATTTTGATAATTATTATTTAATGCAATGGCAAACAGTGCCAGGCATAACAGATGCACATAATTTTCCAAGTGGTGATTCTAAATAAAAGAAACTTAAATTCTTATTTAAGCTAAATTAGTATCTGAATTTCTGAAGAGTTTTAAGCTTAATGGATATCGTTTAAATCAAAACATTTTACCCCTCAGTTTGCATGCCCTAAAAATACACAGAGACCATTATACAGGCTTATCTGGTAAGCATTAAGCCTCTGTAACTTGATTATTTTAGCAAGTGTGTCTGTGTTCATATCACATTTTAGATATCATTTGTTGGCCTTGTAACAGCATATGACAAAACTCATTGACCCATGAGGTCCATTACAGACCCTTGGTTCCTAAACAAAAAGAGTACATTTGTATTTTATGAATGGCCCCTTACATTTCCAGTATGTCAATGTTGCAAAGTTGCGATTTGGTTCGGATTTCTAATGTGCAAAATGCCACTGAAAGAAAAATACAGGTAGCTGTCATTGCACAAAGGTTATAAACTTCTGTTTAAATTACAGTGTCACCTTGAGCAACAACAGAAATGCTCTTTTTTCATTTCAATGCTTTAAAAAATATGTATCAATAAAAACATTCATTTTGGAGAGTTTAAAAAGAACAACAATGTTTGTAGCTCACTTTGTAAGTAAGAAACTGAGATCCCACAGAAGGTGCTCCAATTGCCAAATCTGGTACTCCATCCTCATTGAAGTCCAGGACTGCCAAGGCAGAACCAAACCTTCCCGAAGGCTAAAAGAAAAAGGATTGCTCTCATGTTTTCAAATCAAAACCACGAAAATCAAATGTACATTTGCACAGGGAAGAACTGGAAACTGATGACAAAAGTCTATCCAAACAATGTTTTTTTTTTCTTCGAAGTAATATTTTTTTTTATTCTAAGCTGGTGACAATACATTAATTCAAAGTCTACTGTGTTAAAATTAAGGACAACAGAATATAATATGGTGCTACTTTGCCATTCCCTCTTCTGAGTCCGGTGCATCACTGACGTTAAGTTTATGGTCTTTTCTGTTGACAGCATTATGACTGGGAATGACTAAAACACACTGTAAGAAGACAGCAGCTGTTACTCCACAGTTTGTGTCCACAGAAACAAATTAAAAGGAAATGTATCTCACTTCTCCCTATTATTTTCTTTATAAATAAAGGTATTTTCTACAGAGGATCATATTTAACACTCAAAAGAGTCATTTGCTCCTACTTCTTTGTTACAAACCAGCCACCTTCATGTCAAATCAGTCTTCTCTTTTTAGCCTCAAAGGAATTAAAACATATCACATTAATAATTTTAGATTAAAAAGAACAGGAAACAATATTTTCTTAAATTCAGGGATCAGAATGAGCTATACTGTGATTTACAGAGACACAACCTGAGTTTTATTTAAGGGCACTTTATGGTCTAATACTCTCTTATCCGGTACAGTAATGGAAGTATAATTGAAGTGATCACCATCACTTCAATTGTTCCTGGGACTTTAATAATGATTATTTTACTTGAAAAGCATATGACACCTTACAACATCAGGAGGAGTGTTTCAGGAATAATACTCATACACATTAATGATACCACTGCTCATTGAAAACTCACCAATTTTTAGGCAAAAAAAATTAAGTGGCAAATATCTGCCTTGACCTTATACCTGATGGCCCTGCAGTACTTGGTCAGCTTTACCATCCAGGTCCATGTCCTCTGGTGGCAAACCTGACTGGTTGCCGTAGACCACATACACCCTTCCTGTCTGAACATGGCCCATGGTGCTGTGCCCTGGTGCTCCAGCCACCAAATCCTCATATCCATCCTGGTTTAGGTCAGCTGAGATCAGTGCCCTGTGCAGCAAGGGAGTCAACAAAATCAGCATTTCCAGACATATATCCACCATAACATTAGTGGAAAAAAACCCCCATAATTCAGATAAACCAGGACCTGTGCTTCCCAATATAGTTTTGTAAAGATCTATACAACATGATTCATATCATATATTTATTTGTTTTCTTGAATTAAGTGAAACCAAAAGAATCATCTTCCATCAATGCATCTGGGATCTGTAGGAACTGCTTTTTACTGACTGAGACCAATCAGAGCAAGAAGCAAGAAAAAGGGCTGCTTGCATATGACAAAGAATACAAAAAAAAAAAATCTTTCGAATGGAACATCTAATTTAATTGATGGACTTAACAAGAGATAAATAAAAGGATCACAGGTCTCAGTAACATGTTGGAGTTTACAGAGGGAACATGGAAAGAACTATGCACTGTTAATTTAGCCAGTGTGAAATAAATCCAAGTATAAAATCCAAATTTTGAGAGAGAACAAGGGAAGTTAGATAAGCAGAAAAATTTGTTTTATTACTCTTCTCTGTAGAAGGTCGAGGTAGAACCTCATTGGCAAGGAGAGAGAATATGCCTCTCTCTGTCCTGAATCTATCTTTGAACTCCCTACTAGTCTAGAGTATTTCCAAGAAGTCTCAGTAGACATCATCAGTCATCAACTCATGACAGATGATTAATTTTGCACAAACAACATCTTATAACCAAAAAGGGGTAGTGATGATCCTTTACTGTTCAGAACTAGAGCCAGTGTTAGTTCTAATGTTAGTTCCTTCCATTCTGAGCTTAATCAACATCTGAAAGAAAAATCTTATGAGTTAACTTGCTGTTCTGGACATACAATATAAGCCATTCCCTCAGATTTATACCACTAATTGATTTGCACTTTCACCTTTGAAGAGTAACCAAAGGACCAACAACAGTATTTTGGTAGGTACTCAAAATTTTCAGAAATTAAGAGGAAGGTGGTATGAAAAAAATTACCAACCATCCAAGCCTAGCATAGGGCGAAGTCAGAAAATATGAAGCTGCTGGCTTGGAGATGTGCTTAGAAGATTTCTGATGTGTAGCTCCTAATGCTCTCCAGACATTGGTTTTAAAAGCATGGTTTATCAAGCGGAGAGATTTCTGAAACAAAAATAATGAAGGGACACAACAGTGGTTAAAACACAGGCTGAAACTCTACGTTTTGGGACATCTCAAAAATCAAGTCACCAACAGTGGAAATCACAACATGGATTTAAGAGGAGTATGACTCAGATCATAAGCATTGTGTTAGAAAGACAGAAATCTTATGCTCTAAAGGGAGCACTACTAATCCTTCACTGCTATGCTTTGCTCAGAGTTCTTAAACCAAAAAAGTCATCATATGTCTGTAAAATGTAAATACTAAATATATATGTTGTCATTTTTGGCACTGCAGGATTTGTTCTAACTTCACTGTACAATGAACAAAGTTCAAAAATTGAGTATTTATGATGTACATATATAGATTAACAATGGTACTGGAATGTCCATGAAGTCAGCTACTGTTAACATCCAGAGACCCTGCTCTATCATGCAGCATTTCAGACAGAAACAAAACCAATTTTCTATAGAGATGAATTTTACCTGACACATCTGTTACTTCTCACTTACTGTTGCCCAAGGCTGTATGTTGAATTGAACTCCTCTCTCTGTATAGTTTATATTCTTCTCAAGTGTTTCTGTAAGCAGAGAAGTTGTATTCTTGTGATGTTCATGTTTTGATTGTTTGTTTCTGCTAAAATAAAGAAGGCAGTGATAACAATTAATATAACTGAAGTAATGACTTGAGATAAAAGCCGCTCTTGGGTTCTGCACCGTTCCTTTGTACAAAACAGAGTTATTTATGCTAAAAGAATCTCAAAGTCGTACACAAAAATATTACCCAAAATATCTTTAATTTCCAGTGGCTCACTGTCCACATTAGCAGAAGACCCTCCTTTCATCACTGAAGCTTTAAACCATCAGAGCTATACTTACATGTGGTTGTCCTTGTGCTCCTTTGTGCAGTTTATGAACAGAGGGTTCTTAGGCAGATAACAATCACTAAAGAAAAATACACAGAATGTGCTTTAAAGATTTTACCACAATGGAAGTGAAACTAAAAATACGACTTTTATCCTTACTGATTCTTAATTTAAAAGTCATCAGTTTTCTCAAGAAAATCAATATTAGAGCATCATCATAACCCTTAGAAACCCCTATGATGTTTATTTGATAACCTTGATTAGGTTCTGTATGAGTATCACATGTCTTTATAGAGCTCTTAAAGGAAACTTATTTTAACATGCATATATATGAATCTAAAGCGCTTTTAAAGGAAGTGCCATTCTGGAACAAAAAATGTAACAGATTGTGCCATTCTGTATTTCAAACATAATTTACCAAAATAGCTACAGTGATATTTTCCATATAAATGGATGGATTAATTGCCACTGGTGGTCTTCTAAAATTATTTACAGAAAGGTTGTGTTTGTAAGAGAGCGGTACAAGGTTAAACTTCTATAAAGATATGAAATCGTGAGTAGAAGCCCGAGCTTAAACACTAGAATATATATTCCTACTCTTTCTAATCCTATTTGCCTTCAGAGTCTGAAGGTAATATATGACCTGTCCTCAGAAAGGACATCTTTGCTGACTGATGGCAGCAGCCAGAAAGTGCAGGCTCAGATTGCCAGTCAAGGCAGAACCTCAGGGCATGGCTATGCAACTTTTAACCAAACCCTTGAGTATGTCTTAAAGAGTGACCCAAATTTTCCCTGCTAAGTATCACCTGGGCATGCCAGAGGCATGCCTGGGCAGAGGAGCGTGAACACATAAAAAGTACAAACTCAAGGCCTGCATAATCCTGTGCACCCAGGTAAAAGGCAGCCATGGAAATCCCCTTGTCTAAGTGAGGATCTAAAGCTCAGCACCTCTTCCAGGAAAGATCCTGCCTTAAGAAGAACACTTAGTGGGTGACAACTCAGGACTTGACTACTGCATGTCATAGTTCAAGACACACACCATACCTGGTTCCATTCTCTAGCATATGGCTTGTCAGCTCAAAAATGTTGTTGGTCCCGAATGCCATATCATCCACTCCTCCAAGGAAATATTCATGGAATTTCTCCACCAGAAATGGAGATTTACTAGCAAATGTTGGAAAAAGCTAAGAGACAGGCAATGTCCTCAGTAAGATGGATCACATCGTCTCCATGCTCCATATTCATTTTTATAAAACAGAAAACCAACCTTGCCAACAAGAAGCCTTTCTCCATACCTGAAAAAAAAAATCAGAAATAAAGCTTGCTTCATTTAATACTTAATTATTTAAATAGTTCTTTTCAAAAGTCCTACATGGCAAATACTATGCAAGTCATTACATTTCCGTGTTGGTTGTTGATGTATTTTTAAAGATGTAATGTAAAAAGTAACGATATAAACTTTATAGCCCTTAGTTTTGAAGGATTCACGGTTTTTGTAAATGTTGCGTGACTATTGGTAATTAACTGAAATACAGGATACAGCTAAGCTGTTCAGTATATTCAAAAGCAGACACTACCAGATATCCAAAGTCTCTTTTGAATTGAACTTGAAGGGAAGTACAAGTCTAGACAAGGCAAGTATCTAGACTCCTTCAGTGCATGATAATTAAACTGCTAACTCACCACAGTGCAATGGTACTTGGAGATACAGCTGTTCTCAAATAAATAGGCATAAATAAGTTAAATGTATAAATGCATTAAATAGCCAAGATTCACCATCTGTGGTGTAATAATTAACTAAACAGTCATTAAATTATCCAAATTTGAATCTCAGTCATTAAAAAAATTCAGATGTTCTATGATTTTGGGGTCTAGGAGGGAGCCTTCCTTGCTGACATCAATGAGTAAGGTGTTTCAAATACAATTTCAAATACAATTATCATATTTCTGCTACATATGTTTCACTTACAAAAGCTCAGGCAGATAAATTCAACTTACAGTTCAAAAAACAGCATATAAGTACATTCAGCAATTGTGCTTTCAGTTATGATCTCTTTTCCATAAAATTCCTTATAGATAGCTGCTAGGTCTTTGACAGGTACGTACCTAAAATCAAAAAGAATGTATTACAACAAAAGATCCACATCACCCAACAAAAGTTCTTATAATAACAGCAGCCTATAAAATATTCCAAATTTCAAAAGACTACATAAGATCATGAAAATTTACAAATACCAGGATTGCACATTCAGCTGTGAGGGAAAAAAAAAGTGGATATCTAAATCTTCTGCTCATTTTTATGCTTTTAAAACTGTCTGAATTCAACATCCTCAACTTCCAAAACTTTAAATAAATCTCGCTGAGATTTCCACTTAACTGAGTTATTTAACTAGCTGCTAGGACAGTTCAGCAAAAGGTTTTCACTAGCTATTTTATATATAACTAGTTATAATTTAAGACATAAATAATTTATTCTTTTTTTGCTGTATTCCTATACATAAAACTCTCTTCTGTCCTTCCAGTTTTTCATGTCAGGGAACAGGAAATATGCAGATAAGAAATACCAAATTCATAACATTTAAAATATTTGGAAGGGTTTCTTTTGAATAAAAAATATAGGACAGCATTTTGTTAAACAGATTAATACAGAATTATGTGATATAATATGTAATTTTATTATATATTATTATACAAAAACAAACATTAAATATTAAAGAAGGCAACCTCATCATCTTACCAACTCGATGCCAGGTAGCTGAAGTCCAGCTCAAACTGACTCACTACATCTCCTCCTGAGGATGAAAGAATGACAAAGAAACCCACATAGCCCAGCAAACAAAACCTGTTAGGTATCTTTCATGGGTAGCAGTGTGCATGAAGCTATGTATGGGTCTTCTATATGCATTTATATGGCAGATCTTCCAGCTATATATTTAGAATACACAAATGGTTCACCTGACAGTATGCTGCACATTTTGTACATCCAGAGAATAATGTACAATTTAAAATGACAGTGTGACTCCATCCAAATCTTAGCATCCTTTGGTCTGCATTTTGGCTTTAATCCAAATGTCCATATGCCTTATCACGTCTTCTGAAACCTGAGGACAGGTACAGCAGGCTTTGCAAGCCATGGGGGAGGGCATGAATACAGTGTACATAAGCTGTTTTTAACTCCTGCATGGCACAGGATAAGAGGCAAGATCAACCACCATGGGTCTGAAGGGGACAAGTTATTCTAATACAAGGATCTATGACTGGCAAACAGGAACATTACCAAAATCTCCAACACTGTGAGCTTCTGAGTATGAACCGTGAAAATCAATCTGGAGAAAGAGAAAAACAAGAGAACTGCCTGTTTCTTTTAATATGAACAGAAACAAACTCTCCAAGCAACACTTACGTTTACAGGTCCCAAACCTGACCAACTACACTCTTATGAAGTTTATGACATTGTGTCTCTCCAAAAATCTTCCTGAAACAGGGCTCCAGGTTTTCTCTTTCTTCCCCACCACAGTCCAAAGGGAAACTATCCATTCCAATAAATCCAGTAGCATCAATAAAAAATATTACAGGCTTACTTCTGCCATGGCCTCTAGAAATCCTTGGTCGATGTCCAGGCTATGCCAGCTAACATCTGCCACCATATGTGAAGCAATTCCAAACAGGAAAGCCACCAGCTTCTCTGTAGCCTACACAACAACAACAACCCGCTTGTCTGTCATTTTACTCCTGTCTTTAAGAAAATGTTAGCATTTTTGCATGTGTGTTATACAAGGATACAGGTAAGAAGCTCTTACAGCCCATGAGCGGACCAGGACTAAGTGCTGACTGCTTATTGCTTGATGCTGTGGTCAAATTTTGTAACTTCAGACACTTTAAGCGGTTTATACAGCTCAAGGCCATAGAATTACATGGTTGATGTGAGAGTAATTTGCATACTTCAAGTTAAATGTGTACTAAGCTGTTTTTCTGGACCAAGGATAAACTTCCAAGGACTGAACTCCCTCTCTCACCATGGCTGTTGTGTAGGCAGACAGAAGAGAGAAATACATTTCTCTGCACGCTCACTTTTGACAAATTGTTTTTCCTTTCCTCCTAAATACCTCACAGAACATTAACAAGAGCAAATCTGGATTAAGTTCAAGATTTCACAAGTGAGAAGTCTAAAAGGTGTCTGGTTTTCAAATGGCAAACCCTCAACCAGATCTCACTGGAATGCAAGACCATCAATCATATTTAAAAGTTTGGCCCTATGAAATGTATCATAAGCACAAGACCACAGTGGAGAAAACTGACAGACTTTATATGGAACCTGTAAACTATTTGTATGGTAAAGATTACAGCAGGATTTCAAGTGTTCCTAGATAAGCAGAGACTTTAATATAAAAATGTTGGGTTTTTTCTACACCTCACAAAGGATGAAAATACAACTAGTGAAGGAGAAGAAAACAGTTGAAAACAAAGTCAAGCAAATATCAATCAATTTTCTTACCTTTTCCCAAGGCTGAGGATAATTCCTTCTGATGTAGTCAATACTTGCTTTGAGAAATGGTGACCAGTGAGTGTCTTCAGACACATCATGAAACTTTCCTATTGCAATAAAATTTGCATCAGTATTTGATTTATTCTTTGGGGGAAAATGAAATAGAAAAAAGAAAAAGAAAGGGTCTTCTCCATTAAAAACCTCACAGACTTTTGTTCAATTTTGTGTCAGACAGATGATACATTTTGCACTCCAGCTAATGAAAAGAGCCAAAAGAGACATATCTGATCTATACTATCAAAACAGATACTAGATTTACCTTCTATGACTTTGGCTTGAAGCATCTGAAAATTTTGTGCCTGCTCTTTTCCTCTGTGCCTGTGAGTAGATACAGTACAATGAAAAGCTGCCTACCAAGCAGAGAAGATAAAGAGAGCTGACAGAGAACCTGCTGTCTAAATTAATGCATCTACTTGTATGGCAGAAAAGCTGTAGGGAATAGCAGCCAACTCAAAATGGCATGTTTTCTGGCAGATATCAGTTTCCACAGGACAGAGGAGGGCTATGTCATCATTATCACCACAATCATTTTCAAAAGAAAGGCAAACTAGCCAAGATACAGTCAGTGTAGGAAGAGAAAAGGGGAAGAAAGCAGGAAAAATCAGGTTTCATTTGAAGAATCAGTTACTACTCTCACTTTAATTCAGGCAGAAAAGATTGTGTAGGATCTAACATAAGTGACCTTGCCTAAAAATTTCTGTGTACCTACATAAAGCTAAGTGCAAAAGGATGTTGACATAAAGAGATCAAGCAACACACAATGTCAAATTCTCTAAGGGGGAAGAAGGTAGGCAGGAGATTGTTCAGACCATCGGTACCCTTGGAGGAAGAGTGCATGTTTGTTGACACAGCAATGTGAAACTGCACAATTTTAGGGTAGATTAAAAACTGAAAGAGCAGACCTTGGGGGTAATTCAGTTACCTTTTGGCCTCTTGACATTTTATAGTGCAGCTAAACCAGATAAAAGAAGGATGGTACTTGCTTGGCCAAAACCAGAGTAGCCATCTAAGCTTGTCTCCTGTCCAAGGAAGCAGTCTGGATGGCTTTGTTCTTGATCTTGTCACACTCAGTTAAAACAGCTCAGGTCTGAAGAGGTACCTATTTCTTCCATATTGACTAAGGAGACTGCTGACAAGTGGCCCAACTCTAACAAGGCAAGATGAACTCCAATGTTAGTGAAGGAATGAAGATTGGATATTGCAGATAGGGAAGTTCTGACCTGGTATAAGACAGGTCAAAATGGTTAGAAGGAAAGATGAGGTAGATAGATATATAACCAAGCTGAAGTAGAAACTGAAAAAAAATGCCAGGAGAACATCACTCGTGAAAACAAGGAAAGCAAGACTGCAGTTTGGGACAAGAAGTTGGTAGAGCCAGGCAGAAAATGGAGACCAGTGAGATGATAAGTAACAGAAGACAAAACGAGTATTAAATGCCAGAACAGAGAGGTGATCTGGATGTGAACTGAGCACATCAGGATATGAACCAAGCAGCCTGTAGTTGGCATAACCAAAAGGCAGCATCAACAACCTCTGTCTAAGAAAAATGAGAACACTTTGGCTGCAGCTGTGTGATTTGGCTCTAAACCAAAAAAGATCCTATGTACACCTCAAATTTAATGAAATTTGCATGATCCACTAAAATAAGCTACTTCCAATACTTTAAAATTCCACTAATATCTCAACAATATCAAAGCCAGTAAGGCCAGATATCCTCACACAAAGTACTTATCACTGCCCTATCTCTGGTATCTGCCTGAACACTCTAATAGCTTGTAGCTGGAAGACAGGCTCTTTATCCCATTTGCTAACCGCTCACTATCCAGATTTACTCTTTCAGTAGCAAATATCCTACAGCAAGGCCTAGCTGGCTGTTTTATAGCTCTAATGTTGCTGGGGAAGCTGATTATGATCAAGAGCTGACCTTTTAGAGCTGAAAAATCAGGGGACCGCTTGCAAGTCAAGACATATGTTTTACAGCTATTGCAAGAGGATGCTAATTTTGTAGTGCAGTCATTTGATCTGCAAGAGCAAAATTAAGACTGGCATTAATTTCCAACAAGAAGACTAAATGACAAGAGTCTGCACTCTGGGAGAAAAAAAAAAAAGGCTATAAACTGGGATGTTATAAATACTTGCTCATCCACCCCCAGCAAGTCCTACACTATTTTGTTGCTGTGGGATTTTTAGATCCTCCTATCCTGTCTTTGACTGATCTGATAGAAAATAATAATATTTAATACAGAAATAGCTTTAGGCCTTCCCTAAGATTTATTATAAAAAGATCATTTTGTCCTCTCTGGACTCAGTAATCTGACCAAATTTAATCGAACAGCATCCTTCTATCAAACTGGCCTACCTATTACATAGTTAAATTAACCCAAGAGTTACTTTCTAAAACATTTTCAAATGTGTTATTTCATTATAAAGTTCTATAAAAAGGCTTCAACAAAAATAGTGGATTGTTTTTGCAGGAAAGCATTTTTGGCCACACTTCATTTCTTACAACATAACCATTTTTAATCCACTAATTTCTGTAGGATTTCCACATAAAAATGCAATTCTTATAACATTAAACTTATAAAGCTTCTCTTACCATGTTTGCAGATTGGAGAATAAAAGGCATCAGGATAAATGCTCCCAGCCTGAAAAGCATCTTGATGATTTAGTAACAACTGGGGAAAGGATGGGGGGGGGGAAAGAAATCAGAATGCTACTGCAGAGCACAAAACCACATTTTACTGCCAACATGAAAGATACATTCTTAATAACCGGCAAAATATTATCTTGGTAAAATACACCATATGATGCACAAAACCTTGCTGTCATTTTGCTGTCCTTAGGTTTATTAAATCTGCTTTCCCAAAGTCCTCTACTGATTTTTCTAATAACTGCTCATATAGAACATGACTAAAGAAGACAGGAAAACATGCAAGAAACCACAAAAAATATATATACACACACTGGTGTATAATTGCTATATTTCTGTAATAATATTCAGAAGGAGTCAAATTATTTTGAATAAAAAAAGGTAAATATACAGTCTGGGCACAATATTGACACATAAATTACTGAGAATAATAAAGAAAGGTGAGAAGACAGAAAGAAAAACATTCAGAAGAAAGGTGTACAAAATTAAGCAATAATATGCTTCCTACCTGTCTATAATTAACACTCCCTTCATGCTTAATGAAAAATTCCAGAGCTCTATGTGCTGAAAAACAATATATTGAAGTTTTGATTTATAGATAATTGTGTTCAGACCCCCGTTTTGTTAGAAGCATTAGCAGAACCAGAAGACACCACATTTTCATAACTAAGCCAAGCGCCACGTGCATGAAATACCATTTCTCAAAGAACTGTGTACCTGTGAGAGGCTGTGTTTTCTCATCTAGAGAGCTAATAAGGAAGTGCTCTTTCTGTGGCACATCTTCAGTCTCTCTTTAATCCCTAGCTCCCAAGCTGAGCAAGCTGAAATCACAGGGAAATGAATGCCCCATATCCAGAAATGAGCTACAGCAATGAACTGACAGGACCACACCCAGCACATGTAAAGCATGGACCATAAAGTTCTAGCTGTACTGTATTCAGGCTTCATTGTTGCCCTTAATAGTGAAAAAGGTTGGGAACCAATGTGGATGCTTAACAGTTTGATTAATTTTTAACAGGCATGAAAAGTAACAAAAATCTAAAGTCAGCAAGGTAAATAACACTAATTGTTCACTGAATTGGCAGATACTCTTACTGCCAAAATCTTTATTTAGCTGGCATAACAAACGAATGAAACAACTGACATGCTTTTTTTAATAAGGTATCCTAATTAATCTTAGATCCTAGGAATAATCTATCAACCCTATTCTAAAAATACCCAGTATTTCCTCTAAATCTATTTACAAAGATTGAAGTTAATTTGTTCCTTACCAAATAAATCATGTTTTAAAAACCAACAAAAAACAAACAACAAAACAAACAAAAAAACTCCTCCTCCCACCAAATCAAAAACAATCCATTACTATTTTGGAACAAGATCTAGGCAAAACTGTGGGGGTTTGAATGCTCTTTCACTTTGAATTTTACCCAATAATGTAAATCATCCTAATACAAATAAGTTAAAATACCTTGAAGACCAGCCTTGCACCAGAAGAGAAACAACAACAACAAAGTAACAAGTAATAATCTAAAATTTTAAGGCTCAGGCATTTCTACACATATCACATCTCTGATTCCAGTGTGGGAGAGCCTCAGTTTGGCAGTTTGCTTTTTCTGCCTCACACCTCCCCCACAATTCTCTCACTACTCAAGTGGGCCCAGGTTCTACAACTCCACGTTTACAAGGAATTTTATGCCAGATCCCCACAGTGGCACAGAGCCTCACAGGTCTGACAGGAACCCCCAGGACAAAGAGCTTCCCCACTCAGATCTGCACGGCACAGCCGTGCAAGTAGGACACAGCACAGCACTGCCAAGCACACTGAACACCATCAACATTTTGAACAGGCAGAGCTTTTCATCATTTTAAAAGTACTTTCAAAACTCTGCCCAGGATTTCTTTGGTGCTGGCTTTGAGTGAGAGGAATTCCTTTCTACTGTTTGTTGTTTGGTTTGGTGGGGTTTTTTTGTTTGGTTGGTTGGTTGATTTTTTTGTTGTTGTTGCTTGTTTTTGTTTTCTTTTGTTTTCCTGGAGTACTCAGTGTCTAAATTTTGGAAATATTTTCATCTTGTCATCATAAAGTTCTATATGAACAACAATAAGAGCACTCATTCTGGCAGCATCAGAGCTGATCACAGTTTAATGTAATTTCCTGACAAATGGACAAAACTTGTAAACTGACCCAATAGTTCAGTTTACACACAACTCCCCAGACAACCAAGATGATATAAATATTATATATTACATAAACACAAGTTTTCTGCAACACACTCCCTTGATTAGAAAAAGAAAAAAAAATTACTGCTTTGGGACAGATCTGTAAGCTTGTTTCTCTCTGCAGATTTTTTTTCAAACACACTCTATTCTGGCAAATCTGTTATTTTAAGTCCTCAGAAGCTCATGCTCAGTAATTAGAGCCCCGAGCTTGCAGAGTTATGTGCATTTGCCTAACTTCAGGCAGTGTGACTTCTCCTACAGATTATTATGGGTTTCTTGACACATTGTTAGGAAAAGCAAATTGTTCCAGGATGCTGACCATAGGTACAACACTCAGTAAGGGAACACACTCCAGTCTCAAACACCGTGAATAATCCCAGTCTTTAAAGTGTTCAAAGTTGTATGTATTCAGTACATAAAGTCTGAGAAAATTACCCGAATAAAGGCAACATCCTACGTTTTTCCATTTGTTTGAGCAATGGATTTAGAAACAAAACCAGAAGAACAAACAATTAAAACTGTCAATTATTGTGAATAGTTGTTTCAGAATAACCTCACGCTGCTCATGTTTGTGCTTTCAATAACTGTGGAAGAAACCAGATTTTAAAAATAGCACAGGCAAACAAGTAATTCAAAACAGAAATATTTCTCCATTTTGATATTCGCTCAGTTCTCGCCTTCACTCTCTACAAATCTAGGCTGTTCTGGCTACAGAGAGCAACCTACCGGAAAGAGACACAGAACAAAATTTTTATGAAGTTAGTTACAGATAGAAACACATTACATAATTTTATCTACTTGTGCAGGTATGGCATAATTAATACAGAGTGATTTGTAAACACAGTTACCACAAAGGACTTGTGCTACTCTTTAGTTTAAATATAAAAATCCCACGAATTGCCTAAAGCATTCCTTTTCTTTCTCCAAAACAAACTGTCTGTGCACGACTCACAGACAAAAACATTCCAGTTACTTAATGACTGTGTCTTAGGAGACGGAAAAATACGCAACCCAAGTCAATTCAAGCATTTTACTTACAAAACCAGTAAAATTTCAAACTCCAAAATGAAACTGTTCATTTATCATGTTATTCACATTTTCAAAATTATGTAGACTGGTCATTACTTTTAACATTATTTCTTCCCTTTGCTTTCCAGCTGAATCTGAATTTACTTTTCTTCACAAGAAATTCAAAACACAAGAAAATCCATTTTGAAGATGTCTTACCTATTTCAACATGAGTTGAAATTCCACATGGGGTACAACTTTGACAGAAATGGTAAAAGATAATCAGCAAGACAGACCAAATCTTCAGACCAACCATGATGCTGGCTCCAACTGTGGTTTTCAGAAGCCTGGAGCAGTAGCACTGTGACCTTTGAAACGTAGGTTACGGAGCATGCCTTTTCTTTCACACATACTGCTGACACAGCAAGCAAACGACTGCCAAATTTGAAAGGCTATTTTATACCAATGCTTTCTTTCACTGCAAATAAAGTAATTTATAGATAGAAAGAAACTGTAGATATTCTCCCCACTTGAATTCTGTAATATCTCTAGGATTTGAGCAGTGTAATCAGTGCATCACTGCACAGCAGCAGAGAGATTTCTGCTAAATCCAACAGCATGGCAAAAAGTAGTCTCAGAATTTGTCCAGGTCATGGTGTGCTTGCCTTACAGAAACTACATCCCATTTCACATAAGGAATCAAAGCCAATTGCCAATGCAGTAATTATAGAAATAACACTAGCCCCTGAGTTGCAGGTAATACACATTCATAACCTTTGGTGAGCTGATAGGATATTATGCACTTAAGTCTAGGTCTTACGATCAGTACTGAAAACCCAGCTGATATGTGAGAGACTCATGGAAGTACTCCTGTCAGGTGTACTGCTATGAACTGGCTGCACAGGCTGGGCACTCTGCCTTTCCCAGCCACCCTTCATGCATGTGGCACAGCCACACCAGTCCCCAGCGACTGACAGGACCCGAAGGAATGGCATGAAGCCGTGTCAGGAGCGGTTTGGGTTGGGTATTAGGGGAAGGTTCTTCACCCACAGGTTTGTTGGGCACTGGAACAGGCTCCCCAAGGAAGCGGTCAGACCACCAAGCCTGAGAGAGTTCAAGAAGCATTTGGACAACGCCCTCAGGCACATGGTGTGACACTTGGCGTGTGGTGCGCAGGGCCAGGAGCTGGAATTCGATGATCCCCCGTTGGTTCCTTCCAATATAGGATATTCTGAGACTCTAAGCCTCCCCTCTCCCTACGAAGCGGGGGTCTCGATGGCGGGGGGGGGGGGCGGGAAACGAACGAGGCTCCGGAAAGCAGAAGCCTCCTCCCGGTCCCCGCCTCCCGCGGCTTCGCTCCCAGCCCTGCCCGGGCAGACCGTGTGTCCCTGGCCGGGTGCCACCGCCCTTGTGCCCCGGCGAGCCGCCGCTCCTGGCCCGGCCCCCCGGCAGCTCCTCCTCCGGGGCGGTGCGGGCGGGCCGTGCCGGGGCCGTGCCGGGGCCTGTCGCCGGAGCGCGGCCATGGCCACCCTCCTGCGGCGGGGCGCCGCCGCCGCCCGCCGCCGCCTCCTGCTGCGCCCCGCGCCGCTCGCCCCGGGGGCGGTGAGGGCCGCCAGCCGGGCCCTGCCCGCCGCCCTGGTGCGCCGGGGAGGCCTGGTGGGCGGCCGATGGGTGGAGACGGCCGCCGCTTTCCCCGTGCAGGACCCGGCCAGCGGCGAGGAGCTGGGCCGGGTGTCCGACTGCGGGGTGGCCGAGGCGCGGGCGGCTGTGCGGGCCGCGCACGAAGCCGGCTCCGCCTGGGGCCGCCTCCCCGCCAAGGTGAGCGGCCGCGGGAGGTGGCGGCGAGGGGCCCCGGGGCGGTCCGGTGCGGTCGGGTGTCCCGGGGCCTCGCTTCCCCGTCCCTGCGTGCGGCGGCCACGGCAGCCTTGTCTCTCCCTCCTCCCAGGAGAGGAGCGCGCGTCTCCGCAGATGGTACGAGCTGATGATGGAGAACAAGGAGGAGCTGGCCCGGATCATCACAGCCGAGAACGTGAGTGGGCGCTGGGGGTGGGCACGGGCACTGCCCCGTGCTGGCACTCGCTCTGGGAAACCCAACACAGGCAGGTGACACCATGTAAAACTGACAGGCATCAAGCCTCTCCCTGCGCCCTTCACCACTTAGCTATCGTGTCGTTTTTAATAACTTTGGGCATATTGTGCCACGTTTCAAACATTCCTTCTTCGGACATACGTAAAGTGCATTGGTTTGATGATGGTAGTACCTAATCAGAGGAAACCAGACCCATGTTGTGCTTCATGGCATGCAAAAGCATACATCCACCTAAACCACGGTCCTCGTGGCAGAAATGTTTGTGACTAGGAAAAATCATGCAAGTCTCCAAGTCTCACACAGTCTGTATCACTGAGCAGTCTGGGAGCTCACAAACTGGTGTCCTTTTGAACAAAACCTTGGTGGAAGGTACTTCAGCAGCTCCTCTGTGATGTGGTGTCACAGCTGCTAATGGCCATTCAGTCCACGGGATCAGACCTGAAGTTAGTCCAAAGCAATACTCCCAAAACAAATGACCCTGGCATAAACTTTTAACTCTTTTGCCATGATTTGTGTCTTTCTTCAGAGTGGTAATAGCAGCTAACTCAGAGTTTGTAAGTAAATGCATACTACATTTGCTACTTTTCTTCCTTGTCCTGAGCAGGACAAGGCACAGCATACAAATTATTGACTACAGTAATGATATTGAATCCACACAACTATTGCTACTGCAATCATATAATCCTTGTTGGAGATTGCAGTGTATGGAAGAGGGAGGGGATCATAAAGCACTCAGAAAAGAAGAGAAACTCCAGAATTACTTGTATTTGTGTATATTGCTTCTGTTTGCTGCTTACAATGTATCTTCAATCTGATTTAATCAAAGGGGAAGCCTCTGAAAGAAGCACAGGGTGAAATCGTGTATTCAGCCTCGTTTCTGGAGTGGTTTGCGGAGGAGGCTCGACGGATTTATGGTGATATTATTCCAGCATCTGCAAAAGACAGAAGAGTCCTGGTGCTGAAGCAGCCAGTAGGAGTGGCAGCCATTATAACCCCAGTAAGCATAGCTGAACTCTTCTGAGTCATGTCAAGGTTTTCAGCTCAGCCCTCAGCTCAAAATGTCACTTAATTCTGCAAAAACAGGAGACAAATTTTCCCCAACTTTGATTGTACTATTTTCTCTCTTCCTAGTGGAACTTTCCCAGCGCTATGATTACCCGGAAGGTTGGTGCAGCTCTGGCAGCTGGCTGTACAGTGGTGGTGAAACCTGCAGAGGACACACCTTTATCAGCATTAGCTCTTGGGGAGGTGAGCTTTCAGTGCTAAGGTGTGGACTCAGCAATGGACTGATACTGTAAACAGGGAATCAGATGGGCTTGGAAGGTAGCTCTGGCCAGCTTCATACGTGAAGAAAGGACAAACTGATTTGATGCAAGTGTTTTAGTTTAGTGAGAATCTTCACAAATTGCATCTAATGTGGTCTAGAGCCACAAAAGGGATCAGGCTGTTTTGATACTTAAAATATCCTTATATCTTTAATTTGGTTCTTTTGGACACACGGACAGCTTAAAACTAGAGCAAAGCTGCTCTCTCAAGCACCTGTGGCACCTGTTCCTTGTTCTGCTGCGCCTTTTTGGCTTCCATTGACTTACAGACTGTTTTCTTCAAAACAGCGAACAATCATTAAATAACTATTCCTCTTACAAAATGCACTAATAATGCAAATACTGTTTTTCTTTTGTTGCAGCTTGCAAACCAGGCTGGAATCCCAGCAGGAGTGTATAATGTTGTCCCTTGTTCCAGACAACAGACGGCAGCTGTAGGGGAAGTTCTATGCACTGATCCATTGGTATCCAAAATATCTTTTACTGGCTCTACAGCAACAGGAAAGGTACATACGTGGACAGAATATCCTTGAAGATTATTACTGTGGTTATACTAGAAAGGTAGGGGGAACGTGTGTGCTGTTATGCAGAGCCTTTTCTGGCTAGTGTACACAGATTGTCTAAATAATTATGTACCTCTTGAGATACTGCTTATATGTTTTAGCAACAGTATATCACAGGAGGATGCCTGTCTGCAATTCTTGATAACTGCCCTTTATTAAACTATAATGTGAACAGTCCTGTACAAAATGTTCTTGGTTCATATCATAAAGTGACAACATACTAATAAGAACACTGAAACTGAGTTTCAAAGGTGCCATTCAAGAATGGCGTCGGCAGTTGAGAGAAAGTATTAGAGGAGTGAGGCCCTGGAATCTCAGCTGTCGACCTTAGTCAATAAGCAATCTTGTCACCATCTTTAATTGAATCACTAAAGCAGCAGAGTGTGGCTACAAAATGACAGAATTCTCTAGGATGGCTGTATGCAGAATGAAGAAAAAGGCAAATCATAATACCAGATTCTGCCAGATCTTGGAAAACTCTTGTAAGAGTAGTCAAGATTTTATAATCAAAAAAGAATATAACAAACAAAAAAAAGTTGACAATATTAGTGTATAAAAGCTTGACCTGACCTGAAGTTGATCAAAGTCTTTCTCTGCATTAGTACGTGGCCAGAACTTCATCTTTAAGGATTTTAATGGATGAAATTTGTTTTTGTTGTAGGAGATGGTCTAGCATTGTAGAGAAGATGCAGATTATTTCCTTGCCAGCGTTAATTTTTCACTGCCTTGCATCCATGATTCCACTGTTCACATCTGTTAGAGGTACAGATGTGTGTGTCTCTTCTGTTGCCTGCAGATCTTGCTGAAGCACGCAGCTGGCACTGTGAAGAGAGTTTCCATGGAGCTTGGAGGACATGCTCCCTTTATTGTGTTTGACAGCGCCAATGTGGACCGGGCCGTCGCAGGAGCCCTTGCTTCCAAGTATAGAAACTCAGGACAGGTGAGATTTTTTGTCCATGTTTCTAGACAATGAAGACCTGTACATAAAGTTTAAGCTGTAAATAAGCTATTTTATATAAAAGGAAAGCACAGAACACTTCATTGTGAAGAGAAAGGTGCTGCACTCACACATGGCTCTGGACACTAAAGCCAGTTACCAGCAAGTCTAAATAGCAACACCGAAATCCCATGTATTTTCACAACATACATGGCAGTAAGTAGCATCACTATTAGAGAAGATGATGTTCTCTAGACCCCTTACAGGAGCTTGAGAAGTGATAAGGCATTTTTCATATGTTTGGTTAACATTAAATTCATTGGAGAACTAGAGCTGTGAATGACACCATCTTGCTTCAGTCTGTTAAGACACTCACAGATAATTTTTTCTACAATGAGTAGCTTTAAAAACTGATAGACAAGATTCAAGAGTGCATTGCTTCAGATATATTTTATTTAGAGACAAAAAAATTTTAAGAGCATCACTTTCCAGAACAGTCAGCTGAGAAGGGCTGTGTGGAGACTGTTCCAGCCTTACAGGTACCTGTGAACATGAAGCTGATGAACTCCAGCTTTTGAGAAGCACCAAATTTTCAGTGGGTCTGGGAGATCATTTGATAGGGAAAACTTTACTTGAATAACATAAGAAGACATGACTAATATTGGGAAGACAGAAAGGAAACAAAAGGGAACAAGGGCCACTAAGGTATCAGACCCAGACTGGACAAGATCTATCATAAAAGGCACCTCTGCTGCTGTAGAGAAAGATAAGTAGCTGTTACTTTTCACATACTGTAGGAATCAAAATAGGATGCAATCAGAGCAAAGGGGTAGCACAAATAAATAGACCATTGAAGGCACTTAGAAACAACTTTCTTTTTTCTTTTGAAGGAAGAAAGCAAACTCAAACTCAGATAATAAAGGAGTAGAAAAAAGGACCCCAGATCACTAAGTGTAATTTGAGTTTTTGCTGCTCAGTCCAGCATTCTGAAGTCTAATTAGAAGGTATTTTTGCAGCTTCTGGACCTTGGTTGATCCACGTATCTGAGTCCACAAAACTCAAAAAACATTTCCCCAGTGTAAGCAACTTAGCAGTGTGATGTATTTTACGTGCGCTCTGAGAGCTTGTTGAAGTTGTATTTCTAAAGTGAAATAAGTGGTGAAAGAAATGGCATAGCTAGGTAACAGCTTAGAATGAGGGAGGAGAGGCAGGGGACATCAGTGTAGTAACCTCATGCTGTGGCATGAAGGCCAGAATGACTTAATGGATGGATTAAATACAATATAAACTAATGGGGTTTTGTCTGATCTTGTTTGTTTTCAGACTTGTGTTTGCACAAACCGTTTCCTGGTGCAAAAGGGAATTCATGATGAATTTGTGGAAAAGTTTGCCAAAGCTATAGAGAAAGAACTACATGTTGGAAATGGATTTGATGCAAAAACTACCCAAGGACCACTAATAAATGAAAAAGCAGTGGAGAAGGTATAAGTAAATAGTTCATTTTTAACATCCTTATTTTCTTTTTATGATCCATAAAATAAATTTATATTTATGTTTAACCTTTTTTCCCTTGTTTCATTAGAATGTATTTGCAGTGTGGCTGGAAGTATGTTCTGTCCCCTAAGTCTGTGTACATACAGACAAACAGATGTGGACAGTTCATGCATCATCCCCATTTCCATTAAGGGAAAGAGAGGCCTCCTATAGGAGAAACTGATTCCTCCTGATTACTCCCTAGCTCTTCTCAAGTCCATTCACTGAAACTGGATACACTGTGAGAGTTGTACAGTGATCCTGCAGTTCTGAAGCACTGTGATTGACAATTTCTTTTGGGGAACGGTGTTTCTTTTTGGCAAAAGCTAGGCAGAATAATTTATGAGGGTTAAAAATACCAGAACTCTGGATGCTGTAATCACTTTAAACTTCATGTGCATGGTTTGGGTCTTCTGTTTTCAGTGGCCTGCAACTCCAGGAATATTTCTTTTTTTAAAAAATCCTAATAAGTCACAAGTTCTCTAATATTTCACTGTTCCTAAGGTTAAAGATTATTGAGTCAAGTGGCCCATACTTTGTAAGGTAATTGCAGCTCAGTTGCATTCAGGCTTGGTTTGAATCCATTACACACGAATGCTGCCAGATTCTCTTTATAAAATAATGGGAAAATATTCAGCATTTGGGAGACAAAGGAATTTCTTTCTTGAATTTCTTTCCGTCATTGCCTTCCCTTCTTGCATCACGAAAGTGTAGTATGTGTATCAGGTACAATGATATAAACAAATAAGCAAACACTGTATATAGTAACTTTCTGTAATTTCTGTAATTTCAAAGGACAGTATTCTAGGTGGGGATTGCCACTTTAGTTTTCTTCTTATTTTGTTGTCTTTAGATAAATTGTAAGTATAGGGGGTATGTAGAATCATGTAGATGTAGGAAAATGTTCTTGCCAGTTCCATCTAGAGAGTTGTTTCTCTTTTCATGGCAGTCATATGCTTCCATTTCCATAGTGCTTGATCACTGATTTAAGATCCAGTTTTCAGTTTTGCAAAGATTTTTTCTCACATTAGGTGTAGGCTTTGAATTTCTACAGAAAAGTGGTCTGGAGACCACGTTCATAATTTATCCCTCTGAAATTAAGTCAGACTGAGAGAAACAAGAATTGAAAAGAAATTAGATAATATTGCAAATGATCCTCTGCAAAGTGTAAACCTCTTCAAAATTTTCTCTGAAATATTGGGAGAGTATTATTTCTTCATTGGGAAATGTGTTATTGCTTATTCTTAGATGCTGACTTTAGGATTTTTGTTGTGCATACCTCAGGTAGAGAAACACATTAAAGATGCAGTTTCACAAGGAGCATCTATTGTGACTGGAGGGAAGCGACACAGCTTGGGGAAGAATTTCTTTGAGCCAACATTACTTAGTAATGTTACAACAAAAATGCTTTGCACCCAAGAGGAGACATTTGGCCCTTTAGCACCAGTTATCAGGTAAGATTATTAATTCTACAGATTGAAATTAACAATTAAAAAAACAATGAAAAATTATTTTGAATAAACAAGATTTGAAAGACAAAAAATATTTTTGTATGATCACACAAGTTTTGTAAAAAGACTGGGGTACACATGTGAAAACATACTTTGGATATGTAGCTTGTTTGTTTCTTTACCTGATTTTAGCATCTCTGCAACTTTTTGAAAATTAAAGTATCTCCAATGGTTAAGCAAGGCTAGGTAGCAGCAAAACCTTTATCAGCTTCATGATCTGTGTTATGAAATAGGAGACAGGACTTTTCAGCTTGTCATGTGATTTGCTAGTCCTAAGCTTTTCTGACACTAGATGAGTTGAAGCTGTCTGTTCTCCTTAAAGCCTTCTCTGCCTTTGTGCAGAGCAATTGGATGTGATGGAAGAACATATGGTCATCTCTCAGAGTTGAGAGTGCTATGTAGTTGGAGAAATAGGTAGGCTTACCCATGTGAAGTAAATGTCTTGGTACCATCCAGGTGTCTAGGGGGGGTAAAGGTAATCTTAACTACGTAACTGCAGTTTAAATTAAGAGAAGAGGTAGACACTTCAGTGTTTCAAAGTGAAAGTTAAATTAGCTTTTTAATGTACACTTCTGGGAAAAATAAATTGACATTTTAATTCCCAATAAGACTGCTTCTTGCCAGTAAGTCAGCAAGACAGCAACTGAACTGCAGGCCTCATTTTTATTTTTTCTCTTTCCATTGACAGATTTGAGACTGAAGCAGAAGCTGTTGCTATAGCAAATGCAGCTAACGTGGGTTTAGCAGGTATGCTTTTCTGTCAGATAAGTGTATTTCTGTGGTTTTGTGAGCTTTAGTGTTACGGGTTGATGATTTGGAATGTTGTGAAGTCTCCTTTTCACAGTCTTCTGCAATTGCTATTACTGACTTTCACTCCTGTATCTTTGTGTCTGCACAACAGGATACTTCTACTCCCAGGATCCAGCTCAGATCTGGAGAGTTGCAGAACAGCTGGAAGTTGGAATGGTTGGTGTTAATGAAGGCATAATCTCATCAGTGGAGTGTCCTTTTGGTGGGGTAAAGGAGTCTGGCTTAGGGCGAGAAGGTTCAAAATACGGCATCGATGAATACTTGGAAATCAAATATGTCTGCCTTGGGGGATTATAGAAGCCTTCAAACAGCACAGTCCCCACAACCTGGGAAAGAGTGCTGTTGTTTTGATAAGCTTCTTGAGCCAGAAATATGTATGAATGCAACTTCTACCTTTAGAACTAATCAACTCTGTCCTGTGTGTGTATAGAGGTACCTACAGTATTCTAGGCTGCCAAATGTTTTTACATGGTCTTTGTTTATACATCAAGTTTTTCAGCAATGTGATCACAATGTCTAGTATTTTTAGTAATGAGTAGGAATGTACATTTATTGTTCTTGGATTACCCCTGTGTAACTGGGAGAACTTTGAGACTTGTGCACAATGAAAACAGATTGCAAGCTATTGTAAGGGAAACTAGACCATCATTTTTTCTACCTTTAGTATTTCAGTGTGGATAAGGGTGGGTTTGGGATGGCAGCCTCCTTTTAGAATTTTGTGTAAATACTCACACTTTCTAATGTGGTTATGGGACCTCCTTTAGAAGCAAGTGTGTGGAGGAGTTTTTTGTTGGTGGGGTTTTTTGTTTGTTTGGGGTTGGTTTTGTTTTTGTTTTTAAATTGTGGGAGAATCTGCTGCTTACAAAAGGTGAGGAATTGTTTTGTGCCGTATCTAGGCATCCACATAGGCTAACAGACAGCTTTTTCAGCACTGTTAATGCTGACTGCAGGGGTGCTGCCTGTTCAGCTTTAGGTTTTTGAGCAAAGAGGTGTACTTTGTGCCCAACAGCTTGTATGTCTAGGATAAAATATAGCCCTTGTTTGATGCCTGTTACCCCAGCAGTCCTGGGAACAGGACAGTCCAGGACAAAGAATTGCTATCTAAGTGAGAAGCCAGGAGGAAGATAAGATACTCACAGGGACAACTTGCAGAATTGTAAAGGATATGTGAAGAAAGCACAAGTGGTGACATGATGATACAGATAAATTCCCTCCCTTCCATGAAAAGACCATGACTCTCCTAGGGTAGAAGTACAGTCCCTGATGTAAATATTACTCAGTGTCTAAAGGAACATAACTCGCCCCCTTCAAAGAATAGGAGCAGGTATCCATCCCTATGGGCTTTGTGTCTTGAAGTGATTTGTGGTTACACAGGTGAAGAACACGGCTCATTTGTGATGTAATAAAGATTTAAATAGGTGGTTAGAGGTGAGGCTTTGATACATCACCTCACTATTCTGTCATCTTCAAAAGATGATGTAAGGCTTCCTTAGTATGAAACAAACAATGTTGTTTAAACATTATTTTAATGGCAGTCAAACAAAACACTTTAAAAAATATGCTATGTTAATTTGGTGAATAAATCAGCATGGCAGAAATTAAGTGGAATAAATTTTGTTTCTTGTGTTCATTATTAAAAATAAATAAAGGAAGGCAATGGAGTCCTTCTTTCTATAAAGCAATGAATGTACCCTATGAAATGAAATATTTTAAAATATTTTATCCCATCGGGCAAAGAGGTACCATGTAACACAATACTTGGGGAGGGAAGGAAAGCAAGCTGGAACCAAGTTTCACAGGGTTTTTGTTTAAAGCGCACATTAAGTAGCATTGACTGCTACTCCTTATTTTTAAATATTTTTTTATGGTTGTGTTTGTGTAGAAGTTGAGACCAGATGGGTCTGGAGCACATTATCTGTCAGTACTGTGTGCATCATGCCAACTGAAGAGCAGCTAAAGGGCATTTACTGCCCTTCCAGTAATTCCCAAGGCACCAAACCCACATAGTTGTGATAGTCGGGACTTGGTACTGTTATTTGTGCTTGTTGTCAAGAACACAAAAAGGATGGCCTCTTTCTACACTAGTTGCAAGAAACTTTCCTATAACCAACTTCTAAGATTACACTGTTGAGCACACAGGCTGCCTGAATTTGGGAAATACAGAGTTGTGGGAGAAAGCTGTTTGCCAGCCTCAGCTACCAATGTGTTTAGTATTTATTGGAAAAAACAACTCGGTCAAAGAAGGTCATGCTTTGATTTTCAGCTTCCACAACACAATGATGCAGGCATAGTTACAGGTATTGTACACAGGTAGAATATCTGCCACTGGAATTCAATTATGTCTGCCTGTGAACTACAATATAAGGTCAAAATTAAAATCATCTTATTTACAGCTGTATGACAGTGTAGTATTTAATGTGAATGTATTTCTTGGGACAGTGCAGTTGGAGGATAAACTGGGTTTGCTCTCTTCACTGCAAAGTTACTGATCTGATGCATTGATACATTTAAAATCTTAATGTCTTTTCTGATAATAGCACTTCTAGTGAGTTTACTTTTTTTTAGCAATGCCTGATAACAAGCACAAACAATAATTAATGTTTATAAGAAACTTAAAAATACCTTTGTCTGGCTTGGATTGGGTTGGATTCCAGCATAATATCCTCATGTCAGTAAAGTCTACATCAGTTAAGCACAGAATAATCAAAGTTGTCTTCCTAGCAAAAGCCGGGATTCTTCAACAGAAGACTTACTTGAATTCTCACACCACAGTTGTGTTGATTGCACTTGTGATAGTTTAGCAATTTCTGGATATTAAAACTGTGATTAAAAAATGTTTTCAGTTAATAAATAACTTCTGTGAAAGCACTGGATTTTGTGGTTTATTACCTTATTCAATATTGAATTGACAAATTTATAGCAGCCACATTAAGTTCAGTCTCTCAGATTTGCCCAGAAGATACTGTTCTGACAGCTTTATCCCTGGAAAAGACACCACTTCTTTGCATCCACAGGTTCGTACAGTGTAAGATTTTGGTACCTGCAATTACAGTCCCCCGAATCTAAATAAAATATGAGACTACTTGGGCATAGTAATATGCCATCAGTAATTTTGTATGCCAGTCTTTTATGCTGAGTCAAACTTTTTATCACAAAATAGATCAGAGTGTCTTCTATGCTTTTGTAATATGATTACTTGCATAATTCTTTATTTCTTTCATTAAGATTTAGAACAGATTTTTGGGAGCTCTTCTATTTCTATTTATTTAATACACTCTCAAAACCTGAGAAATTGTCTTGTAATTTCCAACTTGACACAGTCATGGCCAATTTCTATTTTATTAAGTTACTCTTTAAACAGCTGTTTCACACATACACCCACACACCCACCCCCACTGCCCCTGTTTCTGTCTAACAAGCTCTCAAGAAAATATGTTTAGGTGTTCTTCTTGACATTAACAACTTAGCTATCTCAAAGTTTTAGATACAGTGTTCTAAGTTACATTTTAGCACTTGTTTAAACAGTCTCCAGGTCAAACGTTCCTGCTTAGGTCCTTCCGGGGAGAACCATGAGAAGTTGGTGGTTGAGTCACTTTATCAGTGAGTGCCAAAGCTGCTTAGCACAACTGGCTGAAGTAGTTTTGGAATCATGCCGATTATCCTCTGTTGCACCACCTACTCACAGGGATGGGGGAACCCTACTGCTATCACAAAATGTACAGTGCAGTAACAAAGAGGCAGATTCCACCTTTCAGCAAAGGACACGCATCTCATCAGCTCATTCAGCTGCCAGCATTCCCTTGCAGTCCAGTGGCAAGGTTTTGAGGTACCTAGACCGCTGCACCGTCTATCCAAATGGACTTAAAAAGTTGTTTTCATGGTGTATGATTTTTTTCCTTACAGAAAGCCAGATCTATCTCACAGCATCTTTTATTATCACTAGTCAGCACAAACGTAATACACAATGATGGAAGGATTTTTATTTTCTAGTTCAGAAACAAGCAACTAACCCACCCCTTTCTAACAGCATATTTTGGGTTATATTGCACACCTGTGCAATATACATTGATTGAATTGATTACTGCTAAGCTGACTCAAGTATAGAATCTATTATAGAGTAAGCCACAATACCTGTGAAACCACACTTGGCATGACAGCTGGCATTACTTACACACTGCCAATTAAACTAAGTAAGGACAAGCACCACAAGAAAACATACTGTGAAGTGCAGTAAGTTATTCTTTTTTCCTGCTCTCTGATCTGCTGAATTATGTCACCTCTAATAAAAGATGCTTCTGTCAGTAGGGAGGCAAGGAATCAGCTACTGCATTGCTTTTATGCTTGAGTACAGACAAGCTATGGAAGACAACATATGTCAATTAGCCTGGCCTGACTGTTGGATCCAATACAGAATGCCATGCTTAAAGAGTACCTGACAAGTTTCTAAAAGGAAAGCCAAAATTTTATTAATAGTTACATAAATGTAGTAATTTCAGCTCAGAAATGGTTCCAGTTACAATACAATAGCATTTGCAATAAATAACATTTTCTAGAAACAGATTCCTAATATAAATTCTGTAATAGCTCACCCATCCATCCACAGGGAGAAGTGTTTTCATACAGAGACAAAATACAGATGTGCAGCTCATCTGCACCTGATTCATAGCCTGTGCAAAAATCAATCGCCTTTGTTGCCTCCCTCTTAAAATATTATTTCTAACCTTTATATTTCCCTCCTTTGCCTTGGGGAATTAAGGATATAAAAGGTACATGAAATGGGTTTTTCTTTGCTGCAGAAGCATGGGATTAGTACTCAAGTTAGAGATCCCTGATAAGCAACAACTGACATTAAGAAACTAACTCACCTCTATCCTGTTTCCCTTCTCCTGGAGGAACGTTTTCCTCTCTCAAACCTCACCTAACTGTCAGAAGATGACACCATAATTTTATTACTGCCATCCTGAAGCTCCACCTGACCTGCCCATTACCTGTATATTGGGGGGCAATATTAGTTTCACTTCAGGTTAAAAGCAGGAATAGAACATTTGCCTAGGAACTCAGTTATTTCAAGAACATCAGACTGAGGAAAGTTCACACCAGCACAGAGAACACACGAATGCACTCTCTCATTGTTAAATTCCTTGCACGTTGTGCACTTCTGTTTGCCCACAGGAGACCAAGGAAAGGAAAATTGACATAATATAAGCAAACATCTGACAGCACAAAACAGAGGCTTGAACAGTACTTTTATCTGATGCATCTGACAGAGGGAGAGTAGGAGTGTTTACTAAAAGGACAGAGTTGATAATCTATTCTTACACACAAAACAAGAATAAGCTTTTTTCCCCTATGCAGATAAACAATTTAGACATTTTGCATTTTGCTTGGTTTTCTCTACTTAATATGACAGGTTGAACCACAGGACAGAGAATTTGGATGTGGATCTCAACAGATTTGCTAAAGTAACCTTTGTTTCATACTGCAGTACAATTCTGGTTAGGAAAATAAAATCCATGAGACAATTACCTGTTCGCAGCCATAGCAGTTTCATGCTGTGTATGTACTGCATTGAATACTACAACTGGGTTCTGAACCTGTTTAATGCTTAGGAAGTTTTTTCCAAAATACACTCCTTCCTTAAAATGCAGACAAAGGCAGTCCTTTTACATAGCTGGACAGTCCCTGCTTGTGCATGTAAAACCAAGATGCAAATGAAAATCCAGTGCTTACACTTCATGGCAGTGAGGAACTGCAAATATCACCACACTGTCTGCCTTCAACAAGAGACAGTATCTTAGCAGTGCCAAACTGAATTATTCTTTCTTTTCAGTAGACTCCGAACCACACGGGACAAGCTCTATGTGGTCTCCTCTGCTTTTCAGTGCAGATGAGTCTTTTGGGAACCGCCCCATCCCTATTTTACAAATCAGCTGCCAGTACTCTTTTTGTATGTGAAGGAAAACATTCTGCAGAAGTAAACGTGAGGACTGAGAACCTGCTTGGAACCTATAATAACCCAAACCAAAGGGTTAGAATCCAAATCCTGCAATTGTGTTTGCACCGTTACAGCCAGTTTTCTGACCTTTTCATTCATGGTATGAGGTGACATTCTGCAAGAAAGCAGTAGTTCCAAAAGTAACGATTATACTGAATCAAGATACAAGGCTTCCTATAGTCTCTCCTAAATTCTTGACACACACATATACTTGGCCAAGTGACACAAACGTGATACCACAAATACACAGAGCCAGAAATTATTACTTTCAGATTCTGTGCAAGTGCCATAGATTAAAAGCTGCTCTTATGGTTAGAGGAATAACTTCTCTTTCCAAGCAGCTGGAATAACCAAACTAGTAGAATCAGAAGCAGCTGAAAATTTTGAACTATATTCAACTTTGAAAACGTAGCTAAAATACTGTTAGCAACAAAGATGTCAAAGTATCATTTAGAGAACTGAATTTACCAATTCAACTACACTTCCACTTGCTAGGGCCTTATACAATGAGAAATTGGTCTAATATTTCTTATTTGTTAGTGTGAGAAACACAGCCAAATCATGCATACATTCTCATGGCCCATGAACTTACCAGAGATTCAAAGATTTGGGCCCACCAGTGTGTGTCCATGAGCAGGGGAATAGTCCTGGAAATTCTGCAGCATTAAGGAATGCAAGTTTATGATTCCTGGAGCTGTTTTGCTAGAGAAACAGTTTTTCATTTTGGTGGGGTTTGTTTGTTTTAAAAAATGATATTTCAATACCTTCAAAGAAGAATATCCTAGGTTTCAGCACTGGCTTTAAAACATAAAATAAACACAAAAGACATAAGTCACTAATTTCACAAAACTGACAGATGCTGCTGACTGCACTGACATGTCCTAGAAGGTAAGCTTATAGATAAAGGCACACTGGAGACAGTATTTAGCAGAAGCATCAATGGCAGCACAGCATGTATAAACTTGAAATTATTTAAGCAACCCATTTGCTCATTTAAAAATACATGTTTTCAAGAGAATAATTCCTGCTAGAACATTCTGTGTAGTTGTTCATAGTGGATTAATCCCAACATTTGAATTTCAAAGGAAAGAAATAAATTGCTATTTTGAATGACCTTTAACTTTTTTCAGGAATGCTTTAAAGTGAACACTTCTTTTATTATGTTAACAATCTGGAGCAGGAACTGAAAGACATCAGAAGCTGACCTTGCTTTTGTTGACCAAGTTATTTAAATATACATATATATATACATACACACACATAATCTTAAGAAGAGGGAGAATGTGATTAAGTAGATTTGTTTCAAGAAACAGCCTAACCCCCCATATACAGACTTGAAACTTGGTTACTGAAGAAAGCAAATCATACCATTCATACTGCATTTTGCTGGTGTGTATGGGAAAAACATGGACAAGACCTGTATTAGCCCTTTTTAGCTCTTCACAGCCTCTCCCACCACAATGACTCCTACAGCCACACAAAAATCTCCAGAAAAATGCAGGGCTGGACACAGGATAAATACTCCTTAGTGCTTAGGGAACTGAATTAGGGAACAGCCTAAGGGGAAAAGCCTTAGGGACTGTTGTTGACTGCACTTGAGAATCGAAAGTATGAAACAAGTTATGAGCATGCTACGTTGCTGCACCTTTTGAACACTGATTTCTTTCCAGCCCAGACAGTTCTGGATGCTGCCCAAGCCCATTAACAAGAGAAGCACAGAGGCCACAGTGTTCAACCCAGCTACTCTGTTGTTCAGAATTCTAAGAAAGTATGGAGAAAGCCCCAAAAGTCTCTACTGCATTATTCCTCCTGATGGAAATCAGCTATGTCCCCTCCCTGACTCTTCTAAACTGCTCCCCTTGATCTCTATACTGCTCCATCCTCTGATAACAGGTTCTCTACCACTGGATTTAAAAAACAAACAAACAAACAAACAAACCCAAAACATTATAAAGAAAAGCTCTTCAAAAATGTTCCAGAGGAACATTTTCTCCATCAAAACACATCATTCCTCCATCTCAGCCCTAGACTTCAGTACATCAGTAGAGGACCCCCAGGAAAAGCTGATGTCATGGCTAAACAGTACTACTGATGCAGATTGCCCCTACAAGTGAGGCCTGTGTATAAAAGTCAGGTCTTCAGTTAGGAACTGCAAAAGCAGTGCTGGGGCCATGATTTCAAAGCCTAACAAGCAGACTGTGAACAAATTACCCAGACTGTGAACAAGAATGTCAGAAGTGCAATACACCTACCCCTGCTAAAGACCTAAAAGGATCTCTTTAGGTCAACACATCCAGTCACTCAATAGCCAGAGAGGAAAAAGTCAAACAATCTCATGTTCAAGCTAAAACATTGCTCAGTATTGATCAATGAAATCACAACAATGAAGTACAGTGAACCTCTTTCTCCACACAGGGTATTAGCCACAAACATTTCCCTGCACAAGTGCCCAGCACATTCCTTAATTGAGCATGTGATGCTGACAGATGAAAACTCACCTCAGCTGAGCATTCAGTCTTAAAAGGTCCAGAGCTCCTCAAAGTGATCTAAAAAGTTTGTTTGGGATGCCCAAAATGTTTCTCAAGGCATATCACACCAAGTCCTTCCTGCTACAGCTTCCTGGATAGACATGGCAGAGCCAAAGCAAGTTGATCATAACAGAAACAACCTAAGGCTGGATTTCCCTGCAGACACCACACTTCCTATGTGAATACAGGGAACGTTGCATCCTACAGGACACAGATATACCATGTTACGTTACAGCTGATCCAGTGTAACTGCTCTAGTTGTTAACTTTCTCTCAAAACAAGAATGTTTTCACCAAATGAACACTACCCTAGAAAAGAAAGTCACAAAGTACAGTTGGATAAAGAGAATGCACTAAAAATGCTCTCGGTGTTTCCATCCTAAACTGCAAATTAAGATGGAGCCTGTGGCCACATATTGCTCTCTATAGTTGTAAGAAATTCATCTATATTGGCTTTTGCTGTTGTAAACCACACTACTTCTCAAAAAGAGCATCAGGAGCATATATGAATCTGTATGCTATTGTTAGTTACCACAGTTTGTAGCAGAACAGCTCTGGCTAGTTTTGTAGCAGTGACATAGAAAAAATGGCCTTCTGAAGTTCAAACATTCAGCACAGAACATACAAGAAATAAGATATTCTTTTTCTTTTTTCTGTAATGATGACAAGAGGAGTTCGTTGACCTTTCTCCCTCCTTCTGCCTTTCCCGACCTGTGCTAAAAATTTACCCTTTAATTTGCAATTAGTTGATATTTTAGGAGGATTTTGGTTCTGGAAAAACAGAGATGGGCCAACATGTTTCAGATGTGTCACACCAGTGTGTTCTGTGCTTTTACCCTCATTCAGTTATCTGTCTTTGGAGCTGTAGTTGAAGGAAACTCCATTTCTGATGGATCCATTTATAAGTGTCCTAGAATTCTCTCTTTCAATCTTTTCTCTGCTGAAGATAGTGTCCTGATCACTGTCAAACTCTGACTCAGAGACCATCAGACTGGAGTTGTGTTCTGTACTTCTGTGTTTTATACCTGACAATAAAAAAAGCAAAACAAACTCATTAGAAAGGCTTGGGGTTTTAATAACATCTAACCATCTCCCCAGCTCTGATATGAAAGGTAAGTGAAAACACTCTCTGCAGTGCTATGTAACAGCATACACCAATACAAAAACTGGCTTAAGAGGTATCATATACCATTTCAGATACTCTTATGACTTCATTGTAGACCCATCAGTTTATGACTCTGAAATGTGAATATATTTACTTAAATTTAAATGTAGTTAAACAACTAGATTATCTTAGTACAGACCCAATATATTTTTAATATCTTGAATCTGGAAATCAGTCTGTCCACTCAAAGACCTTATTAACATGAGTGGTAATGAAAGGTCATGGTTTCTACAGAAACATTATCTCTGTCTTTCTAGGACAGCAATTTCTCAGAATGGTTTTATGGTTTTATTTGGATTCAAACATTTCCCCTGCTAAAAACTGAAAGTCAGGTAAATTAAAAGATAAGTAAACAGCAGCTGAAATCTACTGATGTCTAAGAGGGCACTGATGGGTCAGGACGGAACTGCTGCCCAGCAACAAAAACAGCTCCAGATTAAAGCATGTGTAGAGGAGGAAAGCTTATATGGAGAAAATCTGTGGGGCAATTGAATGTTCTAAATTAAGATAAACTCAGAAGCTCAGAGAAGAGGCTGAGCCCAAAGCTTTGTTAAAGAAATTAACTGATTCTCCCCCAACCACTTCACTGTCTGATTGTTTCTCCCACTCCCAAATTGTAGGCCTGCTTCTGGGCTCCTCCTGGCTACAGGTATCAATTCAGAAGCATTGGCTGCACGCCTGGTGGGTGAGTTCCCAGGCTGCCATACAGCACATACCATATTTGGGCCGTAGCTCCATTCTCTCCTGTTCGTCTATGTTATCTAGGATGGTATATTTTGTTTTCTTTCTTATCTTTGTTCTCTTCCTGCTAAAAAGACAGTAACCAAAAAGACATTTAATTCTCATGTACACATATAAATCAGACTCCCCTTCCTTTTCATATACATACCCCAATATACAAAATGTCACTGTACTTTCTCACCTCCACTTAAAAATATTTCCAGTTTAGACCTGAACAAGGCAGTTGTACAATATGGACAAGACAGTATAGTTAGTTTTCACGTTCACAGAAAGATGAAGAAAGCAAGGAAGGTTGATTTGCTCTCCTAAGCCACAGTTTGTTCAATTTCAACATAGTAACTACAAACACAGTAAATAAATATTCATGTGTCCCCACAGTTCACAGTACAGAAACTACCTTACTGCTCAGCCAGCATTACAGCAACAGCCAGCCTTGGCCTCCCATCCATGATTTTCTGTAGAATTCATCTGGCAATTCAAAGTTTTTAAAACCTCCAAAACTCTAGCCAAATCTTGAGTCTACACTGTCTTTTTCATGTAGTTTCCACAAGGAAAAGGGAATCTCTTGTCATTCTGTCCCATGCTGTAATTCCCTCCTCTTTTTCACATGGATCTACATCAACCAGCCCTCACTCTCAGACACAAGCCACATGAGGACAAAGGACAGAAGCAGCTGAACTCATTAAAAAATCCCTCAAATAATCATCCAATACACACAAGCCTGTGAGGCTCCACCCCACACTGTGGGAGTAGAATAGGACATACTTTACTATTTAAAGTTTTCTACTAACAGCACTGTTCCTTCAGCCATAAAAATAAAATTGGTATTGCCTCCTACACATCCTTTACATACTGCAAAGACACCCTAGAAAAATATGAAAATCCAGAAAGATTTTGATGGCATTTTATTTTTGCTAACACCTGAACAAGCTATCTATTTGCTGAGCTATTTGAGCTGCAGAAAAAACACTTGCTCTAGTGACAGAACTCGCAGGGGCTTGTCACTTGAAAGAGAATTTGTTATCAGCTCACTAGGAAAGACTGGAGGGGAGGCAGGGAGAGAAACAACATTCAGTAGTATGAATGCTCTTGTTTAAGAAAAGAGAAAGCAAGAAGTCTGCATGACTGAGATCACTGTACTCCTTGCCTGTGAACCACACGCAGTCTGGCCACCCACCCTTCCTGTCCAAGGGAGAAACCAGATTGGGAGCAGATTCTTTCCCATGGTCTAGAACATTCCTACTTCAGTGACCTTCAGGGTGTGCCTTTTTTTTTCTTACCATGGAGTACCTGCAGGGCTCAGTAGGAGACTGAAGATCTGCAGCATACTCTCAGCATTTAACATTAACTATCACTTAATATGAAGGATACTGCAACACAAACTTTTTTGGTTTTTGTAATGCAGAAGATCACAGATACACAAATGGATACTCCTTTTTTTCAAAATAAGTGTATGTCTACAGAAACAGCTAGGGGAAGCTCCTCAAATGTCCAAAATGAGCTCAGTGGTTTAGTGCTATGGACTGGACAAAAATGTGCCAGTTGTGTGCAATTTTTGTGCATATCCCATCAAAAAGAAACACAAATCATGTACCTTTTACAGCAGCAGATGCAGAACCAGGCAAGCCCTACCATGACCACAATCGAAATAAAAACAGATACAGTCACATATAGTATGCTCCACTCTGAAAAAAGAAACACAACAGTGCTTTGTGAGGTCATGTGAATAGAATAACTTCTAATATAACTCTATTAAAATAACCAATCCTGAGAAATGGGGAGTGACAAGAGGCATGCAGGAAAACTCAGCACTAACATATTCTTAGATGAATTCCTAAAAGTCTTTAGGCTTTAAGATTAGAAGTTTACATCAGAAAATTTTTTTCCTCTCAAATACCTTTTACCATCCCAAGATAGTTGGTCTATGTGGGAACTGACAGTTCTGTAAAGGGTCGTGGTTACCACTTCAGTTATCATTTCCTAGCTGAAATAAACGGAGGTACTCTGGGTCTGGAACTTTAGTGCTTCAAAAGAGGAGCTGATTAGAGGTAATTCCTTCTACCTGCACACTCATATTTATAAATCCAGAAAAACAGGAAAGGATACAGAGAGATGTGCAGTAATTTGAACTCCAACACGTGTATACTCACAGTTGTCAGTGTTATCAGGTTGTCAGGTTCTAAAGGTCAGTATCGGTCAATCCAGAACACTGATGCATTCTTTGCTTACATCAGATCATATTTCTGGCACAGAAGCCTCAGTCACCCACTTAGAAAAACTGAAATTGCTGCCTCTTTCCCAGCTTTGCAACAATCCTACTCAAAAGCTTTGCAATGCCCATGTTATTCAACAAACCCTCCAACTGGCCCCAAATTATTGCAAAATCTCCCTCCCATGACCAAGTTTTCACTTTTTTTTTTTCAACAAATAGTGATTCTCTGTAAAATTTAAGCTACTTCTGTCAAGACATCATTTCAAGAAATTATTCAAATATCTTTCTATAAGAAGGTATTGTTGGGCTGGAAAATAGAGACTGTTTTAGTCTTCCCTCAGCATCTACCTCTTAAGTGTTCCCCATTCTGAGAACAAATAATCAACAGTCTCACATGACAAGTTGCTCTTGAAAGACATCCCACAATATCCAAACTCACCACAATTACTCTCTCCATCATTCAGATAACGATGAATCAAGTTTTCCATCCACAGCTGGTAGCAAATGCAGCGCTTTGTTATGGGGTCACAGTGCCCATGTCCAGAGCATTTCAAAAGACAGGCTAAGAATAGAACCAAACACAGGGTCAGTTGTGTTCATGGACAACTTGTCATGCATCCTCTTAATGTTAGAGAAGATTAGCAGCAAAGCATCTGGCTGATAATACTGTGATATATTTTGAAACTCCTCTTCCTTTATGTGTCAAATATATCTACAGTCTATCAGACTGCTGGCTGTGAGCAGAAAGAATGTAATCAGAGTATATTTATAACAGAAGAACAACCTTTTCAACCAGTAAATAAAGACAATTTACTACACAATGTGTGACTATTTTATCACCAGAGCTTGCTTACTTTGTTTGTACTTGAATTGTTGTGTCCTGATTTTAAATTATGGAGAAGTCATGTCTGTAATACCTAAGGATCGTAAAGGGTTGACATTACTAGTGAAGCTTAAAATAAGCTTAGAAGTTCAAGCATCTTTTTGGGCAAAAGAAAGAGTTTGTTATAGGAAACCCCAGTGGCCTGTGTACATGCCAAAGATTAGAAGACTAGGGGGTAACACGGCGATCAGCCATTTTGCCTGATACAGGCAGACAAGAAAAAGTTAGATTACAAATCTATTTACTGAACTCTAAAAGCCCTGAAGGAGGCAGACATGAAACATATCTACTTTATGGCTCTATTAAGTTTTGCACATCTTCTAAGGGAAGGTAGTATGTAAGGTATCTTTATCCTCATTCCACAGGCCTCCCTGCAGACCAGATGAAGATGTGCTTTTGCCTGCTGATATAGATGATGTCTTTTAAGAGTGACCAGCACCAGTCTACCTACCACAAATCATGAAGCATTTTAAGCCTTGTCCTGAACATCATCTTTTGTAAAGCTACACCCACCAAGCCCAGACACCAGATGGCAGACAGAAAGACTTCATGCAGTGTTTCCAGGTGCTGTGTTAGCCAAATGCCTGCAAAGTTCTGAGACGAGCAAGCACAATCCAAAACATACCAGCTGTGTCTACTCGCAGGACTTTAAAAAGCAGGAAGTCAGCCTTCTGTTTCAAAAGCTGCATGTGCAGAGTCCGTGAGACATCTGATGCCTTGATCACCGCGGAAGGATGCCCGCTCTGCACGTAGAACACAACTGCAGTGCTGCAGGAAGAACAGCTAAGGTGAGAACTGTTGTCACAGAGATCACTTTCAACAGGCATTCAGGAATAAATGATAAAGGCATATAGCGTTTAGTCTTTTTTGCTTCTGGAAAGCCAATGTCACCACTGACAAAGATTAGGGAACTCTGCCTGTGGAGCAGTCAACTGATCTTCCTTCTGAGTTGGGAGCACCAGCAGTTCTCAGGATTCTCAGTTTCACAGAAGAAAGAAGAGGATAAGAGCAAATATAATTCCCTCCTTGGCCTTCCTGACTTTTGCTTGAAGAAGTATGTATACACTTTCTTCCTCCACTCTCATGTAGAGCCTGTCACAAAACACTCTGAAACAATTTCACTAACTTTAGGAAATGGAATTTAATAGGAGAAAAAGCTCAGAAGCAAAGGATCCAGAGAACTTCATGCGTAAGCCCTCCTGCCCTGTCATCCACAACTTTTAAGTTGGGTCATGTTGATCTCACCCTACATCAGACACTTCAGGGAACATTTTAATTTGAAAAGCTGTGATTGAAAATATCATAGCTCTGAACAGACTTTTCACACTGTGTTTTTAAACTTTAAGAGGTTGCCCGAGAGCTAAATAAACATCAGAATGGGTTTTTAACTATCAAACAGTTGATAAAAAGTAATTTAAAGCCAGCTCATGTAAACAGATTCTACCAATCATGCTGAGAAGTTTCTTTGGGTACACACGGCCATCTCTAGCACTCTACACCAAGCAGAGGGAGTATTTGTTCTTCACAGGAAAATATTGCACTTAAGAGAATCCACTGGGTAGTTTTCTGTGCAAAAAATCGATTTTCATCATCAGTTACCTGGGAAAATGTTTTAAAAATATTAAGAATATCAAAACCATGGAGAAGGAAAAATGGGAAATAAAATAGGTTTGATTAAATAGAGCTGGAACCTTATTTTGAAATACAATACATGCTTCACTGTGAGAATGTCTGTTCATCTTGCTCCATCCAGAATTTGGAAAAAATAGCAGCATTGTATGAAACAAAAACACGGAAATATACAAGCATGCACTTTCTTTAAAGGAAAAAATCTGTACAGAAAAAAATTGTGATTTTTTTTTTAAAATCAAAATACTTCAGTTCTAAGCCTCCACAGAGTTTACTTCATCAATTTTCTGACACAGAAGAAATTCACCTTTTAAAGTATATTCTGTTGAGAAATATAGTATTTTTTGTCATCTTAGGAAAGATTATTTTGCAACTAATTATGAGCTGTGAGAGAGGCAAAGAAAATCACAAGTCTTTCTGGCACAGTAGGACATCTTTGTACCTTATGTCTGAGTAGGCTTGTATCTTCTGAACTTTGATATCTGAATCCAAAACATTCAGCAGTACAGCCAACTGTCTCACCAGCGTGTCCTTCTGCTGCTCACTTAGCTGCCCCACTCCAACCTGCAGGATCAGCTCCACCAGACCACTCCTTTTGGGATCTGACAGAAGAAGAACATGCTATTCCTTCAGAGCCTGACAAGTATTTCAGTACCAATGCGCAGAACTTGGAAGTATTTATTAATAGTATGGTTTTCTGCATGAGACCCATATCACTGATAAGCCAACTCTTTAGTGTTCTTAGAAAAATACTCAGCTTATTTTGTCATGTTTTCTATGAAACAAACCTGGTGGGTCCTGAGATAGTAATTCATCTTATCAACAGAAATAAAGTACTTCAGGGTGCACTTTCATAATTTACACATTTCCATGCAGAAGAGCAATTTCTGCTCTCCTAAATGCTGCCATCCTAAAGTCAGAGGTAAGCACTAGATGAATCCAATTACCAAGTTCCCAGCTAGTTATCTACCACTGACTACCACTCAGGAAAAGGGAGTCAAAAATGGACTTGTATTGTAGCATGTAAGACTGCATGCAAGTCTAAACGAGGATAGCAAATTTGAGAAATGTCAGGTATGTTTATCCTGCCTACCCTTACAAACTGAGGTTTCTGTTATATGCTGCTTGAACTTCCTGAGTGCCTTGCAAACAAAACAAACTTCACAGATATACCATGAGAATCATAATCCAATTCTATGACTAGATTCAACAGTAAAGTGAAGAACAGAAATAAAATCATTGCCCAAGAGACAGATAAACAAGGTATCTCTGACAGACTCAAGATTTCAAACTTTTTTCCTGAGACTTTAACTTCTATCATTTAGCTATTTCACCTGCATTTACAGCCCCTTGAACTTCTTTAAACGTTTTTTTTTGTCTTTTAGGACAAAGGAAGAAAAACAAATAAAGCTACACTTCCAACTATCAAACAGCAGCATTTGTACTTAAATTTAATGGTCAGCTCCCATCTCTTTCTATTGGCCAAACTAATTAACAACCAGAAAAAGAAACAAAAAACCTACAATGAAAGAGAGGCAACAACAGCCTAATGAAAATATTAACTAGTAATTATAATTTTTATTTATTTATGATCCCAACTATGGTGACTGTAGTCATTAGGAATCCTGATGTCATCTTTTAACAGACTTGGGCCTGGTCATAGAACAGTAAGAAGGTAGGAAGAGAGAGACCTGTTTGCTCTGTGTTTTAACTTAAGAGATTCTCATCAACAACTGAATAAGTAAGTGAAAAGGAGAACAAAGATGTGGTATTCACAACATGTCGATGACCTTGTAATTGCCATACCAGGCTGCACTTCAACAGTTGCTGAATCAACATCTGAGTCTCCCTTAGCATCCGTCACTTTCAAGTGGAAAATATAGGTTCCTTCCACAAGATTAGTTAGCTGTAGTACTGCCTCGTGGTCTGAGCCGTGGATCACATCCTGCAAAAACAAGGTCCTGAATCATTACATCCTCAGAGAAAGATGCGGATTTCATTATCAAGTCAGCTATCTGATATGATGCTGCATGTTCTTCCTTTGACTTTTGAGACAAATGTAATCTACTCACAGTTTATATCAAAGTAATGAGATTTGGAAGTGACAGTTAATGAGGATGTCTGCACACTATGGGTATTTTCATTAAAAATACCCAAAGGGAAAACAGCTGACAATCTGAAGAACTCATCTTCTTGAAAATCTAAGACAGTTACATTATTATTTCTCAATTTTATTCTGTATACTTAGTTCTGCTTTCTTAACTCCTAAATTCTTCTCCTTGGAGTTCATGCATTTTCAGCTATCAACTCTTCTAGCTATATTTAAGCTAAACCTCTTCAATTCTTACACTGCAATGTGAATTGCTTCTGGAAGTTTTTTTTATGACTTTGCTTTTTTCTCCTCTCCCAGTACTTGTTGATTTACCACCATCTTCCTAAGACCGAAGAGATGTCCACAACACATTTTGCAAATCGGGAAAAAACGTATCCCAGTTTTATTAGTTGACACATAACTGAAGTTTATGCTCAGGTATTTATGCTGTCTGCCCCACCCAGAGAGCAGAATCCCCTGCCTTAATGCCTGTGGCTAAACACCATCGTCTGCCAGGAAAGGTACCTACACTTGATGCCAAACACCATTTCTACCTTAAACTTGAAGATTTACCTCATATGGTACCAGGCAGGATTCCTTAATCATTATTGGTACTTGCTCTCTCAGACACTTCCTCCTTTGGAACAGCTGGATTTCACTTTTTTTTTTCCCCTCAAACACATTAGCTTCATACTATCACCAATTACTGCATTGCTGCAGTCCTTAGTTACTATATTCTCTAGCTGTACTGAAAGTATCACCTGCTTCTTGAACCACAGCCTTACGGAAAGCAGGAGAGACAAACCAGAAACAGGCACCACACCTGACAGCATCTTATGGGTCATACCTGCTCTTCCTGCTGCAGTTACATGCATAACAAAAGCCAAATTTTGTTAAAATCTTCAAGAAACTTACCCCAGCTGCTGGGCTTTGACCATCCCGAATCCACAAATATGACACAATTCCCTGGTCATCAGCAGACCCTGAGCCATCCAAGGTAACAGAGTTGTTTGGAAGCACTAGAACATGCTTCCCACCAGCATGTGCCCGGGGTGGACTGTTGTTTTCTAGCCATAAAAATAGTGGAGAAGGATTTGCTTTCAACACATGTGACATGCCATTGCCAATACACCCACACTGCAATTCTTTACCTGATGATTACAGACAATAACAGAAATTGATGTCAAAGCTATGGAGAAAGGATGAGTGGGTATACAAAATCTGGCTCTGAGCATATTGCAGTTGAGGAGAAAGATCTTTTTCAAAAGGCATTGTGAGATATCCTATTTACAGTCTCACAATAACTTAAGCATCAGATCTTCTCAATCAAGCAAAAAGATTTTCTGCCTACTTAGAAACACAGCCCAGCGTGAGATCACCATGCTGGGACCTTTTCATCTGGAAAATCGCTCATTACCCAACAGAAACTTGTGCAAGATCTTGCATCTTCGAAATGCCTGTATTTAGGCAAAATGCAATCAGGAAACTTAAAAGTAAGTCTAATTCCCACATGTTTTTTGCTCACCACTAGCAGTGAAATTAAGGCATGCATTGGGCATATGGTGAAAAAAAGCCAAAGAAATATGAACATGTTCTCTTTCCAGAAATCGGGCATCACTGATTTTTTTTCAGAACACAACTAGTAAGCCAGGGTTCAAAGAAGCTGTGGGGCTGAGCGAAATACCTCACTGGACACAAATAGGTGGACATAAATAATTCAGTCCCGGGCAGATCTCAAGGGTGTTGCCTGTAACAGCATAGGGTTGTGTCTCTTCCAAGTAAAACCAGTTGACTAAACTTGGTTATTGGAAAATGAGTATTTTTATATCAAACCTGCAACTGCAGACAGAATTTACTGTGGCTACACTTCACAGCAGAAACAAGATCATGGACACATTTGGGCAGAGCTATTGCCACATATTTCTAACTGAACACTAACTGAAACTCTGAAACAGTTCAAGCAATGATGTACATGAGTCAAACAAAGTCCAGCTTCCTCTTCAAGATGCGCATGGGTCACAGCAATCCCAATTCCATGTACAAGTTGGGCAGAGACTGGATATGGAGTAGTCATAATGCCACTAAGCCTTGACAGGAAGGACTTGGGGTGTTGACTGACAAGAAGCTCAGCGCGACCCAGAATGTGCACTTGCAGTCCAGAAAGCAAACTGCATCCTGGGCTTGCTGAAGTCAACACATCCCTGGAAGTGTCCAGGGCCAGGTTGGATGGGGCTTTAAGCTACCTGGTCTAGTGGAACGTGTCTCAGCCTATGACAGGAGGTTTGGAACAAGATGATTTTCAAGGTCCCTTCAAACCCAAACCATTCTGTGATACTGTGATTATCCTAAAGCCTCTTCCATAGCAAGCATGTTGGGAAAAAAAAACCCCACAAAAAAACCAAAAATACCCCACACTTCAGCAACTGTTCCTTTCTATAATTAAAAGCAAACAAACAAACAAAAACAAACCCACCACAACAACACACCAACAAAATTTTTAAAAAAACCAAACAAACAACCCAGGTCTTTTAATACTAAATTTTTAAGTGGATCTTGTTTCACTGAGATGTCACTTCTTGGATGTTACTTTAAAATCCACAGTAAAACTGCTTTTCTGCTCAAAGCTTAATTTCAAAGATAAAATAAAAACATATCTTCTTAATGATGTAGACATACAATTGTCAAAAAATATTATTTTGGAGTATGTTTATTACAACTAATTTTACATATATTGAACACTAAAACAGCTTGCACCAAATGAAATTAATTCTGCCAGTCACTCACAATACTACTTTACTACAAAAGAGCAGTTTTCTTAAACGTGTTTGAAATATAACAACAAATATGTTACACCTTTCTGTTCTGATTTCCTTCACATTCTGTCCGTGACAGAATGAACTGTCCAGCTGCTCGCTATGCCCTAAGAAGCAGCAGCCAGGCTTACCTTCCTTCACAGTAATGGAGAGCACAGATGCACTGCTCAAGCCCTGCTGGTCTTTCACAGTCAGCCTGAAGTGATAGGTACCAACCTGGAGACCAGTCACAGTTGCTATTGCCTTGTCATCGTTTTCCATCTGTACAGAGCTTGGCCCACTGAAACAAAACATGTCCAAAAGTAATCACGCCCAGCCAGACAAACTGTGAGTTCAGCAGCATTGCTCAGGCCTTTTGATTTTATGTGTTGTAGTTCTACTACTGCTATAAGCACTGATGGTTAAAAAACTATTTGAGACATGAGTTTACCTCAGAGAATTCCTTAATGCCTTTTTTCAGGACATTCAAAGCACCCAACACACATCCCCACCTATTAGAAGAGCAGAAAATACCCCCCAGAAGTTTAACCTCACCACAGTTCTATTTCATGAGAGAATGAAAAAATAGAACTATAACTAATAGCTATTTCATGCAAATTATATTGGTCTAAGAGCCAGTGTACAGGCTGTACAGGCTGCCAGCAGACCTCTTCCTGTACCAGGTATGACAGCAGCATGAGCTAAAATATCTTGCCCTTTTACTAAGGATCAGTTAGGTTTGCACATAAACATGCAATTAGAAGCTTTTGTAAAATATTTTCAATCATCATTCAAGAGGATTTAGTCACCCATTACTGGAAGTTCAGGGCAAAGTGACCAACACTTTACTGTTCAATAAACAAGTGACAGAGAAACCCTAGTTCTAAGCGTAAATGGAAAAACTTTGTACATTAGAGGATGCAACCCAAGCCTGCTACTTGCTTTTTAACAGGGGACACAGAAGTTCCTGTCTTTTTATCTTAACTTTATAAACTTAGGCCTCAAAATGAAACATTGCAAAACAGGCAGAGACTGCCAGAGCTTTTCAAGTTCAACTTAAAATTGCTATTTCTTATGCTATTATTACCCAAATGGGATTGTCCTGAAAGCAATTCTCAAACATAATTCATGATTCGTCATTCAACATGATTGGATAAGGGACTCCAGACCAAATAATCTTCACTTTGTTCTCTATATTACTGAGGATTAGCAAAATCTTTGGATACCTGATATTTTCCCAGTGATAGAAGACGATGCCTTGGTCATCTTGGCTTTTGCTTCCATCCAGTGTAGTACTTTCTACTGGGAAGGTCAATTCCTTGTCAGGCCCAGCCACTGCCACTGGAGGACTGTTATTTTCTGCAAAATTAGTATTTAGTGTATGATATTTTCTAGGCAGTCACTGGCAAGGCTTGCCAATCAGATATTACAAAGGGTATTTTAATCAAATTTTGGTATATTGGTTCAAAAGGTACAAACCATAAGTATGACATGTCCAAACCAGCAGGTGGGTGTGGTCTACTCTGCAGCAAGCCAAATAGCACAGCAAGTGGGATCCCAAATCCCATAGCAAGTACTTCCCTTTTTCATAGTCCTATCTGAAGGCACAATCCCACTCCCAAAAACCTTGCTGCATGCTCAGTGCATTCTATGAAATATCACACAACAGGCATGGTGGGGTATTCTCCTGGTTCCACCAGTCCATCCCTTTCAAAACATCCCACACAAATATGATTCTTTGCCCACAGAGAAGATACTGACCCATTCTGTCTGCTGCTCAAGACCACTAAGCTAATGCCAATTCAGAGCCTTTGAGAATTAGGTGCAGAAGCATAACCCATTACTCTGTTTTCAGCCTCTACTTTTGTGACATGGTAAAACTGGCAATGCTACCATTTTCCTGGGTATTTATTTACCCTTGGGTTTGACTTCAGCAATAGCATCTCTCTAACTCCACACTAAAAGGCACAACTACACACCATACTTCCAATTTATGTTCTTGATTTCTGCAGTGAATGACTGCTGTAAAGTTGCCCCAGAAGGGATCATCTACAAGAGATGTATATTAAGTGGCAACAGGAAGAAGATAAAACATTTCCCCATAGTAGAATGTGAGACCTGCACATGGGGCAGAAAAGGCCACTGTGGATGAAAAAGGCGAACATACTGTGGAAAAAAAAAGGCATTTAAAAAAATCACACGAAGCCCAGATCATTTGGACTTATTCATCATCTGGCTCCCAAATGTAAATAATTATGTGAAAGATGCAGCTTTTGAAAAGTCACTGGTTGACACTTTTTCCTAGGAACCAATGCAATTCAAGTGAATTCAGATCACACAAGGACATTTGCAGGAGAATTGAAAAACAGTAAGAAAACTGGGCAAAGTACTGATTGATACTCTGAGGAGCTTTCAAAACAGACTTTGTAGGACATTAAACTCAAGAGCTACAATTTGGGTTTTAGAAGCAAATTCAAATTCAAATTTAGACCTCTGTTGTCTTACATAACCAGGCTGGTTTGAACCCTCAGGATCACCACTTGGATTTTGTCTGATTGATTCTGCACTTAACTGCCTGCGTTGACAGAAAATGGAGGTGGACAAGTCCTTGATCCAAGGGGTACCAGGCATTGGGGCTGCCATATCAGTGGTGCAATGCAGGGAGAGGAGGTGTTGGAGAACGGTGCCAAGACACCTGGCTGGGCAGCCCTGAGGGACCCAGATGTGCCTGCAGTGCCTTACCAGGCTGCACGATCAGCGTGACCTCAGCTGTGGAGCGCTGCCGCGCAGAGTCTGTCACAGTCAGCTGGAAAGTGTAATCTCCTTCCTGCATTGCAGAGAGCTGCAGGTACGGCGTCCGCACTCCCTTCGCACCACCGGTAAGGACAGAGCATGAGGCAAAACAGAAAGGGTTGTGGGTCATGAAAGGTCTTACAGAGCAAATGTAAGGAAAAAGGAATGATTAAATACAGTGTTTGAGCAAGGAGTTTATGCACGTTGCAGATAAACAGGAGGCTTAAAGTTTGGTGCACAGACAGAGGTAACGTATTCGCTACTGCAAGTGTTCCTACAAACCCAGAGAAATAACTATAGGCAATAAATCCTAATTTCTTCTGTTGGTATAACCAGGGCATTATTTCTCCACAACAATAGTTGTGAAACACATGGAACACTACCATTCTGAATCAGGAAATTAAACGCTGATGAAAATTCCTACAGCTTATTCCATTTCCTTAGGGATATTTTAAAAACAAACATCATGACATCCTTTAGTACTTATAAAAACTGTTAAATGTGAAACCAAGCTTGACTTGAACCCAGACAAATAAAATTTTGGAAAAAAAATGTGTATTAAACAAGACAACTCTGTCCCGAGTTTACTATTCCAGCAGCATTTGCTGATACCTATAGAAGCTCATTAAATGACTGGGTCCAGCTATAGGTCATTTTGCTAATAAAATGAACATTTGTGGCATCTCTCATATGAGGAATATCAAATCATAATGCAAATAGGTTTGGCTTTTTTTTTTTTTTATTAAGATGACAATAAGAACAAAGAGAATTGATACATGATTAACTAACCAGCAGAGGTACTTGTTACATTGCATTCTAACTAGTGGATATAATATAATACACCACAAACCAGCATTCTCTGTAGTGGTCCAGAGAACAGCCCTGAGGATGGGTTAGAGGGCTGGAGCACCTCTCCAAAAAAAGGTTGAGAAAGCTGGGTTTGTTCAGCCTGGAGAAGAGAAGGCTCTGAGGAGACCTCCTTGCAGTCTTCCAGTACCTAAAGGGGGCTTATAAAAGGAGGGAGAGGGACTTTTTATATGGGCAGATAGTAACAAGACAAGAGGGAATAGTTTCAAAGTGAAAGACAGCAGGCTTACATTAGATATTAGAAGAAATTATTTACTCAGAAGGTGGTGAAGCACCGGCACAGGTTGCCCAGAGAGGCTGTGGGTACTCCATCACTGGGACTGTTTAAGGGCAAATTGGATGGGGCCCTGAACAATCTGGTCTAGTGAGTGACATCCCTGGTCACGGCAAGGTGTTGGAACAAGATGATCTTCAATGTCCCTTCCAATCCAAACCATTCTATGATTCTATGATCCTCAGCTTCAGGCACATGAAAAAGATTACTAGTCTGTTGAAAAAAAACCGTAACAAGCACTTGCATTTCCGTTTTAAATACCCAGTGAATCCATTGGCTATCTTGAGCAGTCATTCCCTTCGGAAAGGTTGCTTTAATTTTTAACAGCTCTCAAAAGCTACAAGTTCAGTTTGCTTGGGTGCTTTTGCAAAGTTTTTGTCTTGGTGAATGATCAAAAAAACTCATTATGCTATGAGTCTTTCCATAATTTTTAATTTCATGTATGGTGTAGTTGTGCATTAATAATATTACTTCTTTCCTAAATAGATCTACAATGATCTCTTCTCAGTTATGAAGGTCTAAAGCATTTGCCAACATGGCATAAATCACGTCTTATAAAATATGGTTCCTGAATTTCAGTTGGATCCATTACATTAATTATCTCAACCACCTACAGAGCTGTAAGAATCTCCAACTTACTGAATGCAAGTCCAATGAAAATATTTATTAACTTCTCAGATTAAAAAAAAAAAACAAAAACAACAAAACAACAACAGAAACAGTCATAAAAATAAGAGAACAAATTCTGTAAGCTCTCCCTGGAAATACATGTTTTAGTGAGCATAAAAAACCACCACAGAGCATGAACACTGCATAAATACTGCCAAAAGATCTTGTCATCTTTCACTCAGAAAATAAAATTTCTATTTGAGTTCTACTCTCTCCATGAGAAAATTTCAAGAAAACTCTGACTATCCCCACACTCTCTATAACCAGTTTTCAGCTTGCCCAGAGTCTCAGAAGATGGGAGCCTGTGAAACAGCCTCTAGGGTTCAAGGACAGACAATGTGAACTTGAAGACTTACCAAACCACTAGGGAACAAGCAAGTTTGTTTGGCCCCAAAGAATTAAAAAAAAAAAAAGGAAAGGAAGTAAAAGCAGTATCTAAAAGAAGAGCTGAATACATGTGAGAGAAAAACAAAAAAAAGAATACATCTTTTTCAAATACTCTAGGTATTTCAGTGCTTCTGAGCAATTAGGTATGTGTTTGCTCATGTTAGAGGCAAAGATAAAAGAGCTCTTCAGTCCTATGCAAGGAGAAATACACATACCTGCATTGCTACAACCTTGCCTTTGCTTCTGGGACTGAGCGACCACTCATAGCTGACAATTTCATGGTCATCACTGCTCTGATTTCCATTCAGTGTGATAAAGTTCTGGGGCAAAGTGACTGCCTGATTTGGTCCTGCGTTAGCAATAGGTGGGTAATCCACTGGCTTGTTGACAGTCAGAGATGCAATGGTGGAGTTGGCAGCTCCATCTGAATCAATTACTGTGAGTCTACAACAGGAAAAACAGTATCTGTTAAGATGAACTTCTGCCAATTTCTAAACTGAAATATTAATCTTTTTCTGGCACTTTTTCAAACACCTCTAAAACAAAAGCCACTGATTACATATGAACTTCTGCTTCAGACACAGATATCCCTCAACTAAGGCAGGAAATAAATTCAGAAAACTTTATAAACACAACTTTGAACCTTTAAGAAAAACAACAACTAAAAAAGCCTAGTTATTCCGGGTCCCAGATTAAACCCTTTACTGCTATCAATGGCAACTTCACCATTCACTACAAATTTTGTAGAAATTTACTCAGTAAAAACCAGGGATTTTATTCATCACCTATAGTGAAACAACATAGTGAAACATCTAAAACTACTCTGGATGCTCTTAGCTTATAGAACAGCAGCAGATCCTCACTTCTTATTTCTTTGTGGCACACCATTACTAATTTTAATGGAATTTAATATCAATATCAAGTTACAAAACTAAAAATGTACAGGGTTTTACAAAAAAACCAGATATTACATCCTCTCACAAGCATAATAATCTTAAAATGAGACTACTGCAGGCACTTCAAAAGGATGAAAGCTGACCTCTGCAGTGTGTTGACCAATTAATCTCTAATCTATCTTTGTTATGAAAACTGCATACAGCTGACCACATGGAAGGGAACCTGAGCAGGAACAAAACTAATGTTTATTATCATAATGTGTATTATCATTACATTAGGGAACACGTACATTTTGCAATGGGTGCACATCCATGTGTATCAAAGGCACTGAATTTTTTGACCAGCTAATTTCTTGTAATCTTCAACACACTGCTCTACTGTTCAGGTAAATCAGCCTCCCCAAAAGGTGCACAGATATAACAACTGACTTCTTAATTCTCTAGGGTTTGGAACACACTTAGAAGCATTGCTTGTAAGCAAGACTCTGCCCTTTTTAACATGGAAAAAAACCCCACTCATTTCTGCAACTGCCCGATATGGAACAATTCCAGTAAAAAATACAGAATTAAAGTAGAAGCTGTAAAACTTTTGGTGGAACTTATGTGAAACACCACAGTTAATGCTGATGTATGCTGGCTTCAACAATCTGTTGATGCTACATTGATACATAATATATTGACTGATGGGCAATCCACTGGCAGCTGGAGAACCCAAGCTGGGCCAGGGGGAAGTCTGCCTCTGTATAGACTGTGCCTTAAGTTAAACAGTTCAGAAAAAGGACTGATTTTTACTAAAGATTCTTGAACTACAAACATTGCTTCCACTGTCTAGGCAACTCACAGCTTCAGCAACACTTACATGAAGGAAACCAGAAGCAAGGCAAATGCTTTTATAAAAAACAGAATGACTCTTAGTAAAATCAGCACATAACAATGACTTGTGAAGCTCAGTCTGCCAATATTCTGTCTGCCACCACCCTTCAGAGGACAACTTTCACAGTCTGACTCATAGTTTCATTCAGGGCACTAGCCAACTTCTAAGCTGGGAAAAAAAAAAGTCTGTCACAGTTGTTATTGCTGGAAGTGGGGACATATTTAATTTACAATACCTTCTTTTATGTAATTTTGTGTTATAAAGGATGACTGCAAGCATTTTTTAATAAAACCACTCCATACGTTTCTCCACTGTGCAAAATGAAGAGTAACAGTATGCAGTAGAAAAATTAAGTTTTTTGTTTGAGGAGATACATGTGAGAACAGAAAAAACCAAACACTTAGCTGATATCCCAGATAAGCCCCCAAGAAAATCATCATGCAGGTACCTGAAGGTGTAGTTTCCAGGAACAAGGTTAGACAAGTGCAAGACAGGTGTGTCAGCAGATGCCTTCTGCTCTCGCAGGGGACCTTTAATTTCCTCCCAGTGGTAACTCACTATCTTCACATCATCTATGCTTTCTACATTCATTAAAGAAAAACACATCAGTTCCTTGTAGCAATTGCTGGAATGAATACTTAAGTCATTCATACGCTCATCCCTATCTGGTTTTCTACAGTTGTCTCTACAAGTATAGTTGAATAAGCTTCATGAACCACAGGGTCACACCAAGTTATCTTTGGTATGATTTGTCTAAACAACTCTTCACAAAAATGAATTTAAAAAAATATATATCAGTCTCAGACTCTGGACTCAGTAATTATGAATGTATTGACAACAACTCATCACACCCTATCTGACTGCTCTCTACTATGGCCCCAGCTGTACTGGCACAGAGGCTCTCTGGGCAGGACAAGAAGAAGCTGTAAGAGTAGCTGCGTTCTGGATGCAGCAGTCTGACACACTGCATCTCAGTCTACAAGGGCAAGATTGTGCTTTATAATTTTTTGATTTATTAAAATAATTTATAACTGGACACATATTCCTAAAATAAACAATTATTCAGGGAACTTCTGAGAAGAATGGGAAGAAATTTCACTTGTAATTGATAAACAATAATGTAACTGTATATTAAAAATATAGGATATAAGCACAGGATGATTCAGTACATACGACTGCCATCAATGAAGGTGGAAGTTGTAGGCAAGGAAACTTCTTGCACTTTGGGTGAAGCAACAGCAATGGGTGGCTGGTTAATTCTGACTGCTGTGAGAAAGATAGGAGGGGATGAGGGAAGAAAAAAAATATTAGTGAAAGCCCAGGCAAAACTAATGTTAAGTCTACAGATCAATAGTCCCCAGTGATTAAATCTAGGACACACAGCTTTGCAGCATCTGTTGTCCTTTTTGGACAAGGCAAAGAAGAGGTTACTGATGAGCAGTGTGCTGACACAGCAGTGTTCCAGGAGGTGTAATTCAGATCAGAGCTGTGCACTGTAACTGCAGATAGAGCCAGATCAGCACATGATTGCTGTCCCTAGCTGGAGAACAGGACCAGGAAAGGCAGCATGATGATATCTCAGGCTTTGCCTGAGGAGGGGGAAAGACTAGAGAGCACTTAAACACAGTGAGCAAAACCCTTACCTCTACTTCCTTAAAACCCCTTACAGACACCAAGATATGAAACATGTCAGCATGACTGGACTGCCAGATGTCCTTGACAAACAGTAACTGAGAGATTGTTTGACAAGTATGCTGTACTTGTGTCGAAGAAATTAATTGTATCAGTCAACTGATTTACCTGGTTTGACTGTGACATTTACAAAACCTTCGCCAAAGGCATTTTCACCAGAAACTGTCACTTTGAAGGCATAAAGTCCCACTGATAACTGAGACAAACACAGAACAAATAGAGTTACATGTTGAATTATACAAAAGAAATATTCTTACATTTGACAATCATATCAAAAAAGAATAAATCTGGATGTCTGAATCCTCAAACTACTTTGATAAACACATAAAAGGCCACTAGTCACTGTCTGGGAGTGGGGAATATGAAGAAAACACTGAGTAATTTTTACTCTATCTTAGAAAATTATTAGAGCACTCTAAGATACTAGCATAAATTTGGTGATACAAACAAGTGAAGAGACTCAGGATGGCTTGAAGCCATTTGAACTCCTTGAACCAAGGTGCCCTTCCCCATAGGTTACAATTCTGTGAAAGGACCACACAAATATAATGAGCCTGAGCTTACAGCTCACTTACATGAGAGAGCTTCAAAGTCTGGCTGTGCCTATGTTCCATTTCCCCACTATAATCAGCAGGGTGACTGATTAAGCTCCACTCATAGGTGTAGGCTGTTTCTAAGAGCAATAACACAGAGTAAGAACAATCAGTTTTGTGTTCAAGATAAGGCCAGAAAACAAAGAAATCAAATTCACCACTCATCAGATATGCTACAATATGAAATTATGACTGCTACTGCTTAAGCCTGCAAAATGAAGCAGTGTGATCACATGTTAAACTCTCAGTGTGTTGTAACTTGGTAAAGCAGCAAGGATGTAATGGACTTCACAAATTATTGACTTCTTCACAAAAACCAGCTTCATGTGAAGCCAATATATTTTTCATAGCTACTTATGAAACGACTTTTAATTGTCCCTGCAATTCAGAAGCTGGCAGTTTTAGGATAAATGTTGCATTCAAAACCTACTTTCCTGCCTCCCCTGAACTTTACAACAAGATGCTGAAAATTAGACCACATCATCTTTTGGTAGAAATTATAGGCTTTCTGTTGAACCATCTGGCTAATGAGTTCAGGTTCTGAAAGTAAAAGCCACTTAAAAAAAATTCCTCTTCAAAATCCAACAGAGGAAATCCTCTTTGCAGTTACAGCCACAAAAGAGGCAGTATTAGAAATGAGAAAAATTGTTTTATCCCAAGAGGTGGATATTCACACAACTCACAACTTGTCTGCATTTACAAGTTGGTAGTGTATGCATCTCCTTGTGTACCAAGGCATTCAGCTCACCTGTAGATGGTGGTGGGACAGCAAAGGCATTCAGTTCAACCTCATTTTTGGGTAACATCACTTGTATGTTATCTCCAGCAGACACAGTAAGTTCTTTAACTGCAAATAAGACCGAATGAATACACTATGTTACAACAGATGGAACTGATATAAATTTAGTATCTTCAAATATTATTTGCAATGGATTAAGTAAAATTTGACAAGTACTCTACACAGAACAGGCAGTTATAATTTTAAAAAAATCCTTAATGCATTATAAAATAACAAACTATTTAATCATGACTGTGATTCCCTCACCTTTTACCAAACCAAAGATTCTTTTCTTCTCCAGCTATGAAGTGTCATTTTCCCTACCTTTATTTCAGAGAAAAGCATTCTCACTATTCCTTTATATCACAGATAGCAATGCTCTATATAAAGAGTTACGTATTCTTCTCAGTAATTGGAAGTGCAGGAATTAAAAAAATACAGTTACAGAAGACAAAACAGCATAGTAGAACTTTCACATCACACTTTCTTTCACCATACTTCTATGTTTGTATGGCACTTGTAAGGCAGGTTCCAATGTCCATCTTGTGTTCCTTTTCAAAAATCTACTTGCATAACAGGGCAAATGGTTATTTCTTGTCTGAACTGCCCATTCAATCCACTTGCTATCCAGTCCTTGTCTGTGAAAAGTTTTCTCTTCCAAAAAATATCAAAGTACACAAAAACAGCTCCCAGCAGAAACATATCAAAGCATAACTTAGGGAAAGTTCACTTAGTCCTGTATTTCAAATGTTTTAAATATCTTACTTTTAATTCCGGGAAACCACAGAACAAAAGTTCTCCAAAGGCAGCATTTGTTAGTGTCTAAATGTCCAACTTATGAACTCAGAAGAAATGCCAAAGAAGCTACTCAGCAGTGGCAGCTGATGGGTCTAAAAACTGATGAAGTGAAGACACTGACAACACACTTTAAATTCAACCCAAGGTTTCATAATTGATCATAGAAGTTGCCCTAGACACTTGTAGAATGAAGGTTTGCACTTGGATCTTTACAAGAGATGATAATAAAATGGCTAGAAGAGGGTGTTGGCCGAAAGAGAAAAGGAGGGACTGTCATTGAGACTTTCTAGACAGTCTGACTGAGAACACACAAACTTCAGGCACTCCTTGATAAAGATAAAGCAGTACCTACAGTGAGATTCATCATAACCTTCCCTTCAGCTTCTTCTTCCAAATTCCTTTTTGGGCCCTCTTCAACCTCCTTCACAGGAGGAAGAGTTGCCTAGTCAACAGTCAGTGGTAATGATGATCCTTTGTCTTGGAGAGGAATGTCTTGTAGCTCATCTCTTCCTGTTACCTTCTATTGTTATCCTGGCTGGCAGGTTGCATTTGGTAGAGGGTGTCAAGAATGTCTCAAACCAGACTTTCTCTACCAGGAAGCAAAGGGCTTAGCTCTCCACATCCCTCAGTACATTAGGAGTGCAACAAAACACACATCTGTACTTCTCTGCTTCTTCTGGCCCTTCTAACCCTTTCTCCATGTGCATAGGGAGGCAGGAAACTCAACAAGAGAAAGGAGATACACAAATATACACACAGAATTTAACACAACTACAGAGGACATGGTGGTTAAAAGTCCTTTTCAAAATAAAACCAGGCCATGTTCTCCACTGTTAAGGACTGAGCTTCCTCAGGTCCCAATTATGTTGCTGCATAGTATCTGGCAACTACGGATAGGCTGGTACTGCACAGTTTCTGAGAGGGAACAATGTCCTGAAGAGTCAAACCAAAAGTAACAATATGGCTAGAAGAGACTACGCTGAAACCCCAGAAACCCTCAAGTATTGCTTACGAAGTAAAAAAAGAAAACCCTAAATCATCAAAAACTTAAAACAGCTCTTAATCTCTGCTTTTTACTTTGCTCTATTTTCAAAAGTGGTCATTTCCCACGAATGGTGGACTTGGTCTGGGTTTTGCCTCAGAATTAAGTGACAACAGGGTCTGGGGTCTGCAGTGTTACTGAAGGTCTACAGGTTTAAAGTGGGATTATGTAACATTTGGGTAAAGAATGAGCTCTTACTTAAAACAGGTTAGAAACCTGACAGCAGAAAAGCCATGCCCACCCTCTGTCCAACCTGCAGGTACCTTTCAGATCACCAGCTATGTTGAAACATTACCTGCTTTAGCAGCAGTAGCAGGTGCTGTGAACTGCTGCATGGGCTCAGATGGTGCAGTATTAGTGGGAAGTAGCATGATCCCACCTTCAGTGGCATTCTCTGGGGCCATGGTGGGAGTCAGGGTTTTCTCTGACACACTTGGGGAGAAATCTGGTTTATCTGAAGAAGAGGAAGGTGAAGCAGCCTGAAAAAAGGAATTATAGGGAAAGAGTTGTTGTGAGACATTCTGCACATTTCTAGATTTAGAGGCATGCTGGTTTTTTAATTGCATGTAGGATGACCCTAGAGATTTATGTTACTAGGAGATTTTATTCATGTACAGAATACCCATCGAACAAGGACTAATTTTTTTCCAATCAGGCTTTGTAACAAATGCTAGTAATTTTCAAAGTTTCAGATGTAGAACAGTCATGAGGTAACCTGGAATACAACTAAGGCTACCAGTTATCAAAATATTAAAAAAATCAGTATGGCAGGTCTAAATACAGTCATAAACCTTTAAAAGTCAATGTCAGAAAATCTGTGTGGTATTATTGTCTTTGTACCATACACAAATATAACATAGTCCTTACTTCTTACTACATCTGCTCAGTACACAAGTTGTTCATGCCTTTTTATCTCCTCAACAGTAATTAAACACCCTACATGTCTCTAGTTCAGGCATCAAGCAGCACTGCCTCACCTCGTTAGTAAATCAGAACGGCAGCAAAGGGCATGGCAAGTGTGGCATGAATAACTCCGCACTGGGTTAATCTTATCTTTCAACAACACATTATCCTCAATGGGCCAGCAGGTTTTCCTTAATATTCTTAAGACTTATTTCTGATCTAATGATATGAGAAAAGCATTTTTCCAGTTATGGCTACTGTATTTGGCATGTGAAGGTACAGCAAAATACTATTATTTGTAAAAACATCTATTAACTGAAGAATAGGATTATGAAGGTTGACAAACTTCATAATGTGTACACTTATGTCACAAACAGCTGAGGTGGAAAGAGACCCCTGGAGATGGCCCAGTCCAGCCCCTGCCCCCAAAGCATGGTCAGCTACAGCAGACTGCTCAAGGACCAAGTTCAGTTAGGTTGTGAGTATCTCCAAGGATGGAGAATCCACCTCTCTGGAAAACCTCCAGTGCTTGGCAATCCTCACAGGAAGAAAATTATGGGGGTTAGTGTTTAAATAAAATTCCCTGCATTTCATTTTGTGTCCATTGTATCTTGTCCTAATGCTGAACAGCACTGAGAAGAGCCTGGCTCCATCCTCTTCACACTCATCAGTTATTTATACACATCCGTAAAATTCCCTGAACACTCTCTGCTCAAGGCTGAGCAGTCCTAACTCTCTACTCTTTGCATTTCAGGTGCGTTACCTTCCCTTTGAAGTTTGCCTCCCTAGGAAATAAGAGCAGCCCTGCCTCTGGACAGGAGAAAAAAGTTTTCTGTGCAGCTGGGAAGGTGAAAAGAATGCCAGGAACTGCTCCTTCCCAGCCTGCAAGGAAACAGAGAGCAGAGAAGTCACCTGAACTCCATCTCCACCTTCAACAATGGACACAGAGAAAAGATCCCTGTGCAGTGTTAGGAATTGCAGCTGCTCACCCTTGAAGATGCCAAGGACAACACCAAAAGCTGCACCTTTGAGTGAGTCCATAACACTGACAACTCAAGCACCTTTGTGGTCACACCTCCAGCTCTGCTCCACATACAGACAGTATTCTCTTAGCAGATGGACACTGATAGCAGGATCAGAGACTGCAGTTCCCCTAAAGTAGAGCCTTCAGGAATCTCACCCTTGACAACATCATGTACAGGGAGAGCCTCAAGTCCATCCTGCTTTGTATCTTGACAAAAGGTCTTCCCTCCAGATAGGTCTCCTTTACATACTCACTCCAGCCCTCACCTTTTTAAAGGATTTTTTTCCCACACTTGGGCAAACCACAGTGTTCTTCTGCCTTCTGAATTTGAGGGAAGTCTACTTTGCTGGGCTTTCTCTGGCTTCTCTCCTCACCTCATCCTTTGCCAATCTAGCAGCTGAAAAGCAGCCATCACGGCTTTGTAGGACAGATGGAAGCAAAGTCACCTGAAACATACCTTTCCAGGGTGCCTCTTCTGCAGTGGTACCAAACATCACTTCAGTCAGCAAGCCTAGGCAAGACACTGCAGACAAAAAAGGTGCCCTGTGGCACTTTCAATTCTGAAGTAGTGTCACAGCCAAAAAGACAAACTAAAAATGTTAGCAGACAGCAGGCAACAGGGGCAGGGACAATACCAGAAATTCAGTTCCCAGACAGAAACCATTTCTGAGAGATTTGCTGGAACAGATGTGGAGGCCAAGATTCAGCTAAATTTCAGTTTGGGAAATTAAATTTAAAACAAAAAAAAGAATTCTCTCTGGGAGTGAGTCTGATAGGCAGTTCTGTTGGCAGGGGCTTTGCAGGTTGTTTGTTTTTACCCTTTTTTACAGCCACTATCACTCAATACAAACATATCAATGGTGGGGGCCCAGATCCTCCAGTTCTCTGGGTTTGACTTGAGTGCAAATCTCTTGAGAATTCCAACAGAAAATCAGAACAATAATAAAACATGAAGTACAGACTTCAAAATAGAAGGAAAGGTAAATCTAAATATCAAAACCTCTTTCAGGGGTTTTATACATCTTCTATGGATCAAGTAAATGTATTTTTAACCAAACAGAATGGTTCAGCTTCTGCAGGCCTCAAAACTGAAACAAAGCCAAAACAAAAGACATGAACATCTATGATATTCAACTTCATTCTAAGACTTAAATAGGAATTCTGAAGGCAAGCCAATCAGACGCTAAAAGGCTCACCATCACATAGAATCTGTCAGCCATCTTAAGGTTTCTTAGGTAGAGATTTATGCATTTTGACTGCACCATTATCCCTGCAAATTCAATAAGCACAAGAATCAAGCCTTAGCTATTGAGTAAATGTTTGGAACATTGCGGCATCAACACAGTAGCTGCCAGACTCTGACTAAGACCTGAAAAATCTTACTTGGCTTAGCAGAGCAGCAGTTAACTGGAAATTTTAAAAATAAAATTAATTATTTGCAGATATCTTACTTCAAGGATGAGCAGCACTGCAGATTTCTGTTCTGGGCAACTGGACAGCATATACTCTGTACAGATTTCTGAATGTATCATGTTATTGAGCTGCTAGAGAGTGACAGTCCATAAGATCCCTCTGAACTCTGACATAAACCCAACAGTCAGGTGACTCATTTAAATGACAAACCCCATATTCTCTCCTCCAAATCACATACATATACTCCCTGCATCTGACTGCATTTATGACAAGGATGATCCAAGGGCACAGACTCCAGAGGTCTGTGTGTGTTTGGTTGGTTTCTTAATTTAAAATCTCTGTGCAGGTCCTTGCTCAAAGAACACAGCACCTGAGCATACCACATCCTGCTGACTACTGTGAAGGGGGGAATCAGGCAATCACATTTTTGCCACCTTGCTCTGTCTGGCTTGTCAAAATAGCTTTGTCTGGAAGCTGCAGAAGGGAGTGCGTCAGCACAGATCCAGGAACAGAGATATAAGAATTGCTGTGGCAGAACTAAGAGGACAATAGGAAAACGTTGTATAATGTGCAATAAAAAGGGCAATTCATTAAACTTAGTACCAAGTATGAATTTAAGACCTTCATATTTTCATAACCTATACAAAACCACCACAGTTTGAGAGGTTGTTTGGATTATATACCAACAAAAAAGTTATTTGGAGACCTCTTGGTATTTTTAATCCAATGTAAAATTTTAAGATTTCCTTCATAACAAAATTTGGTTTTCAAAAACCATTTTTTTTTCAGAAGGAAACACAAATATGTGCTAAACAATGCATATGAGATGTGAATAAAATGTCTGCTTGCTGGAGAAAGAGACACATAAGAAGGAAATCTTATCACCAGGATATATCACAGACAACTTCTATTTTACTAGGGTTACAAGTAAAGTTCCCAAACCAGAAAAACTTGAAGCCAAGCAGAAAATTTGTGTTAGGCATACCTGGCAGGGCTTAGGTGGCAGAGGACTGGCTGCAGGGGCCACCCTGGTGGTCCCAGTCAGTTTGGCAGTGGATGGAATCACCAACACCGCAACCTCTCAAACCTAGCTAAAAAAGGGCAATAGCCACTGTAGCCAGGGAACACAGGAACATGCGGGGGGATGCACAGCAGGAGACGTGAGAGGAAACATCTGGAAGCAAACATTATTGTACACAGGGCTAGAAACACCCTCAAGGAAACATGCACTCCATGCCATCTCCCAGAGAAATGAGGCCCACAAAGAAGCCCACACCAGTGCAGATGAAAGAAAAAGGAAGGAACAGTGGCAGAAAAGATAAAGAAGTGACAAGCAGCAAAAAGGAGACTGCCATGCACTGACCCCAACCTCTTGTGCCACCTGCTTCCTCACTAAAGCAACCGAGCATAATCTGCAGTGAAAGGAAGGGGAGTGGAGACTAGGAAGGAGAGAGGAGATGTGTCTGGACTGAAGCTGATTATATGGAAGAACATGGAAAATTATTAAATAAAACCAGCCATCATCCCCATATCTCCACACATGTCTAAATTCAAAGGATTCCCATCTAGGAAACAAAGGTTGCTTAGACTTCGCCAGTTTCTGAAAGCCTTCCGCTTGCCTAGATTCTTTCTTTACATTAATAGAGAGCCTTTAGAGACATTTCTCAATACATGTCATGAACAGATTTCAATGCTATCCCATTAACATGCTTTCTACAGCTCTGCTGACAGAGCATGTCCCAACCACCTTCTAACTACACTTGTTTTATCAGTTCTTCAGCATCATTATCAGCCGTGGCTAAAGACTTACCCAGGTTTGGAGTTTCATCCCTTCAGCACTGAAAGCAGCAAGCTCATTCCTCAGCCTTTCTATTGGAATTTCAGTGGCTGTGCTAGCATAATATTAGCATAATATAAAGATCACACAAGAATGACTCCTCTGTATCCCAGTGAGAAGTAAGTTTCTCTCCATTTCACTTTATAATAAACTCCCATCCACTCAGTGCACAAAGAGAATGCAAAATCTTTATACTCTGGCTGGGATAGGAAAATCAAAGTAGAAATCTACAAAGTAGGCTTGGTCATATATATTTATCACTGCTTCAGGATGTGAAATCTCAACTTTCAGAAAATGGTATTCACATGATCCCTTAGAGAAAGGGAACAAACTTGCTCAGCTCTGACACATAGTTTAGGTGAGCTTAAAGTTTTATGACTTATGAAGGCAGAAGGCATAAGTGGTTCAGTCAGCAGGGATCCTGACAATCGGCTAAACATTAGCACCATGCTAATGGGTCTTCCATGAGATAGCAAAATGCAATGGAAACAAGTTTCAAACCTTACTGCACACCTAAAGTGCACAAGTGTCTTGGTTTGAAAGACAGGTATCTTCTAGGGAGGGGGCAGGACCTCCATAGAGATGGAGAATTCAAATCCCCTCCCTCCAAATTACTGTATTTTAGAAAAAATTAAAGGGGCTTTCAGGCAGAGGTATGGGGATAGGAATAACAGTTCTTTACTGGTCTGTATGTCAAAGCAAATAAAAAACAAATACAGTATTAATAATAAACAGAACCAGGAATGTCGAGGGGCTTTGTTCACAAAGCCCGGGGCAGTCTGATCTCGATGCCCCTGCAGGACTCCAAGAGACCAAGCTGGAAGGGTGAAAAATCCCAGGCTGATGGATGAGATATATCAGAAGCTCTGTCGGTGGTAGCTGGAACGGCAGGGATGTCCTGGCAGGGCAGTGCGGGGCCGCAGAGTAGCTGAAAGCCTCAAAGTAGCGCTGAAGAAGCAGCGGCAGCAGCGGGACAGGGCCGGCCCAGCAGGGCAGGAGGAGGTGAGCTCAGAATTCCTGGGCACACAAGCAGATGACGGTAGATTTCCCAGGATGGAACAGAGTGATGACAGTGAACTCTTCCCAAAGCAAACAGCAGCCTGACCGTCCTCTCTGATGCCAAGAGCAAGAGAGAGCAGATGTCCTAAAACTTGCGTTATCTCCCCACTCCGAGAGAAAACTCCCAGAGACCCAAAAACAAAGGGTGTAAGCCAATGCTACCCTTTCCTTTGGCTACTTCTTTGTTTTGGTCAAGCACTCGCAAGTACTCAGTAGTTAGTCTCCTAGCAACTTATGGGGAAAAAAATCCATAAGTAAAAATGAAACAAATCTAACCCCCAACAATAAGTATGGTGGAGCAGCTACTGCAGGTCCTTGTTGTGGCTTGATTGCCGTCACACTCCACAGGTAGTAACTAAAACATGCTTGCAAGTTTCCCCTAGCAGATGGAAAGAAACATGGGTGATGATAGCAGTGGCTAGATATCCTTAATTTTAATTTTTTAAGAACAGCTTAGCTATTGCCCTCTATTAGAACTAACTGCAGCACTAGTGCATAACAGAATGTCACTCTATTTTATTAGCAGGGACAGTCTACTTTGGTATCACACTCTTCGTATGTACATATATACATACTTTTTGCATATTAAGAAAAAAACAACCAAGATCTACTCCTCTCACTTAAATCCTCATGTTAATTATACCCATTTTGAGGTATGCATGGTAGGAACTTTTCAAAGCAAGTCTCCCATCATCAATCTTCATGCAGAAGCAGTATCTAATTTTCAGCTTGCCACAGCACTCATTCCGTTGTCAAGTGTTCTTCCATACACATGAAGATGAGTTCTAATCTCTTCTCACTTGTGCTGATACACTCCAGACCAATTTAGTCAGTCATAAAAGTCACAGGCTACCTTGACTCTGCAGGACGTGGTCCTCGAAAAGCAACCTGCTGTCATGGCTCTCACTTAACTCCAGGGCAATCTCCCTTGCAATTCTTCCAAACAGATCCCACAACAGGCCAAAGACTGCTCTACTGCAGCCTATGGTTGTGACCCTGCTTCCTCACTTATTCCTGCCCCACTTAGGAGCTTCTACTTCATGCCTGCATCCCTAACGAATCCTTTGTTTCCTGCAAGGGTGAGGTCCAGTGGATTCCCTCTCCTTCTCAAACCCTGGAAGCAACTCAAAGTAATTATCTTCTGGAAGTTATCAACAACCTTCAGAAACTTTCTGCACAACTTTTGCCCTGTTCTCTTGCCCTCCCAGTAGGTATTGGGGTGTCCTAAATCCACCATCAGGACCAGGGCTGTTAATGGGAAGCTCCTTCCAGTTAGCTGAAGTCTTTATCTGTTTCTTACGACTTTCTGCTCTCCACATATCAGTCATCCCCTCCCAGAACTGCAGTTGTCGCAGATTTCACGCAACTTTCTTATTTGCTTGTATTTTTCTTCCCTACAGTAACAGCAATAAATTACCATTTTTACAGCAAGACATTTTTTACAGCAAGACATTATTACACAACGGTTACAAAATCTTGTGTAATTCAGAGCAAGTCAGTTAACATTGATCAATTTCCTCTTTCCTCTGGCAAGGGAAGCCAAACCCAGGTGTCATGGGTTGGCACTGGCCAGATGTTAATGCACCCATGAATATGTTTTTTTTCCCTAATAGCTACTGTGGGATGTGATCAGGAACAGAGCAGAGCAGGCTTAAATCTTGAAAACAAAACCCACCAAAACTTTATTACATTACATAAGAACAGGGACAGAAATACTCTTAAACACACACAGAGACAGAAATAAAAACTTCTTAGAACATTTCTTCTCCCAGTTTCTACTTCCCCACACATCACTCTTCACAGACCAACCTTTGGGTTTTAGATCAAACAATCACTACTCAAAAACAAACTAATCTTCAATTCAGCAAGGGAGAGAGGAGTCTCTCTCGCACCACAGACTGTTTCTCAGAAAACACGGGTCCACCCCTTATGTGTTCCTATGTCACTCATGGCACCGCCCGGAGAGGTCTGCCAGGGTGACACTCTCTTTTTCCTACGTCCAGCGCTCTCACTGCTGTCTACAGGCTGAAAACTACATACAGGGCTCTTTTAAGGATACTTGCATGTCGAGCTCTCCCCTTTTTACCCAGGGGCCGGGGTTCCAGGAGCAGGTCTGCCATGAGGGCAGAGGGCGCCACCTCACCCTCCCCCTCTCTTCTCTGCTCGCTCCACTCTTCAAGTGCCAGTCACTGTAGCAAAAGCAAGGGCAGCTGTATCTACCCAAAAATGCAGTTTATGTTCAAAAGAGACTCAAGTTCAGTCCATGGCTGACATTATGCAAGAAAAGTCCAGCTCCAAAGGCTATTCCTCTCATTCTTTGCCCATCAGGTTCCTTCTAATCGTGCTTTATCACCTCGGTCCCAGGCCGCTTCCTTCTCCTTTTTTCTAAAATCACTAGTCATGAGAATCAATGTCTAAGAAAAGTTTCTTTCTGCCAAGCAAGGGTTAACAGTTTCTATCTCTCAGCAGGGTGCAGGCTCAGGCACTCCCAGGCTCGGCAACCCCCACGTGGCTGGGCACCTTCTCTCGGAGTTTGGGGGGAAGAAGGGGTGAGCACACACAGAAGGCACTTCCACAGTTTTCCACCCCTCCATCCTGGACGAGGCAGCTCAGTTCTAGTCCTGTCCACTCTTTTCTCTCCCCCGGGGCTCCGGCTTACCTGAGCCCGACCACGTGTTTTCCCCTCCCCCACCCGGCCTCGTGGCTGGGCAGGGGAAGGAGACCTGAGACATCTCTCTGCTGAAACCAGGATCTAAAAAGAGACCAAACCCGCTAGACTCCTGCTTTTAACTCTTTGTGTCCTCAGAGGCGTGTCTAAACCTCCGAGTGACTAATCCAGGTGCCAGCAGAAAGCTGATTACTAATCAGCTTGCTTACCTCTCCCTGAAAAAATTCACCTCCCCCAGCAACCACGACACCAGGGAATGCTGAATTTACAGCCTGTTTAAACTTTCCAACTGAACCCACCTTGTTCTTAAGAAGGCCCCTTTAGTCTCAGCTGATCAAAGTAGCTGACATAAATAGAGAACAGGTGAATCTTACTTATACTGACTTACAGATTGGATTTTAAATAATTAACTTATTTTTCCAATTATCAGATTCAAGGATTCTGAGAACAGAAACACCTACCCACTTTATCCTGCTGTACATCATGGTCCAATACCGCTATCATCCCTCCTTAAGTTCCATGCCCCCCTCATGTTTTAAAAGCATTATAAAATTAACTCAGCACTTATTTCTGTAACACCACTGTGCATTAGCAGCATGAAACCCATGAAGCAAGCCTAATGTTATTGATGGAGGAGCTTATGTTCCCCAGTCTTGGCCTTTGGATACCAGAGGGTCTACTAGTACTGCTCTGCTAACATTTTCCAATGAGTCACATGGGGTCAGAAGTGAAGACCACTGTAACACTATTACACCAGGTCCAGGTTCACTCAGTTGTACACTTTCAAGGAAATCGCATAGTGCCCTAAAAGGAACTTTATTCCTTATCATCTGATGAAAAAAAAAAAAAAAAAAAGTCCTCTAATGATTTACCTGCCTCTTAAGACAATCCTATCCCCTTCAGCCTCTTCTACATGACTGTAAGTCATTTGAGAGTTGTAATATTACAAAGCAAGAGCCTAAGATTTTCAAGGATTTGAAAACTAAAATGATTTCCAAGTAGCCTCACCATACTTTGCCTGCTTCCTGAGGGGTAAACATACCTCTTTTTGCAAAGCATCCTCAGGTTGTGCAAGAAGTGGAACAACTGCTTCCCTTTCAAACGTTGTCCCAGGGAGTGGTGTAATCTCTGGAAGGGATGACCTCTCTGTGGAGTGTTCAGTGCTGGAAGTCAGTTCAGAACTGTTTTTATTCAGAAAGCTTTTCACCTTCCCAGCCTCCAGGTTTTTTTCAGCAAAATCTTCCTGGTTATCTCCATCACCCATGGAAGTGTTGAAGCCATTTTCACCTGCCACCATCAGGCCCCAGTCAGCATAATCCATACTGTCCTTCTGCTCATGTTTGATGCTCACCTGAAAGGGGTCCTGCTCCAACTCTTTATAATCATCAATGTATTCAGGTATCTCCTCAAGGCTGGGATCTTTTCCAAGCAGAGACAGCTTCTTCAGGCTACTCACTTCCTCTGATGGCTCATTCTGGAGTCCCACAGAGTGGACCATGCTTGGGATCACTTGCCCAAACTCTAGCAGTGAGGCTGGCCTCTGAGAAGACCTCAGCACAAAGATAAGGTAGGACTTCACAGTTTCAATTTTTTTAGGTTCACAATTGTCCTTGTGCTGGCAGTTCACGATGTAACAGCGCCGTTCAAACATCCAGGACAAGTCACAACCAGCGAGGTCACAACAGGCTGCGATGCAGTCGGACACTGACAAAGCGTGAGGAACTCGCATGATTTTAGTGGTTTCTAAGTTGGGAGATATAACTGCACCTGAGTACGTGGCTCCTTCTCTGCACTGCTCACAACTGGAACCTGCAACAACACCACCAAAGTAAGGCACAGCGCTACAACCAAGCCATAACATAGTTTACTGTGACTGTAAGTGGCTTACAAGGTAGAGACAGGTGGTACTCTGTTTAAAAAAGCTAATCTCCTTTCACTAATATTGTCGCTATCTTTTTTAAGCATGTCCCTTTGCAGTAATATTTGTACTTTCGAGGATTTTTGGTGTAGGACATTGACATATTTTGCAGAAGTACCTTTTACACCTGTGCTACAAATCCAAATACATAGAAATGAAAGCAAATTGCCAATACTTAAGAACAAAGCAAAGAATACAAAAAATAAAAAAAATCATGGAATACCGCCATTACTTCCACAGCATGTTCCTACTGGAAACTTTAAAAATGTGTTTTAAAACAAAACTCAAGATACTGTAGCACGTCACTGTTTCATCTGAAGGAGCAGGGAGCAAAACTCTAAATAGGAGAAAGGTTTGCAATCTCACCTGAATGTCATGAAGAGTCCCTCACTCCAACATACTTACTGGTCTTAATATAAAACCTGCCTGAATTTCTCAAACTTTTGCTGCTTTACCCACAAGTTCATGTGAAAACCCAAGAGCTTGCTTCAGTATGGAGCTCTTTCCTTCATTTGCAGTAAAGCTGCAATCTTTTAACATGACATCAGAATTATTTTCATAGCACATTACAGACTGAGTGTGAAATGGTCAAAAAAAGCATGAATCAACATATTATATATTCCAGTCAGTTTTTAACATCTTTTCTAGGTGTTTTTTTTCTGGTTATAACTGTTCTTCAGAATTCCTCTCCCTAAAATCTGATTATGTTTCAAGACTGTTGAGTAAAGCCAGAAAATTACTCTCTTTTGTTTTTAACTGGACTTGCTAACTCAACAAATGAAAACAAACATGCCCCCACTCTGGAGCTAAGACAGGAATGGAAGACAAAGCTGACTTTGCCTGCTTTGTACCTCATTATTCACAATAGTTAGGTCACGAAAAATGAAATCAAGGAGTAGGAATAGGCTGGCAATAGAGGTTAGGTCTGAATATGAGATGCAGAGATTCTCCAACATATGCAATGTGTCCACCACCTCATCTGGGCTGAACTGCAGTGCACTCCTTCACAACACAAGGTCTGAATACAGCTATCAAAATATATGTGGGGAATCAAACTGCCCAGGAAGAATGTAAAGCTTGCAAAGTAGATTAGTTCAATGCAAAAAAAAATCCAAATCGAACAAACAAAAAAAATTTGCATCACATACTTAGGGATAGAGTGGGCAAGATGGTAGGGTGGTTTTGCAGAGCTGACTGTGTGAGGCAAAGAAAAACATGAAATGAAAACAAATTTTAAAGAAGACTGATGATTTCCAAATAAGTGTAGCTGAATAGGAAGCTGACAAAAAGGATAAAGAGATTCAAGTACCATTTTTCTGACTACAGCTACTCCTTCACACAGAGTTATGATGCTGTCAAGTGTTCCACTTTACACTTTCAGTGAAAAAAAATCTATCCAGGGAAACATGCACTTAAAACAACCTATCCTGTTCTTACACAGCCCAGACATGAAGTATCCTTATCTGTACCTAGAAGATGCTCAAGATTTCTGCTTTTTTTTTTTTTTTGTTACACTGCATATAAGCATTTCCTCTATATTCCCTTTTACCTCCAAGAACATAAGGCCCTGGCAGAGACTCAGAAAAAAAGACATCAAAAGTCTTTCCTTTAAGTTGTCTGCACAAATTAGAACAGGGGAGCCAGAAAAACTCTGGGTTAAAATTAAATACAGGAGTCAGGCATCCCATTCAACTATTCTGTCTTTTTGCAACTCATATGCATTTAGTTAATCCTATAAATGAGTAGAGAGATGAGAAATATGCCTTTAAAAGGGGAAAACAGAAACATGATTCTGTGCAAACATGTAGTATTAGGTCAATAACAAATCATTACAATGAATACTTTAGGAAAAGCACTATTAATGTGGGCCAAAAGCTCCTTTGATGGCTGTTTTCATCACCTCCCCTTCTTTAACTTATTCCTGAAATAGAAAGTGTTAAAAAAAATAAAACTGAAGGTTTCATTATTTATTTGTTCAGAACAGAATGACTAACAGTTCTTGTTTTAGAGACAGGCCTACACGACCGGGAAGCTCCACAGCTCTTATCTGAGGCCAGACTTCAAGTCCTCAATCAGCTTCAAATCTCACTCTGCCACTTTCAGTTTGACACATCAGTTATCACACTGCAGAGTCAACATCCCTCAAAATTCAAGGTGCTTCTTTAGGCATAGAGAGAAACAAGTCCAGCACATTCCTAAGATGATTCATGACTTTGAACCTTGATGTCCCAAGTACACAACCTAGCCACAAACCTTGGCTACTTGCTTTTTCAAATGTCAGAAGGCCTTCGTTTCATCTCAACAAGGAACAGAAAAAAATCTCAAAGTAATGGAAGCTTCATCTCATGCTTTATCTAGCATTACAGCTGAGTTGAATTGTAGCAGTAGGTGTGCAGGAAAGGATGAATTTATAAAGCTATTTCAGCCTCACACTCAGTGTGTGCACTAGTTGTCTTCATATGAAAAATATCTAAGATCTACTTAGAGTGAGATTGATCTGATCTCTAATTTCATATTCTCTTTCATCTAATCTTCAGTCTGCAGTGGACTCAAATAGAGATAGTGAGGTCTCTTATCTACAGAAAATTTACTGAAGCTGTGCCACATGAAAGGTCACTTAGTAACATTTGTATCTGCTACAGTATTACCCACTGCACAGCTACTTTATTTTAGTTAACTGATCTCAGGAATTAAACCACTGACTACTCTGACCAATAATGACAAAAACCAGCATCATGTAATTGTCTTTGTTTCAGAAGTATTCATTCAAGTTATCAACAGGAAGATTGATTTCCTTTATTAAAAGCCCTGGAAACCTTCTGAATATGAGTCAATAGCCTAAAACTTCTGCAAGTTAAGTGTTTCCTTTCCTCTTAGCTGCACCCTGTTACATCTACAGTAGGACAACACTGACATATCCAGAGACCTAGTAAGGCAAGTTGGTTACTGTAAAAAACCCCCAACCTATATCCCCCACAAAATCCTAATAGAGTCACAGTGTGGAATATAGTTTAATTTTAAAGAGATTCCCTCATTTAATGAGGGAAGATCAGCACCTTTCTTTGAGGTTCACACTTCTGCTCCTTCACATCTTGGAGCATGAACCCATTGATGTCAAGAGCCCATCAGGAACACAGCTGTTCCTGTGTTGCAGTTGGCTGGAGACCTTTCCTGAAGTGCACACAGAAACCTAAGAGTTGTTCTCCCCGCTGCTCACGCAGCCATGAGCACTTGAATGACTTAGAGGGAAGTATTCCTTAGTCAGTCACTGGCAAATTGTGACAGGGTACTAACACTGAGGTCATCACAGCTAAGGAAGCCCTGCAAGGGCAGAACCATCCACTCTGTCTGCTTTCCCTAGCAGCAAGCACTGTAAGAAGAAGCAGAAAGAAGGGGCAAGAGGGAATGTACAGTAATAGAGAAAAGCTCAAATTCAGACCTTGCACCTAGAAAAGTCACATTTCACCACAATCTCATTACCTTTTTGCTGGCAGCACAGCACTGAGAGCCCACAGAGCACATTATTTTCACAGCCTAAAAGCCTCTGAACTACCTGAGCATGGAGGATCCTATTGCAGTTTGCTACAGAAAGAGAAGGATTGTCCCTGTTTTCTTGCCATAAGCTCCATACACTCTCTTTTAGCAACCTACTAGTTCTGTTCTGTTTTTAGGCTTACTGATTTTTTTTTAATCTATCCAAGTAACTTTTACATCTTTTGGTGAATTTTGAGATGAAAATATCAGTATAGTATCAGTATCAGTAAAAAATAATTTCTGTTTTTTTTCCTACTAGCATAATAAGACACTGAAACAATTTTGATAAGGTTCTGGAAGCAAAATTAAAATAAGTTTTTATTTTTAGCTACAGTCATCTAAGAGGAGAAATTAAAATTCCAATTTTCAAGCTAGAGAGAATTTCCACAGCAGAGCTATAAACCCTTGCAAAGAACACTTCATATCATAAATGATGAAAAGGGCTTATACTCCATCAGCTTTGGTAATACTCTACAGAAGGTACTGTCCTGGAAACCAGAAAAGCAGTATCACTGACATCTGAACATTTCAACATCTGAAATGTCACTGCATTGGTTCCTCTAGCAGCAGCTAACATCTCTGCACACCATGAAAGCATTTCCATTCTTTTACTGCAGGCTGCCGTGAGGTTGTTTGGACCCTGACATCTCTAGGGTCTTTAAACACAGTTACATTTGCGATAACAAAGTATCTTTTTGTGTGTGGGTAAAGGTGCTGACTGAGGAACAAACAGATTAAAAAGATTCTCAGTTACATAAAAGCAAATCCTCAACGCAAGCTACCAGCACTCATCTAGTTACATCTGCAAATAATGATCTGCAAAGCCTTTATGGTCATTACAGCAATCTTCACACTTCTTTTGCTCAGGATCTGTCAAGGCATCATACTTAGTTCAGTGGTTCTGATGATCCTTTCCAAGTATTGTTTTCATTCCATGAAATATCATCATCCCTGTTTGTCACCGACAAACCAACCAAGTGCTATTAAAAAAAAAAAAAAAAAAGGTAGACATACAGCTGCAACTATTGCTTCATTGCTTCCCTCCACAAGGAAACACCAGATCACTTCCAACAGAGGTATGGAAAAATGTTAACTAACCTGGTATACGGCATAACTCACTATAATCTGAGATTGTAATCAAGCACTACACCAGCTCATATCTCTGGAATGACCTGTGTGAACCAGGACACTAGAACATCTAGGCATGGTAGTATAAGTAACAAAGAATGCACCAGGACCCCAAGGCAGTGGTTCCACTGTCATTTCAAAGGCACACCTAAATCCTAAAAATGTCCCTTGACACTCCTGGCCTGGGCTTTACATGTTAGACATGTGGGAAGAAAAGAGCATTAATCTTTTTCAAAGTCCAAGGCCAGTAGTAGTGAAATGTGCTGAAAATCGAGGGTTTGTAATGTGTTTAGAAATACCTTCTGGTAGACTAAAGAAAAGGACATTCGTGAAAGCTATCAAAGAATCTGGGACGTCATATCATCTACATCTGCGCTACGTGGACTTGAAAACAGGAGACAAGATGGCCCAACACCTATGACTGCAATTACCTGGTAATCGCTGTTTATATTTTTGTTGGAGTGGCTAATCTCAAAACAAAGCACACAACACACACACACAGTATGACAAAAGTGAGAGTCATTATATTCATAATATCTGCAGAAATGCACTTTAACAGCAGTATTTCCAAGGTCTGCTTCAAATGCCAAATTAAAATATGCCTGCTTGAGGAGAGCTAGACTTAATTGCTTCCAAGATACTGGACTCCCAGTTGCAAAGTAAACTCACGTTTCTATGCTGGAAAACAATATCTCCTTTCTCTCACTGAGGAAAAAGTAATTGATACATTAGCAAAAGAAATTAATTAATGTCCAGAATAACTGAAATGTATTTCAATATATGTTGCTTTCATTAACAAATGGATTCAAAAAAAGTGAAATGAGTTTATAAGCACACTAAAGGAATGTCTATACCAATAAATTAGGAGCTGCATACAGAGATTTTGGAAATCAATCACCCAAAATGCATGAGATGTTGAGTGATAGAAGCATGGTACACACTCAGACCTACTGCTACACTCAGTTCAAGCTGCCTGAGATGCATGAACATTAGTCAGTGATGGATATATGCATCAATTAGGTTTATGTGGCAAATCTTGTTAGTTGGGGGCGGGGGTAAATGGACTGCTGGAATGTCTTTGTGAGAAGACACCAGAAAATGTCCCATGTCAGGACAGAACCTGTTACACAACTGACTCCCAACTGGCCAAGTCTGAGCCAAACAAGGGCAGTGGCAGCTCCTCTGTGCTAAAGTTTTAGAAAGGGGCAAAATGTCTGGCACAAATGCAGCAGGCAGGAGAGAGGAGTAAGAAAATTTGAGAAAAGCCATCTTGTATACAGCAAGGTCAGTGAAGAAGGGTTAGGAAGTGCTGCAGCACCAGTGCAGGAATTCCCCTGCAGCTGTGATGAAAACCACGGTGAAGCACATTGTCCTGCTGTAGTCCATGGAGATCCACAGTGAAGCAGATACCTATCCCTGCAGCCCATGGAGGAACCCACCTAAAAGCAGGTGGGTAATCCCTGAAGGAAGTTGTGAATCCCTGAAAAACCCAGGCTTGAGCAGGCTCCTGGCCTGAACTGCAACCCCATGAAGAGGAGTCCACATAGAAACACATTTTTGTGTGACCCCACAGGGGATCCACACTGGAGCAGCCTGTTCTTGAAGGACTTTCATGTGAAAAGGACCCATGGTGGTATAGTTCTTGAAGAATTTGAGAACATGGGAAAGACCCCATGCTGGAGTAGGGAAAGGGTGTGAGGACAAAGGTGCAACAGAGAGGAAGCATTATGAATTAACTGCAGCCTTCATTTCCTGGTTCTCCGGGCTGCTCAGGTGACAAAAGAAGAAGAATTGGGAGTAAAATTGAATATAGAAAGATGGGAGAAGTGAGGGCAAGGTGTTTCTATAGTAGTACTTCTCATTATCCTGCTCTGCTTAATTGACAACAAATCAAATAAACTTCATTAAGTCAAGTTTAGTCAGCTCTTGACTGTAACTGGAACACGACCTCCCTGTCTCAATCTCAGTCCATGAAGTTTTTAATATTACTTTTCTTTCCCATCTTGCTGAGAAAGAGAAGTGATAGAGTGACCTGCTGTGCACCTGGCAGCAAAGGTCAACGTTCATTAAAAGCAGTAAAACACTATTAGTCAAAAACCATCATGTTTGAAATAAAACTAAATAAACATCACCTAAACAGGACACAGTAGCCCATCTCATTTTCTTTTAAGAAACCAGAGCATATTTTTCAATATCCTTCCAACATTTTTCATCAATGAGGTTGTTTCTCTCTTCTCATCACTTCTCTCAGTGATGGAATGTCAAGCCTTTTCCTTCCTATATTAAGTCAGTCTTCTCAATATCTTAAATTAAAAAAGTGTTGAGATAACTTGAGTCTTTTAAAGAAAAGGTAGCCTTTAAAAGCACAAGCTCATGTGCAGACAAAAAAACTGCCAAATGAACATCTAGCAAATTCCTGAGTCTCAGTCAATTCACCTTAAAGCCTGCAATAAAAAGAAATCTTTTTGACTTAGAAGAGGTGAGCATTTACTGATTTGATACACTATAGCAAACATGTCCTGGAAATTAGCAGGAACCTCCCAGTTGAATTAAATTTTAATTGTATTAAAAAGACTGTAGATTATTGCAATGGAAATAAATACTAACATTTTTACTAAAAGAATATGAGTTATTAGATTATATAATCCTCTAAACACTGTGAGCTGGTAGTTGAGATATAGGCAGAGGCATGAAATAAGCCAGCATTTTGAGAGCAATGGTCTTTTTCTCAGATAAGCCCAGACAGCATAGCAAATTTGCAACTAAAACCAGATAACTTCCTTTATGTATGTGGAAGATGTTCTAATCTGTAACAATTAACAGTGGTATCAAAAGCATGAAACTGTGATATTTTCTACAGGCAAATTTCAGTATTTACTGAACATTACTGTCTTCTGTTGAAATTGCCACGGGTTTTTTTCCTAAAGATATTAGCATAGACCCTACAGCAGGTACTCAGTATCTCAAAGGACAGGATTTTATTTACAAAAGGCATACTGTTCACTACAGCAACAAAAAACTCAGCTTCATGTTCTCTTCAAAAAGCTTGGCACTGTGAGATCCTTATGGTGATCTTGATGACTACCTCAGACTGTCTACGAGCTCAGACATAATTAATGTCTATCCCCCTCAGCTGTAGGCTAATCCATCCCCTTTCATCCAATTTTTCCAAATTCAGCCATCAGTTTAAGCCTTAGCATATTAAGCAAGTCTTTCCCTCATGAGACAGCCCATTCTGTTTATACTACAGGAGATAAAAGTCAGACAACACTGCATTATTTATCTCGATTTCTGCTAATATAGATACTACCAGTATCACTACAGACAGAATTCAAACAATATTTTTTTAAGGAAATAAACCCCACCTCTTCATACATTTTTCTTCCATTACCATATCAAAATTACCTGCAGCAGATTAAGTTTCTCTCTGACAGAGGCAGTATCAACTATCACTCTTCATCTGTCTGGTTATGGAATAAATTACCTATTCCTGTGGCTGAAGCAGAAACTTACAGGACTTTCCTGTGGTTTTTGAAGGGATAGATACATTTGTAGAGAGTATGATGAGGGGAGAGATGTGAAACAATGCACTCATGCTACTCATATATAAACCACCTCATGATAATTCAGAACAAAAATGTAGCTCACAATGCAAGCAACACATTATTCTTCAATTGCTCTCCTGCAGGAGAAAAAGAGGGAAACTCTTTGAACTCTCCCACCACCCACTCTTCCCCCGTGCATCTCCCCCAAAACAGCCTGCTGAAATTGGCTTCAAACATCTACTCACAACTGCCTTCCTCCATTGCAACTTACCAAAGCTTTTTGCACTAAGGAGTCACAAGATTTCCCAGCTTTTGCCTTATTCATATTTATTTCACAGCTGTATACACACTCCACGAGCATTTAATTCACTTGTTCTGTCTGGTTGACTCAGACACAGGAGAAGTAAACTCCTACCTGTTATTATCCATAGGAACAGGCAGAGAACACCAGGTCCAAATGCCATGCTGCACCAGTACAACCGCTTTTCCAGCCGGTCGTGTGGAAATTATAGGTCTTAATGCTGGGTTTTTTCTAATATTGCTTAGTGCCCTGCTGTGGCCATCAAGCACTGAAACAGACAGCACAGGAAAAAATAGGTCAGATGTGAGCATTAATTATAATGTCACAGTAAAAGACAATAGACAGGTGACATGTAGGCTTTATCATTACTTCCTGACTTCTTGATGGATGACATAGTAGATCAGGCACACTGAAGACACAGAACAAATTACCCACCTGGAAATCTCTTTCTCTAGAAATACAGAAACATCCCAGAAATATTTGCACTCTTGGGCCTCAGTACCTCAAACCCCACAAATACTCTGCTGTTATCCAGACCCTGGTTTAGCTGTGACTTTAAACTAGCAGGTACTTTTAACCCATGAATCCCAGACAGCATTGTCCATGCTAAAATCCATGCAGTGTTAAGTCAGCTTTTGAGGCAGTGCTCAAGCTATTTTTACCCAGCTATCAAGGCAATGCAAGCAGACATTATTCCAGAATTTCTAGAGGGACATTCCTTGTCAGGACACTTAATTTTCCAAGTAGGGTATCCTAAGCAACAAATAGATGTAAGGAATGAATAGCTCAAAGCAACATTACTCATGCAAGACTCATGCAAGGAAAAAGCTAGTTTAGCCAAACTCCCCCCACATACAGGATCCTAAATGGATGCTTCACCAAGAAGCACTTCCATAAATGAAAACACAGGTAGTGTTTTTTTCAGTGAACAGCCCTTCTCGAGGCAGAGTATCACATGTTCATTACATGACTTTCATATTTCAGCTGCCTACATCCACATATGATAGAAATGCTAATGGGCTGCTCTTGGCAGGTTCCTTGCCACACATAATTTTAAATGATAAAAGACCATCTAGGTTTTTTCCCTTGCAAAAGGTAAAGTAAGCTACTTGGACAAGCCAGGGCTGACCGAGCTAGAGTAGAAATCCTAGCAGCTCAGCAGTCAGACTTCTGCTGTCTGAGAAGGGATCCTTAATAGGTGGCATGTCTCTAAATCACACGAACAACTGGACCCTGATCTGCAACTTGCACTTCTGTGACTGACCACAGTTTTTCCAAAGCAAGACATGTATTTATCTTAAGACAAAAGGGACCAGATGTTTGTTTTAGATGTTAGTTCTATCAACAGCTGAGTGGATCAACTGACAGGGTAGATATCCCCCCCAGTTAGTTCATTATAGAGTGTGGCTGTCTCCCTGAGGAAGCCAGACCAGCATAAGCCAAGGAACAGGTGGCTTAACCCGACAGAGTATGAAAACAAAACAACTAACAAGAATATTTCAAAGACAGCAATGGGCTTCAGCTAGCTTCAACCCACACATTCCATCCCAGTGACAGAGGATGCCTAGTGCTGTGATGCTGGGTTTACAGAGACCGGTGATGGGAATCATATTGGCATTGAGATAGAATTGTATATTGCCACTGCTACATTTTGCCAAATATAAGGGATAATTTGATTTCAGTATACTTTGCATTGCTTCACTAAATCAGAAATCCCATGCAGTAAGTATCTCCAAATAATTAAATACGATATTAGACATTGCATGCTCTACACATGGAATAACTAAATGAGCCTGGTCAAATAATACTGGACTCTGACAATTTCTCCTCAAGCCTGTGGTACAAGAACTAATTTTGCTCAAAACTCAAACCAAATCACTACAGAACAAGACTAAAGCAAGCACTGTCCCAAGTACAAAAACATAAGGCTTTGGGCAAACTCCATGTAAAACTAGGAGAGACTTTTCAAAAGCCTGATACTTGACTTCTGTGACCTTTGTTCTATCCAACATAAAACAAAAACCCCTTCCTAAGGCAGCTGCTTTACTGAAGAGTAAGCTGGTCTCCCAATCTATTCCTATGCTGCACAGTTAGAAAAGTTATCTTTGATCACAAAAAAAAAATCAAACACACAACACTATATTACTTCTAAGATTATGTGATTTTAATATCTGTAATTAGATGTTCTCTCAGGAAGCAATTCCTGACAGAATACACATAGCTGTGCTCCTCTGTAGCAGAGAAAGAGCAAAAGGCTGTCTGGATGCTTCCAGATACTACTTCTATGACACAAAATTTTCAGCAACAGGGCCATTTTTTGCTGTCTTGCATTACCTAATTGCTCTTCTGTCTTTCCATCAACTATATTCGATTTTGTAGCAGACAAAAAGACCAAAAGTTCTTATTTTTTTAAGCCAAGTCATTCTAAATGTTCCACTTATGCAGCCACTGAAATAGCCACCGAGCAGTGTCAGGGTAGAGGATCACTGGCAACTGAAGAGAAATGAGCACTTTTGCACAAGAGGGAAAGAGCCAGTTCCAAAAGTCCCCACAACGTGGAGCCTTGTCTTTCGATTTCACTCTAAAGGTGAAGCGAATGGAGTTGTTAAATTTCACACTGAAATGAACTATGGAGATTAACACAACCCATCCACAGAATGGCTGAGGTTAGAAGAGCCTTCTGGAAGTCATCTTGTCTACCCCTCAGCTCAAGTGGGGCAGCCTGGAGCTGGCTCCCAAGGACCATGCCCAGAGAGATCCAGTATCTCCAGTATTCCTGGACAATCTGCCAGTATATGGTCACCCTCACCACAGGAAGTCTATTTATCCGGATCTCAGTTATGCAGACAGGGATCTCCAGCTGAAAAGAGATGATTTCTTAAACCTTTCCTTAAGCTGGCTCCAGCAGAATACACTTGCCCATGCATATTTATTCTAACACAATACTCAAAGTGATTATTTTTATTTGGTGTTTTATTTCAGAACATTCAAAATAAACCACAGAGATGTACAGAGCATACAGTTTCTATAGACTTCACCTTTCAATGGTTTTTGAAATGTTCCTGTGGCTTTTGAGAAAAAACAGAGGAGCAGAAGTGTGCTATGTTCCTACTAAATGTTTCCAACTTATTAGCACAAACCCCAAATACTTCATCCCTGAGGGATAGAAGAGATATTACTATGGTAATACCACAATTTCACATACAGCCTTATTCTTGTTTCTATGGAAATCCTTCTAGACTTGGAAAAGTTGTTAGCCACAAAAAATAGGATTTGCAGAAGAACTTACTACTGCAGATCAAGGTTTCTGAGATATTGTGCATTTGCTGTAACCTTCACCCATTCCCAGAAACAGCCAAATGGACCAGATGCCTAAGAGAGACTTTTAGTTCTTTAGCCTAAGGAAAAATGCATCAGGCTTGGTATCAGAACATCACGAGGTCAAAATTAACCACAACCAGAGGCAGAAAAATAATTTGTTTATTTTATAGGCCTTTTTCTCTGCAAGGCCAAGTTCACAATCTCACTGCCACTAAAAAGCGACAAGTAGCAGCTTCTATTTCCTACAGAACAGTTCCCTGATGAGTCCACATGACTACTTTTAGCAACACTAAGAAAAACACTGAGAGATGGTGCAAATGATCCAGACTTGTTCAACATTATTTGTCTCGGATTCAGAAACAAAAGGTCATGGATTTGGAGGTTGTTTTGTTTTTTGTTTTGTTTTGGTTGGTTGGTTTTGGTGGTGGCGTTGGTGGGGTTTTGTTTGTTTGTTTGTTGGAGTTTTTTTGGCTTTAAGATGTTTTGGGGGTTTTTGGTATTTTTTTGTTTTGGTTTGTTTGGGGTTTTTTAAATGTATATTAAGAAAACACAACTTTAAAAAGCTGCAAAATGCCAGACTTTGGACTACATGTACAATCTTCGCTGAATCCTGATGGGACACACCATGTGAGGACAGAGGGAATGCACAAAAGCAGCACTGTGTTCTCCCATGCTCCTTTGTGGCTCCACATCTATTGATGTTTGATTTTCACATAATAAAAGAGCTCGCATTCACTGCAACACTAGCTTGTGCTTCCTGATATTAGGATCAAGCTCAGACACAAAGCACACCCAGTCACAATTCAGTGCACAGCTTCTGAGCCACAGATGAGAACAAAGCTACCAGACACTGCACGCCTTCTTAAACTGTTAAAACAGTAAACAGTGCTGCAGTGTGTGCATGCAATGCTCCTCTTATCTTCCCCATGATACTTCTCTGTTCCACATAAGTGCAAGTTTTATCACACAAACACAAGATACATTAAAATTTAAGGTGGCCAGCCCTGCGATCCCAGCAGTTAAAAATAACTAAAGCCACGAGATTAATTTGCTAGCTGAATCTCCATCCTTCACATATAACACAAAGCCTGCTATTTTTATAACAAGACAAGCAGACAGCATTGCTGCTAATTATTTTGGCATTTCTTGGCTATTAAGAGTCTGACTTGCACTCTTAGCTAGAAGAGGGATGGCAGCCTTGAGCAGCAGGTATGGTCAAAACAGGCATGTATTATACATCTATTGCTTTACTCTGAAAACTATGTTTTTCTGTTCCAGCTGGCAGCTTTTGGCAGTGCTCTAGCCAACAGGATAAGGGGAAATTCTGAACTGATCCCTCTACACAAACATTTTGACTTCATGACCTTTTAAACATATGCAGTTGCTGATCAGGACCATAACATCTTCTCATAGATAACACACGAAGTACAACAGATTTCCAAGGAAAGTAATTACCTTTATATTCCTCCTCTCCTCCACCTCAGATCTCACTCTGCATTTTGGTACATCTTAACTTTAATGCAGACTCAAGTAATTTTCTCCCATAGAGAGAGAAAGGGGTCAGCCAAGTAGAACTACACTGCCTCTTCCTACACATAATTAAGCCAGGGCCATTAGCAGTAAGAACGTGTACAGACTGAATTATCTCTGTCTGGGAATACATTCAAATCCTTCAGCTGCAAAACTCCAAACAGAGCATAAGGTAGTATGCTGGTGCTCCACAAAAGGTGTAGCAGAATCCCTGCATGCCAACAAAATCAGAGACAGGGACAAATGGTGTCATGATGGCAGTCAGAGAGCACTGCCAGGCAGCAGAAACCTCCAGCAGAATGAGGGCCCTGAACACTGGGCCCAGCCACACTGGCATTGGTGGGAATGGCAGGCAGGAGCTCCTTACCTTCTTGCCATTCTGGTCATTAGCACAGCTAGGAAATGTGCCAAAAGAAATACTGAAACAGCATCTGAAACTCAATCCACAGAAAAGTGAAACCCCTGTTTTTGAACTGATAGCATTTCCTTTATAAAGCAAGCTGGCTGAGTAAATGAACGTATAACCACACCTAATCAAAGTGTCTATACACATAAACACACACACACATATCTGCCAGCATTTCTATTACATGCAATACAAGACAATCCTTCAGGAAATCCTGAAGAATTCTCATGAAGAATTCAAATTAGTTATTTTATCAGTTATGATACCTGCACTAATACCTGAGAATGTTACTTAATAGCTGAGTATTAATATTGCATAAATACTGCAGAAGGAAAGAAAATTACACTTCATGCCAGTAGCATTTGTCCCTAGTAACAGAGAGAAAAACTCAGGACATGTGCAGACACTAGGACTTCTAACAATAACACATGCTGTATGAATACAAATCATCAAAACAGCCACAAGTTAGGCATCTAAATAAAGGGGATAATTTTCAAGCCCTTCAGCAGATGTGGAAGATATTGCAGAGTCATCAATGCTTATGACCTGTGCAAAGTCACCTTCCTCTCACACAATTTTCTAACAATAGGTACCTATACTTGAAAACAAAACCATGACTTCTGATGGAATATTATTGCAGCTGCAGGATATAGCTATAATTGCAAATGTGTCTCTGCTTTATTAAGAGGGTCTCCCACAGGTCTTAGTGAAGGCTGACATTAGATTGGTATTACATCCAAGTTTGTATCAATTTCCTCAGTCAGGTCCAGGGCACACATAGCAAGTTAATGATGATAAAACAACAAATTGAACAGTTGAATATATTCTGCCATGTTAGGCTAGATTGGATACACAGTCCACTAGCTCCACTGGTAACCACAGCTCTGACAACTGCTAAGTGACACCAAACAGCCAGATAAAAAGAGCAGTGCTGCACAGAAAGAGCAATTTTATTCCACAAGATTTCAGCAGCCGTCATTACAAAAGCCATGAAGAGTGCAAGGAATAGTGGAAATCCTAAAGGTGAGAGAGTTAGCAGGGGTATATGGGGTCAAGAGCTACTGACAAGGAAGGAAAGAATATTTTAAACTCACCAATGAACAATGAAAGTGCTCTTATATAAGACACAAAACCACTGTAATTAGTGTGAGGATTGACATGTTTCAGGTTTGTTACTACTTAACTTTCAGTACAGACATTTGCACAGCCCTGAGGTCAGATAGCCCAGCAAGGAGGGAAGGCTAATCAAAAACTAACCCTTTGGAAAATTAGTAGCACAGAGTGAGTTCACTAGACACCTGAGAGCCTTTCTCTCCCCAGGACAGGCCAGACAAATCAAAATATCTCCCTTCAGAAGGCAGTCAAACTGTTGGACAACTCCTCTAAACCATTATATTCAGTCTCCATTTGCTTTCCATTTTTTACAAAAACATAGAGGAGAGAGAGAACTGACAAGTGAGGCAATCTTCAAATACCTACTCCACAATGAAAATTAAGTGATACCCATAAAGGAAGAGCTTGAAGGAACAAGATGATATCTTATGCCTTCCACAGCACAGAGGCAAGACAAAGCAACCTCGCATCATCCTCTGGATTTTCATCTAGCCTGTCATTAGCCTGCCATGAAGGGTAGTTCAGAATCAATCAGTCAATCAATCTATCTATCTATCTATCTATCTATCTATCTATCTATCTATCTATCTATCTATCTATCTATCTATCTATCTATACATGCATCTATCCATCTATCTTCTAGTATTTAGAAGGCACTTTTCAACTTTTTTTCCAGCTGGAAAATAGGTCACAGAAGAAAACTATCCAATGGGTGTACATAACATCAGTTTTGAGCTTTGGATGTAAAAAGCAAAAAGAGATTTAGTAAACTGCCTGCAGAAAAGATGCACAACTGCAAAGAAGGTGGCAGAATCTTCAGTTTGCAGAATCCAAATTTGCGACTGCCCAAATGCTGACCAAAGTTGTGTGGTCTCAGTCGAGTGCCCAGCTCCTTCAAGTGCCATTCTGGCAGAAAGCAATTACACACAGCAAGCTGCACTGCACAGCAGGCTCCAGATAGCTACTGAGGCATCCCTGAGCAGCAGAAGGACAATTTGCAAGTGCAGGTTGATGCTTCTAGAGAAACTTGAGGAAATTAAAAGGAGAAATGGAAGAAAGATTCTCACATGGATAGTTTAATCTGGATCACATAATTGCATAGAACAAAAGAATGTATTTATTTTGCACGTGTTCAAGATAAAAAAATGGCTATACTAAAACTACAAAAAGCTTTGCTATAGCAATTTGCTGAAATGAAGAGCAATTTTTCCACTTCTCTTCTACATCCTCAAATTAAAAGGAAAAATTAATTGATTCAAAACATCATTGTTGAATTGTCCTTAGGATTTTGACAAATTTTCTTAAAGTGTCATTTCCTGAACTACAGCAATTATTGAAAAATCTCAGTCTTCAATAGGAAAAGAAAACATCTCTACTGAAGAGAAAATCACACAATTTAAACCCACAAACTTCATAATTTTCCTAGATTGGTCAAGATTTTAAATACTGCCTCTATTTTTTTTTTTTTTTTTTACGAAAAATTTCATGGGACAAAGTCATGACCACATTTAAGTCAGTGCTAGGATTTAGATCTCTCTTATGACAACTTGAACTGTTGCCATTGTTAATACTGCTATTTAGTATCTAATAAAAAAAATGAAAGATGACTCTTCCTGAAACATGATCTCTACCTAAGCATCAAAGCTAGTATTTGCAGATTGGAGACCAAGTTTGCAAATATACTATGCAGGAACCCTGGACACTGACCTCAGAAGTTCTGAACACAGAGATGAGCACACTTCAAAGGAAATTGCAGACACTTTCTATCTTTGAAATGTAGAGGACAGCTGTCACATAAAACATTGAGGTTTCTGAAAAAAAAACAAGTTTATAACCTCAGCCAAAGCAACGCTAGCTACAGAAAGAATTGCAATAACTACCGTGTTAATGTCCAGTGCAATTTGCTGCACTTAAATTAACGACTAATGTTACTTTGACACTCTAGCACTAATAGCACTCAATGCAAACACTGTGGAGGAAGACAATACAAAACCACTACATTAAAATTTAAGTTTTACTGTAGAAGTTCTCCGAACCCACTTCCCTTACATGAGATGCAAACTTTCTGATTTATAGCCTTCAGGTGATAAATACTACCTTCATTGATGAACAAAGCACCATACAGTAGAAGAAGTAACAGTCTTTGACCTGAAGTCAAATGGATGCACTACAGTTTCAGGTAATGTTTTTGGTATCATGCTATGGTGTGATAAAACCAGACTTAGAATTGCATCTAATTCATGAAAGCTTTCAAAGCTGTTCACAGGTTGATTGGCAGAGACTGGATCAAGCAATATAAGTGTTAATGTCAACAAAATTAATTGACCGTTTCTGAGATTAGAGCATTGAACACCCAGTGACTGCCTGAGATATAATAATACCACACAATGCAGGAAAAAAAGCTTGCATAAGGGGCATGGGTACAACAGCAGATAGGCAGGAAAGCCCAAATTTCCCAGATGAAGTACATAAACACTCTCTCAATTTGTTTTGCTATTTTATAACCTTCAAGAAAAGAGCTTTAGTGCAGTTGGATGCTGCAAATCCATTTCTAGACATGGGGAAGTCTTCTGACCCACATGACCATGTCAAGTTTTTATGTCCATTGTTAGTCTGCTCTCCTGTAGAGAAAAATCTTGCCTGAAAGATATTTTTCACTTACGCACTCTTTAAGCCATTCACTGATTTCAACCAGAGAAGAACAGATTACCAGAAGGTAATTAAGTTCTCAGGACTTTTGTAAAATAAGCCAGACCAGAGAAGGCAAAACTGCAATTTGAATATCTTTAGGCTCAAACATCATAAAATATGCCATGCAGTTTTCATAACTGAAAATGGTAGCCCATGTGTCATGAAATCAGTCCCGTCTGCAGAAAGAGGAAGCTACACAGCAAAAATGCAGAGGTACAGGGAAAGACAAAAAAAAATCCATTTTTGACCTCAAGATACAACTTTACCAACATTTTCATTAACTCTGCTCTTCAGAAAATCTTGTAATAAACAGCTAAAGCACACATGCCCACGCACACTGCCCTAACATGCAAACTTCTGGAGCCCAATCTCAGATAACTGAGTGCGTTTTATTTCTCTAAAATCCATCTGTACCTTACTAGGGGATCTTCTTGCAACATGCAAAACAGTTAAACTGTACAGAGAACAGTTTATCAAAGGAAATGCATTAGGACAAGAAATAACCTTTGAACTGCTTCTTCATCAAGGTTAACTAGCTGAAAACTGGCATTAGACTGACAACATACATATTATCTCCAACTGGACTGACTCAATTCCAATATGCTCGGTGCAAAGTCACATCATCCTGAAAAATACTCATTGGCCATACCCTGGTATCATTCAGAAAGAGATTAGATGCTTAAATGGAAAAGCAACTATATCTGCTGTTAAACTAGATTATAAATTTGTACAGAAAGACACCTTGTGACAGAAATTGAAAGCTAACTGCCTGACAGTAGGAAGGATTTCTCCCCATGGGTACAATATCCATTACAATGGTTTTTGCTTTCTCCACAGTCTTGAAATTGGAGACTGCTGGATATGCAGCACTTGTTCACAGCTCTGCTTTTAATCACCAGTTTCCATTAAGGATATACATTTAGTACCTAGTGTACTAACATGTCAAAACTAGCATACATAAACCTTTTTCACACACTTTCTTAAAGGAAAGATCTGTAAGCAAAGTTTGCACCACTGGTATGTGTGGGACCCCCCAGAAAGCCTTCACCAACATTACAGAATGTACAGCTGGAAAGGGTCAGAAAGACTCTACCTGAAACAGATATCATGTCTTTGCATATGGGTAGGAGAGAGAATAAACTGTTTTTAAAGCATTCCTGATGGAGATTTCACTAGCATGTTCAGAAACCTGTCCATGGTAACTCCTCCTTCTCCATGCCACTGAAATTATCAGCCTGCTCAGACAACACTCAAAACCATCATGGTGAGAGGTCAACTCTATGCAAAGCTGAACCAAACTACAGCATCTCCAGATCACCAAAACTTCGTTGCTTCATGCAGTTCATTAAAATTGGCAGAATTACAGCTCACTGATACACAGCTAGTGAAGACAAAGCAGATCAATAGTTGCATGTGTTCTCTGTGGAACCTGAAGTTCTCAGAAGTGTTTACAGATGCATTTCCCCTGCCCTCCACCACAGCATTCCCCAAAAGAAATGGGGAAAAGACAGACCTGGGCAAGCAACCCCTACACACAGCATTCTCCACAGACCACCGTGACCATGATTCTGCTTATCTTAAATAATGTAAAATCCAGGGTATATTGCATTCTCCACTACCTTGTGCTTAGGGAAAAAACATTAGCCCAAGAAGCTTGTACACACCACTCTCACCTTGCCTGCACACACAGACCCACAACATGCTGAGCAGCTCACCTCCCATCATCTAAGCTACCAAAATGAGTATAGACAGTATCACCTATTAATTCTATATTATGTCAGGTTTTTAGAGATTCAAATAGGCTCAATGCAATTCCTAACTGTGAAACATCAACTGCAATAGTCAAATCTTGTGAAACCCAAGGATACTTACATGATACTTACACGAAACAGACATCTCTCAAAATTCTGTGGCTGAGGATCAGTCTCCAACCACAAGATATTGCAAAGGCAAAAACAGAGAACCTACCCCAAAGAGTTTAATATATCAACTCCACTATCTTGTCATGAAGTCAGTGTGAGCAACATGAGAGTATTCCTTCAGTATAAACAGATAAGAGAGGAAGAGAGGGCAAACCAGTTTGCATTTCATTTTGTTCCCTCAACTATCTGACTATTCTGCAATAGAAGAGGGTCAGGAGAAGGATGGAAATGTTTCTGTATAGCAACCATAATGCAGATAACATCCAAAACTGCAGTGATATAAAAATCACACATAGCACTTTCTCCTGTTTAAGCTCTGTTGTACTGCTCAGAAAGCAATCTAACAAAGCATTTCACATACCACACATTAGCACCATTCTCAGCAGACACATAAAAACATGCCTGGGCTGTAACAAAAACACACTTTGACAGAAGACCGGAGGGCAGCTTGGCGAGAGTAATATTCTTACATTCCTTGAATATATAAATATCAATATACACATACAGAGACCAACATAAAGCTATGATTTCTGATCTCGAATCAGACACAGCTAAATGCACATGAACACCTAGGAAAAATATCCCATCAAAACTGACCCTTCATACATAAATACTTATTTTTCTACACGTACATAAATAAATTCACGTATCTGCCAACTGAACACCAACACACACACACGTTTCCCCAGAGCAGCCCACTGTTGTATCTCCCCACGCTCCCGGCCTAACAGGTCGCTCAGGATGCTACAGCAGACGGGGGAGTCAAGGAGTGAAGGGGAACTCCCTGGAAGACCGGGCGCCTCATCGCTACCGCTGTCCCGCAGCTTTCCAGCGCGGCCAGAGCTCCTTGCCCCGGAGCCCGGGCTGCGCCCCGCCGGGAGCCGAGGGCAGCTGCCCAGCGCTCGGCTCGGGGAGCGCCTCACCCGGAGCACCGGCTCCGTCCTCCGCCCCTTCCCCACCCTCGCCCAGGCCGCGGCGCCGATCCCATCTCGTGGCGATCCTACCTAGCGGAGGGCAGGAGCCGGCGCGGCCCCGCCGCCCCTCGCTCGCTCCCTTCCGCCGCGGTGCTGGGCGCCGGGAGTGACCGTGGGACCGGGGCCGGGCCGGGCAGGCGGGAGGTGCCGCCGCCTCGTCCCCTCCGCTGCTGACTCAGGAGCAGGCGCCGTCCCTCCACGGCGCTCCCGAGGCGCGGCCGCCGCGGTCCGCGCAGGATCGCTGCCCACAGAGCCCGCGGGCACGCGCCGCCCGCCGCCGCGGAGCGGGCCGCACCTGTGGGCGGCCCCTGCGGGCAGCCGCGGCCGCCCTGGGCACGGCAGGGGAGGGGAGGGGAGGGCAGGGGGCGGCCCCCGGGCGGGGAGGTGGGGTCGGTCCAGCTGCATCCCAAGAGGGAGGGCGGGGGGTTCCTGCCGGCAGCAAGGCGAGGAGGTGCCGCGTCTCCATCTTAAGGAGGGGGCGAGCGGGCGGCGCGACCCCTCGGCGCGGGGTCCCGCTGCCGCGGCTGCTGCTCTGCTGTCCTCCCCGCCCGGGGGTACCCTGGTGGAGCCGCGGCACCTTCCTCGGTATTGCACCGACAGGGCTTTTACGATAGAGCAGCGAGGAGTCTTCCAGGTCTGAAGACCTTCAGCAAGGTTCTGAGGTGTTGAGCCAACAAGATGTAGCGGGGAGGCAGCCGAGCCCCCTGCCTCTCTCCACTTTGGGTACCCGCGTCCGAAAGGCGACCACGGCCCTGCTGTTGCTCTGCCAGGGAGCCTCGAAGGTGGCATCTCACACCCAATCCTTACCTGCATGTCTCCCTGCTTTTGCCACCTGCGCAGCTCTTCGCTGTTCTGTGTCCACGAGCAGAGTGTCGGGGCCGCTGTCACTGCCGGCAGGGATTTCCCGCGGTGACTGGCTGCACGGCAGGAGGCCAGCCCCTCTCCGGCATGAGCTGCACCGGGACACGGTCCCCAGCTCACACATCCTCATTCTACCTTGCTTCTGATCCTTACCTTTCCAATTTTCTGATAAACGTTGGGCTGGGGAGCCGGTGCTGCTCATCTTGCAAAGTCTAATATCCTAATGACAAATGTGTCTGTCGGAAACCTCTGCAGGAGAACCCATAGCTTATTGAGAACAGCTTTTTAACAAAATATTCAGCATTTATCCATCTGATTTTGCACTATTCTTGCCACATTCCCATTTTCAGTTTGTAGTCAGAGCATGCAGAAATGGTTTTATTGCTTCTTTGATTTTTACAGCTCCACTCCAAAATAACAGACCAATTTGATTTGGAAAGAGGCATTTTTCTACTCAACACCGAAGTCCATGTGACATAGAGAAGAGATTTAAATATCTCTTACCTCAAGTATCTGTTACCTTAGCAACATTTTAGAACAAGCAATTTCATTTTTAAGTGAAATAAAACAAAAAGATCAGTGAATTTCAAACTTGCTAAGGTCTCATGCTGTTTTGAACCAGCCTATCAAGGTCCCAGATCCTCTGTTCCACCTTTTAGGGATGCTTCTGTATTGTCAAGTTCTGCTCAGTGTTTAATGAATTGCCAGTGCTTTACTCAGGGTAGTGTTTTGCAGGTACTACAGGATGATGGAAAAAATAAAATGTTTTAAAGATGTAAAAATGACATCTCTTGAGTGAACAACAGCTTTTACCTCCTCATCTGAGTCCAACCCTACTAACTGATTTCAGCAATTCTGTCTGAAACTACTTAGGTCTTCCTCAGAATGGGAAGGTCATGTCTCATGTGCTTGCCCTCTAAAGTAAGGAATGATATCTCAGAACTGTAATAATGGATTGCTTTTGAATATATAGGAAGGAGCCTAAAGGAGCTGTCTGTTGACATTTTAAAAAAAAATTTATTATGTTCTTGTGCCAATTTTGATTCCACAGTTTCTGTGATTTCTGCCTGTTGGCTGTTTTAGCCAGCTTAGGGAGACCAAGTCTACATATTTGAAGTAAAAAAAAAAAATCATGTGAATTCCTAAAAAATATTCTAGTAACAACACAAAAGGAAGAAAGAATTATTATTTCTGTTGCTGACAAAGTCTACTTGACTTGGAAGCGGATGTGTATGTAGAGAGGGGAAGCCTGCATATCTTTCCTCTGTGGCAGCCCCATTTCTCATGCCTTGAAGCCTTCCTGCCAGCACTGGGGCTCTATTTACTCACCCAGTGGGAGAAGAAAATTGTCCTCCAATGTTTCATATGGTTGTGTGATCTTAATTTTACTGACTGACACCAGATATTGCGGCACAATTTTTAAATTATTTTCTCTGCAGGAAGGATTATTCACTCAATGTTAGTGCTTTTTGAAGGATATGTGCAGGTATGCAAAAGGCTCCTCAGCACAGGACAAGCTTGGGGACACAAGTCTTCTGTATGTCCTGTCAGGAGGTTCTTCCCACTAGCTTAATTAAAACAGGGTGAAAAGGATGAAAGCAGTAACTGTCCCTGTTTGCTTTCCCTGCACAGGCGTAGCTGATCCAGTGCCCTTGACTTTCCAGATTGTCTTCTCCACTGAATGATCAAGATGCAGCTACCCCTACACAAACACAAAGGAATTGGAGCAAACAGCTCCCTTTCGAGAAACCCAGCAGCAGCACATGGCAGCCTGTTCTGCTGCCAGTCTGCAAAATCCAGAAATGCTATGAAATGGCAAAACAGCTTATGAAGGCAGGTTTGCTGCAGATGGCTGAGGCTAAGAAGGTAGTTTCTTGCTGAGCCAGTTCTTGCCTTTCATATCATCGATAAATTAAGAGGCTTAATCCTCCCAAAATAATAGCCTTAGCATGCTATAATGATATCTGAAAATCATTACAACTTCAAAATGTAGCCTTCTAGGTAAATTTTGATCTGGTTACCTCCAGCTGCCTTCCCATAGTAAGGGCTTTCATTTGATCAGACAAAAGTCTCACGAAGCTGTCATCCCCCAGGACAATTAACTCAGCACCAGATATCCAGGTTCATTTTGGAGTCTGCCTCTGACATGCACCCCCCATCACTGCCAAGTGGACCTTATGAGCAGATTCTTGCTGTGTCCAGAAAGCTCTGACCTGAGGCATAACACAACATTATGGTGACATACAGGAAGTTCTTCCCACCACAGGGTCTGGCACAGCCATTTGAGCCATTGCACCTTACTCTCCTTCCCCTCTTTGACTGGTTTGCTAAACTAGGTGCTCTGAAGTTTTCCCTGTGATATCTGTTTCAAATGAAAGAGGTTTGGGACATATGCCGCTTAGGTCACATTACTTAACCTTTATTGGATTGTGTTGTTCTTTTCTGAAAATAACCTTTTCCCACCTCCCATTTAAATAGGTAAATAACTTCATCTGTGTCAGTTCAGGGAAGAGTGTGTCAACACTGAAAAAGAGGGTAGTATTCATCTTCAAGGCATCTGAGACAGATTTTTTTTTTCCTCAATAGTTTTAAAAGTTTTTGAAAGCTGGAATGAGTCCCCCTTGGCCACATTTGTCCGCTGTGTCAGTTGTTCTTACATGTCATTTCTACTGCCAGCCCAGGTAAAGCTTCTGCCTTGACAAATTGTGTCTAAGAAGGTTTTTGTAGGCTTCTCTGTCTCACCAGTGACAGTATCAGGAAATGTAGTAAGATGGCAAGAGGTTAGAGTGATATGGTATAATCCTTTCCTTTCTGCTGTTGAAGTGTGTTACATTTCATTGAGGCCAGTCTATACTTTTCCCTTTTTCCTTAATCAAAACTGTAGTTTTACAACATTTCTGTATGTTGTTAAGTCCACTTCTTGTCAAGTATGCATGATTTCATAAATAATGACAGAGTAATGATGTTCCATGGGTTGTTGCAGATGTAATGTTACTTTCATTTCACTTATAATGTAACAACATTCCTGCCTACTGAATCTTCCATTTAAACCTCCCATTTTCTCAGCCTTACTGAAATGACAGCCTCTTTGTAAACAAATTTTTGTTACTTACAATTTCAGATTATTTTCTATAGCTAAAATCAGATTATTTTCAATAGATAAGAGCATAAATGTTGTTTAGCTCTATACTTTTAATCATGATAAAATTATTTCCTGTTATTACTGTAGTTTTACTTCTTCCCCCTTTAAAAAAAAATCCATCTAATTATTATTTACCTTGTTTCAAAATTCTTTATTTTGTTATATCTCTTCTGTTTTAATAATTGCAAGCTATTTTAATGTAGAAATTTTTAAAGCTTTGTCTGGATTTTCAGAAGAGGTTGCTTTTCTTGATACCTAAATCAAAGTATTAATAAAATAATGCTTCTGACCATATGGAATTTTATCAAGGTCTGCTGTTGTTACTGATTCTCAATAGGAGATAATCACTGCATTTTGTAATATTCCATATTTGTGTAAATTCTTTGGCATGGATACTTTCCATAATATCATATCACTGATTCAGGAAAAGAATTCAAATTCTAAGTTGTAGCCTAATAAATATTTGTTAGGTTTTTGTTTTTATAATGTTAAATATTTATAGTGTTTTCTTACCAGTTTGAGTTGCCATGTTCAGCAGTTGTTTTGCCTTTTACCTCAATGTAAGAGGTAAATTTATATAAGGACTCTCTCACTTGACTGTCAGTGATTTTGATACTTATTAAGTGGATTAAAATGTACTTAATTAAAGATGTAGTGCTTGTTTAATATTCAATAGTCAGCAAAACATTTAGCCTTTATACCTTTTTTTTAAAATATGATTGCTTTATTGCAGTTCAAAAAGATTTTTAAAAGCTGTATGCAAGATTTTCTCATTCTGGAAGAATGACTAACCACTTAATTGCTCCAAATATAATCTTCTTCTTGCCTGTCTTTGCAATTAGAAAAATGAATTGTCTCTTACAAAGTGTTATGACTTTGCCTGTACTTAATAAAAATATTACATCCCCACTCACTCACTCTTTCAAAGGTGAAGAAACACTACTGATCAGAGGAGGGAGCAGCTAGTCAGTGCTAGAGATGGATCTGCAGCTTAGGCGTGATGCTAAGTCACTCAAAGTTCTGAAACCTCTTTTTTCTTTTCTTTCTTCTCCAAATTAAAAACCTGTCCTACAACGTCAGCCATTAATAGCATTTTTAGCATTAATAGCAAAATAGTACAGAAGGTACACAGAGAAACAAAAGTAGCTATAATGTAGAAGGACATGGAAACTGCTGCTTCTTTGACAAAGCATGAGTTTATTGTGGATCCTTAGGAATGTTAAATTCCCACCCTCTGTCTTCACCTTCCCCTTGAATCGTTTGGCTGCGACTCCCAGGGAGGGATAGGAAATGTAAGTATGAAAGCAAACCTCATGGTTTTTCTTTCCTCTTAAGGAGGAAGAAGAGAACATGAAGCAAATGAAAAGTTGTGAGCACTGTTTGCTTGTGCTGGCATTGTCACTCACAACCAGATGCAGGAGAACAGGGAACACTTGCTTTGTCAAAGTTACAGGTGTAGAGGGACAACTGGTGCAGAAGCAATGCCTTGAAAATGTCAGTAAATATGCACTGAGATTGTGAATCTTAACTAGACTGTATTTTCTGCATCATATGACCCTAATAAGTAGACTTCCAAATTTCATACCACTGGTATCATTTAAATAACAGTCTGAGTTCTTAGCACTGAAATGCTCCCAGTCACTTAAGCTGGAGGAAGTAATTTAATTTAACATTCTGTGTAAAAAATCCACATAGGTTAAAGGTGTATAAAAGGCAAATATAAAAGACACAGTTTGGCAATGTGGGAAACCACAAACAAGGTCAAACCACACTTTTGTCGTTCATCATAATTTCCTTGAAAGTCTAAGCAAACAAAAAGCTTTTCAAAATGAACAAAACAAAACAAAACACAACAAAAAAACCACAAACAAACAAACAAACAAAACCCACCACAAAAACAAGCAAAAACAAACCCAAAAAAAAAACAACAACAAAAAACCCAAACAAATACTCTCTATTGCTGGTATATTTGAGATCTGTTCCATAAAAAGTAGTATGTATCTGAGGATTTTATGAGCTGTTAGTTATTTAGGAATATAAATGAATAAATCAAATACTGAGTTTTCTACCTTAGCTGTTATGAGACTTGGCTATGATGTTTCTAAGCCAAGTTACTCCTGAGAAGCTTTCTGGGTATGTTAAGAATAGGTCCTTTAAAATTTTATTTCAGTTGTCATATCATGGTTTCCCTTCATGTAGCCAAAAATCATGAAGGACTGTGTCTAGATGTGATTTTTTTTACACCTGGGCAGCTCATTGAGGCCAGGAGGAGACCAGGGCTCCTGATCATAGAGGAAGGCTATTTCTCACTGTCTATCCCTCTCCTCAATTTGAATGTCCTTAGTGATTTCATGTCACGCCATGACCTCCTGCAGCAGAGGCATGCCCACGGCTGTATGAGCACTCTCTTGCACGAACAGGATGAGCCCCCTGCCCCAGCTGAGGGCACTGTGCAATGCCCAGCAAGACCAGACCAGCAGCCCCCAGGGAGGGCCTCCAGGTCCCAGGATGGTGAGAGGGGAGGAAAGGGTGTGTGGTGAAACAAGAGGTGAGACCCCTCTGATCCCTGCAGCTGTCTTCCCCTTGCGATTTGAGAGTTTAGTACTGTTGCCTGCAATAGTTGTTCCTGTAGCATTAATCAGTCCTTATAAACAAGTCAGCTGTAGAAAGCAGAGGAATTAAAAACCCTGGCAGAGTTTACACACATTGAATTAGAATAAAATGACTAGACCTGCTGCCTTTTGGGCCCATGGTGACAAAGGTACTCAACTGGAAATTGTACTGTGATACCAGCCTTCTTAAAAGAAATAGCTGACTAGAGCAGGAAAATAAAGAGGTTTTTGAAAAAAGAAATGGTGTCATCATGGTCCATTTTTATAACCATATCACTTTACTGCTTATAGTTACAGGGAGATGTGTAGGGCTCAGAATAGAAAAATCCAGGCTATTTCCAATTATCCAGGCTGAGCTTCAAGCGGTTTTGTATCTCACAGTGTAGTTTTATCTTGAGCAGAATCTTTCATGTAACATTCATACTTACTCTCTTTTATGTTGGAGAGCTGGTTGATAAAATTACATGTCAAGAGTTTCTTACATAAGCAGAGTCAAACCAAATGTCCATTTAGTGCAGTGCCCTGTCCTATATTATTGCCAAAATCAGGCAGCTAGGGAAAAAAACATACAAGGTAGCTTTTATGTTTGCCCAGCATCCAGCTGGTTTTGTCTCAGTGCTTGTGACCTGATTGTGGTATTTCTGTGTATTTCCAGTCCATGAGCATCCAATTTCCCTTTAACCCGACGTTAGCTCTTCGTTTCCATGCCATCTGTTAGCAAGAAGTTACAGAGCTCTAGGGCTTCAAACACCTATAGCCTGGTATCCACAAACAAACTCAAACAAAGCACAGAGAGGTTGAATTGTCAAATAAGTAACTGAGAACAGACATCAGAAAAGTCTGGTATCCTGAACCCACCCTAGACAGGCGCTGTGCACCATATTCTTGTTTTACAAAATTTTTTTCAGTATTGCTGAAATTCTGCATTACATTTTTTCTGTTTCCAAGCAGCTATTTTCCAACATACAGAAGCATGTTCCGTGGATAAGAGTGCAACTCTTCTAGAAAGGTGATTTTGGCCAGTTCTTGAAAGTCACATGAAAATCCTGGACTCAAAAGCTTTCTAATGTTTGAGCTAAATATCCCAATTTCATTTTTGAGTTCAGGTCAAGCCTAAGGATTTAGCTCCATACTTTGCATCAACACTTTTGACATTGTTACTAGAATGTTTTCTGCTTGATTAGCAGTGTTTTGAGGACCATCTTTCACATAAAGCTTGCACATCCTAGTGAATTCTGCAGTGATTTTAATGCCTTTGGTTTGTAACACTGGTAATTTAGGAAGTCATTCCTCAGCTACAGTTCATATTATTTAATCTGGTCCTAAATTAAGTATGATGATTATGAATTTCCAAATCTCTTCATGGAGATGTTTATTCAGCTGACTAGTAGCATTCTTAATCAGCTATCAAACTCAAAACTCAAACTTCGATGTAAGTTGCTAAAATCTGTTTAAAAGAGGGGAAAGGAGGCAATTTGACAGAAGAAAAAGAATTACCAATTATATTTAAAAAAACCAAACAAACAGGCATTCTTCTTCTGCTGCTAATCAGACTCCTGTCTCAGATTCTGTAATATCTTAGTATAAGAATGGTCAACTATCTAAAACTGCAATATAATATTTTAAACACCTGACTCTGGGTCTCTAGAATTTATTCTTATGTTCCTAAGCAGTTGATAAGACTGTCCATTAACTTTGTCCAACTTTCTAATGATAGTGTATGTTTCAGAAATGAAAGCCATTTCCATTTTTTGCCAAAATTTTGTACATTTAAAAAATTACTGTGAATAATATATAGTTAACCATATATAGTTCCTTATATAAAGAAAGTACTACAAATTTCCTGTATGGATTTAAAAAAAATATTTATAATTTAAACATAGTGTCTTAGACAAGGTAATAGAGATATCCATTTACAAGAATAAATCCCCAAAAATATCAAGACAGAAGGAAAACAATTCAAACTTTTATTTCAACACTTAATTCTCAGGATTTCTAAAACTTACAGCAGAGAGTGAACATCCATTAAAAAAATTAAAGCTTTCTCTTTAATGGAGGGAAAGAGGTTTTTTATTCAGAGTCGCATTCTACTTCAGAAACGTGATCTGATATTTCAGACAGCAATGATAGAAAAGTTTCTAAATTATACTTTACACCATCTTAAAGAATAAATATTATTGCAATGAGGATGATATAATGTGCTTTAGCACCCTGTAACAATTTTTGAGTTTTTACAAGATAAGAAGTTATTAATTTTCAGCAACTTGTTTGATATATCTGAAAAGTATAGGTATTCTTTTTTTTTTTTTTTCCATTTGAAAGAACCTAAAAGTTTAGATCTTCGTGAACTGTGTTCTAGTGAACATACAGGGTTTTTGTTTTAATATATGTGGACTGTAAAATTACAAATAATATCTATTTTTTACATGCTTTCTGATGGAGGTCATTAAAGGCTCAGTTTCTGAATACAGGTTAACTATGTGTACTGTGTATTTCCGTGTAATTTAGACACTTAGATGTGCCAATGTCCACATAAAGCTCTTTTTGCAATTTGTGAGCAGAAAATAAGTAAACCTAGTTTCGTGCGCTTTCTGTTCTATCTCTTTTTACATTTTTAGGCTGTTTGGTTTTATTTTATCAGTTTACATATTGGAGCAGACATTTGCAAATAGTGTGGATTCTTTTTAACAAGTACCTATTGTACAGTGCAGGAGAATTTCCACATTGGTAAGATAATATAATATTGACCTTAACTGTAGGCAGCACTCTGCTCTGATTCAGTCTCTGTTGGTCTAAGTTGGAATTTAATAATACAGTTAGGATCAGGATATTCCTATCTTTTGCCAGAAGGTGTTCCTGTGCTTTATTTCAGGCAAGGTAGCCATGTCATATCCATTTTATATTTGGTGAGCATTCTCTCCTTTTACAACAAATTTATTAACTTGGTTAACTCAAGGAACTTCACTGATCATGTCCTCAGGATTCGAATGCTGTGTCAGAAAAGCTATATTGCATATACGTTCAGCATGCAAGAGGACTATACCCCTGCAATCTTGCCTTGAGGCTGCTGTATTATATGACAACTTGTATCCTTGGCAACCAATGGTGTGGAAGAAAAGTGCCAGAACCATCTGAGTAACCATGGAAACCAAAACAATGTTTACGGGTCATTGACTAATCTCACCTACCTACTTACACAAAATAGGAAATAATTGATATTTAATACCTGGGGACACTGGCCTGAACTTAATCATTTGGAATGAGTTATGTCTTATCACTGTAATCATTACAATTTTTATCATTATATGTCTTATCATTATCACTGGGGGCTGGAACTAGTTCTTTAAGGTCTCTCAACTCTCAACTCAAGCTATTCTATGATTCTGTGTTTCCAACACATGAAACAAACAGCTACATACAAAACATATGATAAAGAAAATGAAATCACCTTTCTGTAGCCTTTTCATTTCTGATCACACCTAGGTCAAGTTAAATACCCTTGTGCTATGAGGATATTTTTTAGTCAATATCTGTTATAGATGTCATACAAGGAATTACTGAATTCTGATCTAGCCTTGATTTGTCTTTGATATAAAATATTTATTCTTCCGTGTCATTCAAGAAGCAAGGGTTAAATCATGTGAAGTACTTCCATAATGAAAAACTATCTATGTTGCTGTTTTGAGTAAGATGTTCAGATCAGGACTGAGAAATGGGGAAAGACTGTTTGAAAGAAGGACTGTAACAATACTCTGATTTATCCAGTCTTGACTGCTCTCTAGAGCTGCGATAGAAAACTGTAGCTGGCTTCAGCTGTACTCGGGGAACTGCTGTGGGAAGCAAATCAGTGTGAGCTCTGCTAAAAAAAAACCCGAGTTTTTACAGTGTCCTTTTATCTAGGAACAATACAGTTTCTTCCTTTGAGAAGAAACTGGCATGGAGGAGAGAAGATCTAAGACTTGGTGCAGGAGGCTTGATCCTTTCTTTCTTCCCCTTGAATTCTCATGCTGCATCTTTTGTGAGGGTCTGGAGTCCTTCCTGCTGAGCCTGGTGGGAGAATGTTGCAGGGTCAAAGTAGAGGGCAGTGAAGGTACTTCAGTGAGTTTATTACACTTGCAGCTGAAGTTTTATATCTGTGAAGATGCCTTTGCCTCATAGTGGCCAGCTACTGCATCTGAGAGGGAAGCATAAGAGCAACAGAAGATGCACTCATGCTAACTTACTGCTCCAGGCTCAACTCAGGCTGTTAGGAAGCAGCCCAGGGAATGTATCTGACAAATTTACTAAATTAGGGAAAACAAAAGAATGCCAATAGAAGATACTCAGTAAGAGAATTTGGGAATGTAATTGCAGGGAAAGGAGAAGGTGTTGTAATACACTACAATTACACATGATGTCATTGAGCTTATTGGAGGAAAAGTTATCAGCACTGATTTAGGGTATGGAAGCTGCTTTAATCTAAGGATAGAAAGGTAATTGCAGTCAGGGACTTTTACAACAAGAAATCAGATACTGAGATATCTAAAGCAAAATTAACTGCTGAAAAAGACTTTCAATTAAGTAGGTGACAATGGGAAAGCAACAATGAAGGTCATTAGCAAGTTGAAAGAAATGTCTGAAAAGTGGAAATTAGGAGAGAATGTTTTGAATGAGTGGACTAGGTTGCTTAGAGGTTCACTGACCAAAATATCAACAAAAGCAGGTTTAATATAAGTTTGCAGAAGCACAAAGCTTGATGATAAGGTTCATTCTATTACTATATGCATAAAACACACAAAGTAAAATCAGATTAGAATCAGTCTAGAATGGTTTACATGAAGACTAGGAATGCTCTTTGTTAGGAAAGAGGACCTCATTAGGCAATAGGAATTCCTGGGAACAGGCAGTGTTTCCAATGATCTCAAGGGGAGCTTAACTGCATAAGAGGCATTAATCAAAGCCTGGGCCTGGACAAGCATTCCTGAAATTGTAAAGCAGCCCCAGGGGTGGGTGGGAGGATATGCACCTCAACAGAGAAATATGATTACTTTGCCTAATGACAGAGAAATAACAGGTTTATTATTCCTGGGGTGAAAGTGAAGGGGTTCTTTTGGATACTCTTTCTTATTAGGAACTTACCATGACCTTTGAAAACTCCCAAAGCACTGCCATACAAAAGGATGGCTCCTGAAAATGAGAGTCTGGAGAAACTGGCTGGAGAAACAATTCATGTTAGCAGAAGGAACAGAGAAAATAGTGCTAGGATGGGTATCTAATAGAATTACTACATCACAAAAGATTGAAAGCTGAGCTTCTAAGCCAATTAGGAGATACTTACTGAAACTAATGTAAGACTATGGCAGATTACCAGACGACTCTTGGAAAAGTGTGATTATAAATGGCTGCTCTGGAATAATGGTTTGTATGTGACATGTAATTGTAAAAAATATAAGGTACTTCATCCATTCTTGAAGCCTTCATTAATTTAGGCATGATAATAAATTGCAGCAATGGTTGTTTTGTGAAACATCCAACATTGCTATTCATTAAAGTGGTTTGAGAGATTTTCTAATTTAGTACTTCATGGCACTAAAAACTGAAAGTGTATAGATAAACTAGAATAAGCTAAATATTATCTTCCAGAAAAGCAAAAATCTCTAACAACTACTAGATTTTAATTTTATTTTCCCTTTCAAAAAATCTGAAAGGACTCCTTTGCTTTCAGCAAATAATTGAAACAGTTTGCACAGTACATAGAATGCAATAACTAGTCCAAATTATTAGAGCACAATGTGCAACCTAGTAATTTATTTGAAAATCAGGATCAAGAAACTATTTACTAACTAAATGAACATTGAATATTAATTACCTCATTCTAAATGAATTCTTTCATTTTTATTTGATTTACCCAAATACTGCTTCATCTTTTTCAATTTTATGATCAAGGAATTGTGATGCTGACAAATTTAATACTTGCCCAGACTACCTAATGTAATACTCAGGGAATTTCTCATGCTGTCAGCACAAAACAAACCTGTAACAAAGTGGGAATCCCTGCTCAGATGCTCTGATCCATCAGTTGTCACTCTCAACTACTAGGGACAAACTACTGTGCTTCCCTTTTCAACCAAGAAAGACTATTCCATTGCTGCATAGGGAAGTGCCCTATATTTATAAAAATTGAGATGACTGTGTCAAAATCATTTTGTATTTGTGAATTAATGTTTAATGTAATGGGAAGTCTGCCTCATTTCTGGGGTGCAAAAGAATTCCTGTAAAAGACTAATCTGAGAGTGAAATTGCAATCTTATTTTAGCTGTGGTGGTCTTCCCGAAATGAAATTCCCTGTGTTTTCCTTTTCTTCTAGTTCTACATGTAAGTACTTAGTGAAAACAAGACAGAAGAAGTACATGCTAGCTAAACCTCCTTTTTATTGCCAGCAATAAAGGTGCCTCTAGGCTGAGAAGTGCCCTCTGTTACAGCTCTGGATTCCTTAAAGGCAACCTGAACACCACTTGCTTGTTTATTTGTACACTTTACAGAATGTATTTGCTTTGGCCATGATATGATAGAATCATGAAAGCATTAAGCCTGAAAAATCTCCAAGATCATTAAGTCCAACCTTTGGTCTATCTTTGTTCACCATTCACTTCTAGAGAGATTGTACACCTAAATCTTTGTGCTCATTTATTAGCTGAGTTTATATGAGTTTGTTGCAGCTTTCTTTTAATACTCTTTTCAAAAACCTTTCCTTCCTGAAAGAGTATGGAAATACCTTTTTACTTTCAGGCAGAAGTGGAGAAAAAAGCCCTTCTTAATATGTAATTAATAAAGGCTGAATTATCATTCACAGAGTTCTTGGCAAACCAGATGGAGTGAAAGACAGCCCAATGTGATTGATGTGAGAAGTTTGGAAAAGAATCACAGGGAGAGGTTTTAGAAGTCTACTCTTTGGTGTGACTTTCATATATTTTTTACTAAGGAATGATTTTAATTTTTATTTTAAAAAGGGCAAATATCTGATGAATAATATTTCCATAGTTAGACACCAAAATAATTAGCAAATGCCTTTGTTAAAATATTTTAATTATTTTTATAATTTAAAGACTAGCAAATCTCTTTGAAATCAATTATATAAATTTACCTACTAATGTAGGAAACTACAAACTTCTGATGACCAAAGTTGCAGAGGAAGGCTAAGGCAGATAAACTAAAAACCATGAGTTCCAATGAAAAATGAGTGAGCAGCTGAGAACATTGGCAGAGAACAGGTTCTTTATCCCCACTTCTTCCCCCCATTCTTCTTTATTTTATTTTATTTTAAGGAAGTAATTTTACATTGTAATACATAGTCAGGGATGTAGTGGAGGCCAAAAGTTTTAATGAGTTCAAGAGAAGATCAGTTGAATTTTAAGACATATGCCGTCATTACTATTACATACAGAAAAGTTATCAAAATAATTTTCTATATGTAATGCCATAGGTTGTCATTACATATAGAAAACTATTTTGATAACTACACATATTATTCAATAATTTTGTTTTGTAGCCTATTGTATGGTTATTGATCTTGAAAAGAGTGTCTGCCATGCAAGCAATACAACAGAACTTTGTGTTTACAGCTCATGGACAGTATTAATTCAACGGTTATTTTCACTCATCTGAAATTAAATGGCAAACATTTCATTAGTAGTCAAAAAAAATTGCTTTTTTGAAAACCTCTTTGCTGATAGTCATTAGGTAACGTTATACCCTGTAATGGAACAAGATAGTGGAATTTTGCATGGGAGTTTAATATTGTTTATGCTGAAGTAAAGCTAAAAGGCAGTCGTGGAAAGAAGGACTTGGCTTCCTAGAAGCTTAGAGCTGTCTCTGAATGAGAAAAGACATGTCCAGGTGACCTAAACAGCACCAGAGTCCTAGCTCCTCTAGCACATCTCTGAAGCCCTCTTAGTGTCATCTGGCTTCATAAGGAGATAGCTGTCTCAAGACTGACTCCAGGAATGTCTGGATCAACAGGTAGAAAAAATGCTGTAGAAAGGCAGCTGCTTTGCAAAGTTTTACTACCATCGGTAATTCGTAATAGGGGAGTTATTGAAGATTCCAATGGTGTTGTACCTGAACAATTCAATAAGACTGTAAGAAACTATCAGAAACCTGTGTCAGTCCAGATTTGGGGTGCCCCAATTTGGGTGGGGCACTTCATATGCATGAATGAATATATACACTAGCAATTCTGGACTTTGTGTCCAAGCTCTGCTCCTCAGTCATCACTGACTACTTACCCCTTGTCTGAAGAGCTGCAACAGAGGAGGGTTTTGCTTGCCTGAAGCACATTCTGCAAGCAGATTCACTGTGTTCCCACAAAAATAGTGCTGCCAGTAATGAAGCATTTATTTTCCTCTTAGCCTTTTAGGATTTTCTTTAGGGCTTTAACTTAAAAAAAAAAATTGGGAGTGGGGCAAATGAAGAAATTATTTAAAAGTTCAGTAAAGATTAAATCAACACTAAAAACATTGATGTAATTAAGCAATGAAATCCAAGGGCAGAAAGAGTCATATTAGTAACAGCTGGTACAGGGTACAACAGTCTGGAGAAAGGCTGTCCTGGGGTCAGAATTTCAGCACTCATTTCTGCAAATATGTACAGTTTCCAGAACAAAGTTATCTAAAATTGCACAGAAGCCAGGACAGTTCAGCCCTGAGGCATACGTGTCTTGGTTGTATGCACACACATCATGTACCCGGTGTGAGCAGAGCACAGACATTCAGCTGCTTTTCTGCACTGGCACAGCCAAGATGTACCCTTGGTTCATCTCCAGGCATTGCCATCATGTTTGGCATTTGCATGGCACAAACCTTAAAGGCAAATTGGAGTGCAGACTAAGTAACAGTTCCCCTTGCCTTAAAATGCACCAGTAAGCAAAAAACCCCCCACATTTCAGAAGCACTATGGACAATGCAAAGAAATGTTTAAGGATTGAGATGAGTGTGATATATCAGTAGTACTTGCTCATTTTAGTTTATGTTTATGTTCTGTAGTTAGGAAAAAGCAAATAGAAGATGTATTTCTGTTGAATGACAAGTAAACATGTTGTAACAAAGCTGCTGTTCAGAACAGGGAGATGAATTAAGACAGAGGGTTTAAGCCAGCAGTTCAGAAGGGCTTCATCCAGCAGCTGGCCAAGAAGCTCCCTGAGCTGGCAGGAAGCTAGCACTGCACCAGAGTCAATAAGAGCAAATAAAATACAAAAAAGTGATTAATCCATCAGCTGTGATATTGATCCTGGGCAAAGTGATGGAATGGACACTAGTGGAGCCACTTCATGATGAGGCTGCAAGTTTTGTTGATAAAGGTAATATTTTTGATGTAGTAGACTTTTTCTTGTGAGGCATTTGACTCAGTGTTGCATGGCATCTTGATTGATTATCCAGCTTGATAATCAACTTGGCACTAATGAAATTAAGGCTGATTAAGTGACAAGTCCTGACAGTAATTAGAAATAAGAAATACCGAGTGAGTATATTTCTCATGACACTCTGCAGAGATCAGTTCTCTGACTTCTGCTACTTAACGATTTTATCAATGTTTTGGAAAAAAGTCTAATATAAGTGATGAACTTTGCAGTTATGCTGAAATATGAACTGTTTCATTTTGAGATATTTAGGTTATGAAGAGACCATGTATTCAGAACAGTTCTCTATTTCTTCATGTGCCATGTAGTGCAGCCTATCAAGAACTGAAATAGGGTGGGCAGTGGGTTGTTCTCTCCCAATCAATTAAGGATTTTTTCTTTACTTATGGGAGTAAAGACTGAAATAGATGCATGCAGTACCAGCTTGACTTGCAGCTGAAAGCAAGGTCAGAGTCATGCATTCAGTCTGGAGTATGAGTGGAATAAGACACTATGAAGGTATCCACTAACCCAGTTTTTTACAGGATGTTAGCAAGGTATAGAGATGTCTTCAGTATTTAGAAATCTTCTTGGAGAATCATCACAACTGCTCCCCTATTTGCAGCTGTGCAGCTGTTCTAGCTGGCATCAGCGGGTGGCAGAACCTGTCCTGTTGAGCCACAGGCACACAGGGCCAGAATATACTTGCACATCTCTCAGAGGACCAGATTTTGCCTGCCTACAGTTATTATTACATGATTTTTAAATAGCTCCATTTTCTCACCAGTTAACTATGTTGACTTCACTGGAGCTGTTCCCTGAGAAAACAGACAATGAAAGCTGTTTCTGTTTCTCACTGCAAAGGTAATATGACCTATTAGATAGAGCCACATGGCATGCTTTTCTTTGCAGCATTGCTATTTTTCAGAGCCACCTAATTTTCCTGTGGTACCTGCTTGTTTTCTGTCTCTTGCTCTCCCTCATTTGCACCAGTCTTCCTGTTTTTTATATAAAAGATCAGTGAAAATACCAGCTTAAAGTAACACTTCTGCTTGTGAGGACTGCCTATTTTAATGCAGATCTTTGCAATGGTGAAGTGCTCCATAAAATTTGTACCAGCACGTCAGGTAGATAGAGTTTATGAAGGAGTCAGAAGAGACAGGACTGAGAGGACTGAGGGGAAGGAACCACAAATTCAGGCTTTGCTACCAAGGGCAACACTATAAAAATGCAGTTTCTATGTGCTTCCACAATTTTAAACGTGCTCTGCCCATTATTCTCATAACACCTGTGATTGTTTATAGTATAATGACCTTCATGTGTTAAAATTAACATTTTAAGCAGTAAAAATTATCTTTGTCCCTATTATGTCCATGTGATTCAAAGTAGAAGCATTACCCTTTTATCTTGTAGATAAATCCCTTGCAAGGTACATATATTATAGAATTAATTTTAGAGTGATCAGGACAGAATAAGACCTTTTGAGTGACTTTCAGTTTGATAATACATGGTTAATTTAGCTCATAGAGATATTTCATATTAAGCCCCCTGACTATGATATTTTAATCATACTGAATAGTGAAGTAAAATTTTAATATATCAGGATGCCAATGTTTCTAAGTGATGGGGAAGATTGCTATGGTCTGACTGCCAAATATTTCTCTATGTTGAGAATAACATTTCTCTAATGCTAAATGATTTCACAGAGAGGTTCAGAAAATTTTCTGTCTGACTGCAAAGTATCAAAATATTTATATATTGTGCATGAAACAACTTGAAGATAGCTGATATATATTTTCCTAATAAACATTAATAACTTTTATTGGTTTAGTTGTAGCCAGCTCAGCAATTAATAGGACATAATATCTTCCTTTTCTTCCCATTAATCTTTTGGGTTTGTAACTCAGCAGTGATTGGGGTTGAAGGGAAAATTCTTAAAATGAATAAGAAATAGATTTAAAAAATTAAAAAGTAAGATTTTAGGAACCAGGACTCTAAAAGGCGTGCTAGAAAGTGTTATGGGAAGTTATGAAATGAAGGGAGAAACTGGAAGCAAACATTAAAATGTGTTAGATTTTGATTGGTTGTTTTGTAGTCACTTCAAGTTCTCAAAATGAAGAAAAGTCAAAGAAGACTGAGACAAATACCATAAAACTCATCTTTTTGGTTTCAGTCCTAAAAAAGAATTCAGGTTGCTTCACTCATTGCCAAGCTGGAGCTTTCAAAACTGCCAGGGAGTACCCAATGTTAAAAGTTGCCTAGAAGTTCTGTCATGCCAGAGCTTTACAAAGATTGCCTTGTACCATTTCTTAAAACTATGTTTGGCACATATTTTTCAAACTTTTCTCTACAGTTACTTAGACCAGAAATTTCCTTAAATAATTGAAATATATCTGAAAATTGAAAATCTACGCTCTAAAATATTTGGTCTCTATAAGGCAAACATTGCAAGAAACCATTTTTGCACACATAAAATGGCAAGTATTGCTACTTAGCTTTTTAATAGTTGGTACTTAGTAAGTCATTGAGTTTTCAGCCATTAGGTTGTCCATTTCCACCTTTTTCTTCACTTTTTCAGTTTTATTCAGTTCTTATAAATCATTTTCAGGGTAGGCTAGGAGTCTTTTCTTCATCTACTATTTGTGCCTTCAAAAATTCAAGAAGTTCTGAGAACTCCTTATAAAACCAAGAAACAGATTCTCAAAGAGATCCTAGAATATAGGCCTAAAAGTTGATGAAAAGAATATAAAGTCAGCAGTTGCAGTTCTAGCCTCAACATTAAATCCATTTGTAGTCCTGGGCTTCATCAGCTTCTGTTGCCAGTCTGGCCTATTAGCAAGATATTTCAGGACACCAGACTGTCTTGAGATTGCACTTTCCTTCTGCAGCATTCAGTGTGTGCCATTTAGCACTGATGAAATTCAGTGTAATAATTAGTTATAGGTTATATATGGTATGAACATATTTTTTTCTTTCTTTCACGGAATGAAAAGCATAATTAAATTAATGAAAAGTGCTTCAGTATGGCTATTGTCTAAATTACTCAGTTTTAAACAAAAACAAACCATCTTCGTTTAAATGAGTTGATGAACTTTCACTGCAAATCTGAGAAAATATCTTGTGGGTTTGTTTGTTTGTCTGGTTTTCTAAGTTAGTTATTCAAACTTCTTTGAAGTTAAACCTCTGTGGAAGAGCTGGAGAAACAGACAGCAATATTTAAGATAAGCACAGAATTTTAGTATTTTTTAATATCTCCTCAGTGTCAGTAAACATTAAATAATGTTGCATGTTATAATGATCCAATTAGCGAGAGATATATCTGTACAGACAAGACGATATGTCAAAGCCAATAATAAAAATTTTATTTAAAAGTAAATGTGAGGTAGAGAAACAGAAAGAAATAGAAAAGACAGGAAGGGGGGAGAGAGAGAGAGATCAAGCAGAAAATAGTCACCACCCATGGAACCAACTGCATCCCATTGGTTCTTCTTCATCCCCAGGTTTGTAAAAGCTTTTCACTATTTACATATTTCCGCAAACAAAGGATTTAATGCTCATTGACTAGATAGTTCTCTTATTCTATTGGCTAAATGAGTCCCTCAGTTCTAAGGCTAATTAGTCCCATGCTCAGTCTTTCTTTTCTTTTGGGTGGTGGGGTTTTTTTGAGTTGGTGGGTTGTGACTCAGTGTTTGCAATCTCCCTCTGCCAGAATTACATTTTACATTTTACCCAGTCTGAGCTGATTTCAGCGCAGTTTCTGGGTTGCCTTTTCTTGTGGCCCATAAATGTATTTTCTGTGTCCATTTTCAGTGATACATTCTGCTTCCCCAGCTTTGTTAATCTCCCCCAGCTTTGTTAACCCCCAGTAGGTCTGAGATGACATCTGGACCAACTTTATCTTTTCTCAAAGATCTCTTATCCCATCATGGTGGCTTAACTTACAAACCAGGTTCCAGGTAGCCACAAAGGCAAATTTGAGGGGAGGGCTTCAGGGGTCATAGATGCCTTCTATCCCACAGTTTGGAGCGATCTTTTTTGACTGGTGATATGCGTATGAGCACTTCTTTACACAGCCACCGTGGGAATTCCTGCCTGGATGCATTAGCCAGATCTCACCTCTGCCAGGACTGGGGTGAGTGCCCTACCGTCACCTATCTCCTGGCAGAATCTTTCTGTGACCTTAACAGTGTTTGAGGCAGGTAATGGTGCCCTTCAAGTCCTTACATGTATCTATGTAGAAGCTTGTTAATAAGGTATTTTAATACAAGTGAGTGTAGCTTCATTTTAGTCTCATTTAAAATAATTTTTAACCCCCACCATGAATAGGTGGCAAATTGCAAAATGCAATCTCCGCCTTAAGAGCAAAATGATGGAGTATTTACTTATTTAGTGGTTTAATAGAGAAAGCTGTAAGAAAACTTGAGAGCAGCTGAGAGAACTGCAGCTCTAAATCCATACAATACTGTGAGACTGCTGCCATCTTCTGGGATGTGAGACAAAGACATGTCACTTCTACACAGTGAAATAATTTCACTTGCAAGAGCAGAAGAGACTTTGCTTTTTAGATATAGAATGATCCACAATCATTCTGGGTTGTCTCAGGGGCACATGGCTTTCTGTCTATACCATAATCCAATTCCTCACCATTTTAGAAATTGACTTCTAAACAAGGGGTTACTTATCATTCTGTAAGTACAGCAAAATTGTACTCCTATAATTTAAGCTGTGGGGAATCTGCTTGTAACTCTACATCTGAGATGTTTCTTAGAGTAATCACCTTGGAGAAGAGTAATTTTTTTGTTTGTTTGTTTGTTTATATCACTTAAAGTGCATTCTCATGGTTCATGGCTAGGGCTTACTGAATTACTGTGATAATAAAAACAAATAATTCAGTAGATGTATGTGTGTGTGATGCGTTTTTTAATAACTTTATTGCATACTTCAGTGTTTTTCTGCTTTGTAAAGGGCTCCAAATAGAGTGACAGGATGATTCATTTGCTCATTTTCTTTTATATTCACTGTGTATTCCGTGTGCTTGTTTCTGCTGTAAATCAGTTGTGAAGAGAGAACATGCAAATTTGATAACTGGCAAGAAAAGTATGACTGATTTTGTTATGAACAACAACAAAGAATTGTTTTATGTCTCCTTAGCTGAGCCTGATTCATTATCAAGAAGCAAATATAAAGAAGTTAGCACCAGGGTTATTAGGGACAGGTTATATTTCAGGATCACAGAAAATAAATACAGTAAGAACCCTCGATTCTTCTTGAAGGGTATAAAACTCACTTTTAAAAGCAAACTACAGATCTTGCCCAACATAAAGGTCCTGCACAGCCACTTACTAGAATAAGCTGTTTACACCTGGTCTTGAAGAGCAGCAACACATGCCTGCTCTCTTAAAATTAGCCTGAGGCATAGATAAACCTGGGATGTTTTCATCAGCTTTGCCAATTTCTTACCAGTTTATCTCCACTTCAGGTTGGATGCTTCCCAACCAAAAGTTTTGATTGCTTCCTGGTGGTTTTTTTTTTTTTTTTTTTTTTTTTTTTTTTTTTTTTTTTTGTGGTAAGAGAAAAACTGCATCTGACTAGCCACAGCACAGCAGGATATATGGGAACTGGGATGGCCTTTGGGACAGGCCTACCAGACACAAGTTCTGTAATGCTTGGCACCCTGCCTTGGGTTTATCTTTACTGTTAATACTGGCCATCAATCTTGTTTCTCCAGTGTCTGACTGTTCCTAAAAGAAACTACTTCTGCCCTCTCACTGTCTCTAACTTGTAAAAGATGATATTGTACTCTTGATGCAGCCAAGAACATCTACCTGTTGGGTCAGCTCAGATAACCCCAGGTCTTGAAGAAGTCCCTCATGCTGAGGTTGGACAGCTGAGGGAAGCTGTTACAGAGTCTGAAAGTATTTTGGGGGTGAGTGTGTGATAACTGGTCAGTGAAATGCACCACCCTGTAATAGCAATTAAAAAAAATTGGACCAGCTCTGTTCAACATTTACTGGTTAGTGAGATCTCGTTTTGTTACAATTCTCCATATATTTCCTTATCACAGCAGCTGAAACACACCCTGGTGGTTCTGAGGTTGTTTATTGGTTATGTGTTGCAATTTATATTGTATAGAACACTTATTCATGACATCCCAGGCTTATGTTATACTTTGACAAAAATAGCTTGTTTTTTTCTTTCCTTGCCGTGGAAATCCACAGAAAACAGGGTCAGCCTTCTGTACTTTCCTTTTAGCATACTACTTGACCAAAGATTTATTTCATATTTATAATTCTGCTGTTACATTACTTGCTTCATTTTTAACTGTGTTTGACTGTGATTGTTAAACTTGAGAAAATTGACACAAAGAAAAAGTGACCATCAGCTTTTAGTTCGAGCACTACTTTTTCTGTAGTAAACAGTACTTTATAGAGAATTGTTTTCATAATTCTATGGAGACAACCTGTCATTTGTCAGTCAGTGTTACCCAAGTTATGTCCATCCCCCTAGAAAACGTGAAATACAATTTAAATAAGTACAACAGTGTAATTCATTTATTTGTTGACTTATTATCTTTGAATCTTGTGCAAAACTGCTCTATACACTCTCATGTTACTGTTTTTGCAAATGTTTTTACCAGTTATAACTTTGTTGGCACCATTGTTATTTATGGAGAGCAAGGGAATCTATTGCTTCAGGCTGCCCCAACATGTTCTCTTCTCTTTACAGTAAAGTGATGTTATTTCTCACTGTACTTCTGATGCCAAGTGGAAGCTGTAGAGTGTATAAAATCATTTAGAGATGACCTTTGAGCTGTTCATGGGAGCATAGTGCATAACAATTTACAAATCATTCTAAACATAATGAAATTTTAAATGTATTGTTCTTTAGGTTACATGATAAAAACTCCTTGTGCTTACCCACAAAGGAGCAGAAAGAGGGGGGTGGAGGGGACTCCAAATATGATCCTGACAGGTCGCTCCCAGGCCCTCACAGGAGCCATCAGCCCATCGAGGGCCGGTCTTCACAAGCCCAGAGGAGCAGATGGATGCTCAAAGGCAGACAGGAACCCAAACTGTGGATTCTGAGTAGGGGACACCCTGCCTGGTGCCTCCCTGGGCAGCCCCAGGAAAGCCTCAACACCACTGTGCTAGGATGACACACATTGTATTGAGCTGATTCTGGAGCACCTTTTGAGCTGTTAGCTAGGAAAACAGGGCACATTATGGGAAACAAGGCAGTGCATTTTGGGATTGCACTGGACTTATTAGGGGATGTTTAGGGGAGAAACCAAAGGTGGAGAAAGGGAGAGATTTAGATGATTTAGGGAGGAATGAGAGTGGGGAAAGCAGGAGGGAATAAAAGGCCTGGTTGCATGTGCGCTCCTCATCAATCTGCCTTCTTACTAAAAGCCTTTCTAACCCTTGTTCTGGATGAGAGATTCTCCATCTGGTATGAGGGGGTGAGGTTTGGAGGGTCTGGATGGCAGTGACTGGAGCCAGATCATGGGTCAGACTTGCCCCTGTGTCTCTGTGACAGCCACTTGGAGGTACCAGAGTGACTGAAAACCAGTGCCAGCCCCTGGAATAGGACCACGGGCCACTGTGGAATCCGCCCTTTTCTAGGAAGCTGAAATCTGATCTTACTCTCCTTGTGTTAACCCCTTCTTTGACCCAGACCCTAAGACTCGGGCCCTTCAACACCCTGTAAAATCCCACGACTCGGCCCCTGTGGCCTGTCCCGTTTTTCTGCCCCTTCCGCTGCTTCTTCCGTTCCCCGTTCCGTTCTTCCCCCCCACACCTTCCTCCCCCTCCCCGATCCGGGGGGGAAATAAAAATGGATCCTCGTGCTTAACCAAAGAGAGCCTTGTCTCGTCTGCTTCCCTGCCGGCAGCTGTATCTCTGGACACGATGGTCACTGTTGCCATGCGATGCAACAGGCCACAGGGGTGTGTGTGCCTATGGCGCCAGTGGCCGGACTGAGCACTGGGTGTGCGAATAAATGTGTGAGCATTACCTCAGGTCAAGCGTGACCAGACAACAGGGAGTTGCTGAAATGGCTTGGGATCCGTGGGTGCCTCTGAAGGTTACACTACGGTGGGATGGGTTACCCGGAGAGTCCCAGCTGGGGACATCCACCTGTGCACCACCAGGCGATCTCCATCCTGCTAAGTGCAAGCTGTCGGCCTCTGCTCGGCGCCTGGTGCTTCTTTTTCACTCGAATTCGAATTCGTCGTGCCGGCAAGCAGAGATCTCTTCAGAGCGCGGGTGGATTAGCAGGATGGTTAGCACAGTGAAGTGGAACTCCGTGGTCTGGGAAGAAATGAAGCGTTGCTGCTCTTTCCCACTAGAGGTCTCTGGAGATAACGCCGAGAAACACGAAAATCTCTCTGCCACTGACAGGGCTGCTGATGTCGCCGTTTCTGTGCACACAGCTGCTTGCAAGACAGACGCTGTACAGACACCTCATAGTTATAATGTAAATAGATCCGGTTCTCCGAGTATTAATGGCTGGTGACGCTTGACTGATTGTCTTCTGTGATACTGCACCAGGCGAGGCTCTCAGCTGATGTCTTCAGTTCAAAGGACTAATTCCAGTTTCATAAGTACAAGAAAACCAGAAGACTAAACAGTAGAGTCTGAAAAATTAATAGTGAGTAATTTTTGGTTTCATAAGTATATTCACTCAAGGAACAAATCCTTTATTCCTAATAGATCCCGATTTCACCACTTTTTCATTCTGTTAATTTTGCCAGGGTTGCTGGTCACTTGAACTGGATTTACTGGTTCTTCCCTTTCTGAGATCTCTGTAATTGCATTTGTTTGTGTGATGTTTCCAATATGGCTAGCCGTATGTGAAAAATAACTGACAGTAAACACACGACCAAAATTCACATTTATTTAGATAAAGCCTACTTAGTTTAAAAAAGCATTGTAAGATTGAGTATGGGCACAGGTAGCAATGAACTGCTGCACACTTTGTGAAGATGGAATAATCTTTCTCTTCAGAACCAAAATTTAGATTTCCTATTTATTACTACATGCAAATATTCTGTTTCTGTTTTAATTTCCAGAAATGAAAACTTTTACTAGATTTTCTAGACTGCTTCTCAAATTCAGGATTGCTAAGTAAGCAGCAGAAATGAGCATGCCCTGCATAAATGGGACAGAGTAATACTCTAAGCACATAAAAGAGGGAGAAGTACTAGAGCAAAATTTCTCAGGGATACGTAATTTGCAAAGACCCTTTGGCTATGTTTAAATGGTGAGGCTGCTGCGCTGACTTTGCACACAACTAACAGCTGGGTGCATTTGAACAACTCCCTGCCGTGCCTGCTCTGCCTTGGTTTCCACTGGAAGGAAGGTTGGATGTGTAGGCTGAGGACAGATGGACCTCGGGAGCCCTGAGGGAGGCCATGGAGCACATCCAGTGATCAGGTTTGATGTAGATTTGACACATCTGAGGCAACTGCAGAGAAGGCAAGAAGAAAAATCCTTTCTAATACAGCATCAATCTAATTAATGTTGTGGAGGATTTGGGTAGTGAGTAAAGAGGTTAGACACAGGGACACAACCTCCTGTGGAGTCTGTGATTGCAGAACAGCTTGGAAAGAAACAAGTCCTCACTTTCAGATACTTACAGAGAGCCTCAAGAGCTGGTGCTCTGTGAGTAGGGTCTATTGGAGCAGAGGACGTGACCAGAATATTGTGACACAAGACCTGGGACTGCAGGGTTTTTGAGCACATATTGCAAATAAGCTGTGTTAGTCTACTCCAGCGAAGAGAAAACTATTTTACAGATGGTCAGACTTCTCTGCTGCCTTTGGTTCAGATCTTTCAGTTTCAGGCTTCCTATCAGCAGGATATTTTGAATTACTGCGCAGCATGTTTTCCTGCTATGACATTAGATATGTTCAAGTTACTCAGTGACTTTCAGGTTGGTTTGTTGTTTTTTATTTTTTTATTTTTAATTTTTTTTATTTTTATTTTTTATTTTTATTTTTTATTTTTTTTAAATACAGTTTTGTATAGAGGAAATCTGTTGTGGTTTACATGTCAACAAGGATCATAGCAATGTATGACATGCTTCTTTTCTGTAGTTGTAGAAATCTTGCTATTGCTAATTGTCTAAATAATACTTCTACATTCTGGAAAGTTTAGATATAATTAATTCTCAATCAAGTAGAGAAATATGAGTTGGTAGCTGTGCCAGAAAGGGTTGTGGGTCACAGGATAACTCATCCTGCCTATAAAATGAGATCTCATTTTGTCCTTGAGGGTACCTGCTGGGTTCATTGAGCTGTATGCAGATGCACGGACCCCTGCATGATTCCAGTCATCCCCTTCATTCCCAGAATGGCCTAACTGCCAAAAGCCCAGGCTTAAGGCTGGGGGTAAATGGAAATTTGCATGAAGTGGATTCCTTCAGTTTTGTTATTGCTGTAACTCCAAAATAAATTATAAGTATTTTACAGTGATTATCAAGCAAAATCTGAGCATTTCCTATTGAGAGTACATTCATTCATATATTGCATAGGAGAATAAAAGACAGCTAATGCTGTCCTCAAAAATCAAAATGAGCCACAATGAACTTAATGCAATGGCAAAGACAAAAGTGCAAATAATTTTATTAAATGATGGTATATTTCACACCCCCATTCAGTAAAATATTTACACCAAATTATAAAAGTAGGTGCCTTGTTCTGTTGGATACCCACAGCTTTAGAAGTAAATGTGATTTAAATATCATTCTGAAATACAGCCACTAAGCTGCATCAATGCACCTGAAAAACACGTAGGCATTTCTTTTGCAAATAATAGCAAATTACTCTGAAGGTATAGAAGTGGCATTATATTGCAAAGTTGGATAATTTTGAAATATCTTATTTACAAAGATTTATGCAATATCTGATGCAGAGTTAGAATCCTCCTGTATCAATATGGAGCATTTCTCCATTTTAAATATGTATATTCATATTACTTTTTATATATGTATGTGCCACATCTTTCTTCTCATTAATGAAGTTTGACAATTTGTGACAGGACAGAAAGGGAATTCATTATATTTAGTAATAGAAAACCCATTTCTCATTTTTCGAGAACCAAGCAGCTGCAATGAAATTGCCTAAACCACTATATCACAATTCCCCACCTTTGTGGTTCTTAAGGTCACCCTCAAGGGTCTTCAATTTCCTTATGTTCCCAGCTTGGCATCTGGTAATTTTCAGAATCAGAAAATATAAGGAAGCTATATATTTTTATTCTAAGAAGGATTTTTTTTTATTTGAGAAGAAATAAATCTGTCAGGTTGAAAATATTAAAAAATCAGAAGCTTGACTGTAATAATCACAGCAATGTCAATGCCAATTTTGTTTAGAAAACTTTGGAATGAAAATTTTCTGCATGACAGAGAAACTTTCCCTCTTCCTGAAAGGAGTTGTCAATGTGTAAGGGAAATGGGCTGTTATTTTAATAATCAATGGAGAGTATAAGAGTAATTTATGGTAATAAGAGTGCAAGGCACCTAGCATTGCTTTTCCTTAAAAAGTTGCTCAGTATTCTGGATGCTGACAACTTCAGTGGACTATATCAGCTGAAATGAAAGAATTTTACTTGCCTAGATTAAATTTAGAGGAATTTTCTCTCTGTATAAAATTGTCATGTACTTTGTATTCCAATGTTAATTATGGAGGAAATGCAACAATAGGCAGTAGGAGAGATTTCAACTGATTTCCTAAAGAATGTCTTCAGGTAGCCTTCAAGTTTATAAATTCCAGTAGCATAAATTGAAAAAAAAAAAATATTTGGGCTCAGCAATGTGATAAAAGAAGGTGGTGCTTGATTTTTTTTTCTGACCCAATTTCTACTGATGATAAATATTCTTATTCTTTCAGTGTATGACTTGAAATAAAGTACAAAAAACATTTATCTTCCAGTTAATTTTTTTTGCTATTATTGTAAATAGAAGACACTCTGCATATGAAGACAGTAATTAAAAACAGTAAAAAAAAAACCCAAAAAACACCATGTTGAAAAGCAAAAAAAAACTTTGTATTTTTTCAGTCTATTGCAATACAAGCTGGTCCAGAAATTGTCATGAATACTACCATATTGTCATAGCCAATGGCACTACTGACAATGCTGACAGTGCTGTCAGCATTAGGTTTGTCTCTTCTGTGTCCTGCTCTGCTCAGCCCAACCAGTCCTGCCCTGCTGGGACTTGCCTTCCCTCAAATCCTGTGTTCCCACTTCTGGGTCACCACCTTCAGACCCTTAAAGAAAGATGTCTGAAGTGTGTAAATAATTGAAACAGAGGAAGTAAGACAAATGAGGAAGTGAAATGAATGAAGTTTATTTGTGTGTTTGGGGTTTTTTTCCTAGTTTGTTCAATAAAAAACTTTTTGCACTCCATCAGGCTGCAATATATAGAATTATTTGCACAAAAACCAGTCATTTCAGTACTGTGATTACTACAGATTTCCTAAGAGGTTGTGGAAAACACCTGAGGAATATTCCACTAGCTTATGGTTCTTACGAAGAAGACTGAAGCAGTGCTCCAAATGTGCCTTGCTTCTCAGTAGGGTTAAGCTGGCATTGAAATACTGAGAATTATCTTCCATGGATGTCTGTAGCTATAGAAATAATCAGCTAACTATCAAAAAAAATAGCAGGTAAATTCTTGTCTTGATGCTGCTTTTTATTACTTCTGATAAATTCCATTGATACCTTGTTTTATAGTGTTTGTATTGCATAGAGCTTGCCAATATTAACTATTCTTACAAAAATACAACTTGAAATACTAGTACAAACTGTTGGATTACTATCCAAAGTCAAGGATATGATTAATTAATATGATTTACACAAATGTTTTAATCCTTCTTGATGTACCCTGTGACATAGTTTATTTCTGGAATGCTCATAATATGAATTATGGAGGTATTTTTCCATGTATATATGTACAAGGACTGAAATCAGAAGCCATCTCATCTGTGTGGATGTTATCTTTATCATCTCCCTGAAGGGAGCAATCTCCATGAACAACTATCATTTTCCTCAAAATGCAAGTTCATTTTTGGCAATATCTTTGAAAGATAATCTTTCTGTATCCTTCTGTATGAAAGTGGATTTTATGGGACCTGCTAGTCATACCACTAGAGTACAGTAGGAAAACCAGCATGTTCAATATGCATCTATAAATATACTTATACAACTAGCTTTATGTCTGAAAAAACAAGCCAACAACAACAACAGCAAAAAGCAAATCTATGTCCTTCTCAAGTTTTTCTGTGGCTTTAAAAAGATATTGGTCCTTATTTAAATAACATATTTGATAACGTATTTTCTCCTTGAAAATCATTAACTGTTTCTTTTACTTAATTTTTATTATTTTACCATGATGACTTTGTTTTATTCTGAAAAATGTGAAAAGGGATATTTTGGTGTTGTGTTTGGAAGTTGTATAAATGGAGTGAATGGTGTATAAATGTGAATGGTGTTACATTAGTTTGATACTGATACTTGGTTTATATTGGTGATATACAGCATTTTCCCCCAAGCAATATTAAATTTAACAGCAGGTACTAGTGCTGACTACTATGATTGTTATTATATTTGTCTGTCTATAGGTTTGAATGTCTTGTGCTTCACTGATAAAATTTAGTTGAAGCAAGTTACAGTGCAGAATAATAGCTTTGATTTTTATCAGTTTGAGATGTCACAATTATTGCTTTTTGGAGAATTTTTAAAAGTATTTAAGAAAGGCATTTAAAAGGAGAACCATTATTATATTTCAGAGTTGCTGCTACGCTGAGCATCTTTGAAGTGCAATGGGAAGCCTTTGTTGCTAAGAGTATCATTATTTTAATGGTCATTCCGCATGAGTGGGTTATGATTAGTGCCAGTATAAATCCAGATTTAGAGATAAGATCATTAATGGTGAGAAGTATGGCAATATCACTAAGTCTTTGCAACACTTAATTTCATAAAGGTTGATTTCAGAATTATGTGGTTGAATTTCTGTTGCTATTGTTTTGGATGTTTTGTTGTTTTGGATTCTGTCCTGTCAGATCCCCATGTCTACTATTTTCTAGCGCTGTCAGCTGCACATTTGCACACTTAAAACTCTTATAATCCTCTGTAACTCACTGCTGCTCTAGCTCAGCTGTGCATGGAAACAGCTAAGCATGTAAATACATATCACATCACTAGATGTCCTTCTCCCACAAAATTTCTTAACCCTCAGTTAACAAGCGTGACACAGTGTTTAAAAAAAGACCTAGAATCATGTACAGCAATAACAGATGGCCAGTGCCAACTTTTGTAGTCACAAATGACCTGTTCCTGAAAAACAACCTCAGGGTTGGTCAGAAGAGCTCTGCAGGTATGAAACATGTTCTACTGCCCACGTTTTGGGCCATTAAGGACTGCAAAGGAACTTCCTATCACTGCAAGTGGTGCAGGAGCAGGGCAAGCCCCTTGCTGGTAACTTTATAAAATCACAGACTGCCTGAACATCTAAGTCTGATTATTTCACAAGTAATATTTTGATTACCCTATGCAGCAGTTGTATGGTGCTTTCTGATCACAGGTGCATAAACCCTCAAGAAAATGTCTTGCTTGAGTGTTGTGTGGCCAGTGGCCCACCCGTTCTTTGCTGCTGAGGAAATGCAGGCAGCCTTTGCTGGTGTTTAATGCTCTGCAAACCAGGCTTTTGGTTTATTTTTCCCAGAGGGTGTTGTATGGGTACAGCCATCCCCACCCCTTAGAAGAGGTCGGTATCCATAGTCAGCAGGGAAGAGTGATCTGCAGGGCCCACTGTTGCCACAGTGGCCCAGACAGTCCCTGGTGAGACCCAGCCTCTCTGCTTTGTGCCTGGGGTGGTGGCTGAAGGGTCTGGGGGGTGGGACAGAGAGGGAAGGAATGTGCGTGTGATGGAAAGCACTCCATCAAAAAATCTTCAAAAACAACCCGTGTTGTTTTTCGTAGGACTTACAGTGGTTCCCGACTCCCTTGCCACAAACCATTGAAATGACATAAACATCTTAAAAACTGCTACATTACTCAAAAATGCTTTTAAATGCTGATGACATAAAAGAATATCAAAGTAATAGCTGCAGGACATGCTGGTTGTGGAAATGTATGGCTTGAGAAGTTAAAGGATACTCTGGACCTGGAGCAAGAGTGATATTTTAAAAGCTTTTTGCTATTTCTGTAACACTGGTACTGAGGACTGGGTTGTTGTTCTGGGGCACTGGACAAACAGGATTGCAGGATTTTGTCTGAGACCTAAATGTGACATGTAAGAGACTGCATGTCAGAGGATGTTTAAAGACATTAAAATAAATGGGGTAGGGGACAAAGTAAGAAGAGTTTCTGAAGAACCATTTCAAGAGTCCTTCCTGGTCTTCAAGAGTCACTTTACTCTCTACATGATATCTGAGAAAGAGCTCTTTCAACAAAAGACAGACATGCAAAGCCCCGTCTGAAATACTAGAGCATGAGTTCATAGCTGAGGTTATATTCTAGTTGTTCCTGCTTTCTGAGGATTTACTGGTATTTTCAAAGGATTTTCAATCTTTTTTTCAATAAGCATGTTACAAAGGTTTTATTATGGTAGTGAAGAGCTGTATAATTATCTACCTTTAGTGGCTCCTTTCAGATTTCAGTGAGCAGTGAATTCTATGAGATCCCAGTGAAAATGAAAAATTTTAGAGGTGTTTGCTGGGACGTGATTTTCAGATTGTGAAAAAGGCTTGTTGTGTGTGTGTGGCTCTACGCAGATATTTACTATATGCAATATGCTAGGTAGAAAAGTTATGCTGTATTAACATTTGAATAATATAGTAAATGTAGTTTTTAACATTAAGTTTTAGTAATAAAAGAATTGTGTGTAAGATATTTTCTTTAGCTAAAAAAAAAAAAAAAAAAAAAAAAAAAAAAAAAAAAAAAAAAAAGGAGAGGCCTGGAGGTGTTTCTCAACAGAGATAACAGTTACAACAAGAAGAAGAGAACCCCCCCTTAGAATTTTCAGAAGAAAAGATGCATATCTCCCTGAATCCACAGGAGCCACCTGGTCAATCCAGACTGAATCCACAGGAGCCACCTGGTCAAGCCAGACTCCTGGACGCCAAGGATTAGAAGGGGGACTCTGGGCAAATGGGTCTGTCTTAAGATAAAGATTGCATAATCGTGAAATTTTGGTCTTCAAAAAGGGGACATTCCTCCTGAAAAGTGCCCTTCTCTTTCCTAGCCTTTGTCTGGGAGGGAGGGGACACGACAGTGCGGACTGCCTTTTTTTTTTTTTTTTTTTTTTCCTCTTATTGACTCGTTATTTGTCCTGTCTCTAAAAACTTTTTGAACTTTTATTATTTTATTAATTTTTTTGTAACCAATTTTTATTCTTTATTTAATTTTCATAAATTTCAAAAAGCGAGTGATTGGCGTTTAATCACACAGATCATTATGTGTAGCTTCATTAGTCTTCCTAACATACATCTTCATAGCTTATAGCTGTCTGCAACAGGTACAATATTTTACTTTATTTTAGGTTGAGACATATTCTGAAGAGATTGAACAGCTTAGAGCCTGTATATAAATAAAACAAGATAAAGCCATCACAAGATAAAACTGTCAATTTTGATTCAGGAACTTAATGAAGAAATAGCTGCTGGTTTTTTTTTTTATAAAACTGTTACAGAATTGCCCAACTAGAAGAAGTCTTTTATTCAAGGACCACTCTAGTAACCCAAGAACAGAAGGGAAAGAATTGCTCACTAGCATCCAGGGAAGTGTTCTTGGAAGGAATGGGAAAACACAAGAAGAAGTCTGTGTAAATTTGGGGAGGAGATTTAAAAATTAATTCAAAGAATCATAATGATTATAGTAAAATAAATTGGTATTTTTGCTGTGGGACTCCCATCTTTGGAGATGTTAAGACTTGGTCTGCAAACTCTGGCCTTGCACAAACTCTATCAAAAAGAGTCTTCTTACTCCAAATAGAGTAGTAGTTCCTGAGCTGTTACCTAGCAATATCCTGTGAAATGCATGCAATGAAATATAGAGCCTGCAGCATATATGAAAAAGTCCCCAATCATTTTGATTAACCTCCTATAAACCTGATATCAGCCATGAGAAGTCCTTACAAGTTAGCTGTTCAAAAGCACAGTGTAATAAGTCTGTCTAGTATCACAGGTTTTGCTTTTGATTCAATTTCTAAAGTTTTAATTTATCTTTGTTATTTCAGTCTATTCAATCTCGTGTATTTTACTGTGCCCCTCACTGACAGATTTAGGGACCCACCTGCTGATGTTGTGTCAGAACTGAATATCAGTCTGCTTTGCAGTATTAATCATTACCTTATTCATTATAATTTGAGTGGGGAATAAAACCTACAACAATAAAAACCCCAGCAGTGCTGGAATTGAGCACTGAGCGCAGTGAGGCATGAGTGTAACTTCACGCAGAATTGTGTTATTGGGTTCCCACCAGGTTTGAGTATTTTAGCTTCTTCTGTCTCAGTTGTAGTCTTCATCCACTCCTGCCTTTTCAGCCTTTATGAGTAATTAATCACACAGCTGCCATGGTCATAGTGTGGTCCCCACTATCTCTGTTTCTTCCATACCTGCAAGGTTCTTAGATGTTTCTGTGATGCTTCTAATGCTCCTTAGCTAAAGGTTTCCTTCTGACTCCTCTTCATGTTTTAGATCAAAGTTTGTTACCAGAACAAAATTGTTTGCCCTTAAAGGACTGTCAACTTTGTTTCAGATGTTTTATAATGAACAGAAAGCACAGTGGGTAAAACAACCCACACAAAATGATGAGCAGAATAACCTATTTGGGATTTTTGTAAACATTAGAGGTCGTGAAGAATTAGTTTTCACTAGTCATAGGCTCAAACTGTTTTGTGAAAGAATATTTGAAATGGTTGCAAAAACATAAAAAAATCAGTTTTCTGCCCAGAGCACCATGCTGGAGATGAAATATGTCTCTTGTGTTCATCCTACTCTGTTATTTTAGTATCAATGACATGCATCCCAGAAGGCACAGGAAAGAATAATTGACAGTCACATTGTCCCTCCAGTGACAAGTGGCTCCTTTTCCAGATACGTAAGAGAAACTGGAGGCATCTGCTGGGATCTTCTCATGCAAGGGATAGTGGCTCTGCATCTGACCTGTCATGTCATGTCTGCCACCAAAGGTTGTCAAAGCTGTGTTTTCCTCTGCTTGGAACTGCAGTGTCATGGATGCAGAGAGACAGGAGCATTTTAAAGTGTTTTCTGAAAGAACCATTTCAGATCCATCAGTGCTAGTTTTCTGGGTTTAGTTCTCAAAGCAGACTATGGAATGCCTTCTATGTCTAGAAGGCATTCCATTAATATATATTTTTGTGGTCAGCTACATTTGCTAGCTAAAAATAAAAATACTTCTATAATTTATTTGAGTCACATTAACAGAAATTTCCTCTCTGTCTCAATGTTGTCAAAGTACTGAAAATTGCTTTAGTTCATTTTCATTTTGATCTTTGTTCTGTTTTTTTCATCTCAACCACCCATTCTAAACTGACCAGTTGATTTCCTGGGCTTCTACTTGTTTGTGTTTAACAGGATCGTGAACCATTTTTACAAAATGTCAGCTCTACAGTGCAACAGCTCCGAACAGACTGTCATCTGAAAATATGTAACAGTAGCACTGGGAAATGCCCCACAAGAATTGCTAGTGCTGTCCTATGACCTATTTCCCTAGCTTGATCTTGAGATATGATGGCATTTTTCAAAGTGAAGGTAAATATTCTTTGAAAAGGTGCAGAGTATTCTGACTGTATGAAACTTGAAATGAAATTCTGCACTCAGTATCCTTTTAATATTTCAAATACAGCTTTATTTTCTGATCGTGTTTCTTATTTCAGTTAATTATGTTGACCCTTTAAGCCCCTGAATTTGCTTGCCCTTCAGTCCCTGCTTTCAGTGTGTATGATGATGCATCATCTGTCTAACAAGTGGATCTAGAAGCCCCCAGCTGGCTGTAGTTACTGTTCCCACACTGGTCAGTAACACAGGGAGCATTACAGCTGGAGAGGGAGTGCTCAAACACTGCAGGCCTGAGGCATGTTCTTGCCTTCCATTCACCTCTCCTTCCCTCCTTGCTGTCATCCTTAACTTCTCCACAGCCCAGAAATGGTTTGCCACTCTAAAATTTCAAATACATTATTTTAAATAGTGGAGAAAGGCTGGGAAGGTTATGGTACATAGCAAAAATTGTTCTGCTCAAAAGACTATTACCTTTGACATCAAGTAAGAGCAATGAAGTACTGTATTTACAGGCTAAAAGAATTTTAAGTGTTTTTGGTTTAGTGGGAGAAAGGCTTATTTTATTTATTGGTCAAATATCTTGAGGGAAGATTTTAAACCTTACTATGGAATTAGAGAACCACAAAGTGGGTAAGGTTGGAAAGGACCACAGTGGGCCATCCTGTCTAGGTGCAAGCAAAAAAACCAAACAAACCAAACCAAAAAACTTCTCTATAATGGAGGCAGTAATGTGGGAATAGCTGGATTTCTAATCCTACCAAAACCATATTCTGTACTTCAATATAGAGACCCAATATAATTATATTGAGGGCATTTTATTGCTTCATTTTTCCATGTTGCTTATGAAATTTTGATGGCATACTTAATTTCCCATTTCTCATTTGAAAAATGCAAACAAATACTTAATATGGTAATTATATCTAGCTCTACTGAAGAAATATACATATAGATATTTCTCAATCTGGTAGTAAGCAGTTTCCTTTAAAAAATGAAAATAATTAAGTAATGGGTTAAGTTTCCAACAGTCATAGAAAAGTCTTCATGGGGTAAGCACTTTAAATCAGTTTGAAGTCTTTCTAAAGGATGATCTACTTTAGTTACAAGTAATTTTGCTGGTGGAGGAATTGCTGAGTAAAATTTTATTTCTTTGTTATCTAGGGAGTCCAAGGGAATGAGCACAATTCAAGTCTTTGGAACATTAATGAGTCCTTGCTTCTTAACAAAATCAATTGCACTTCTGCAACCTTTTTTATAATGAAATAAAAGGGTTTTTTCTTCCATAGATGGAGCAGATGCCAACAGAGAAGAATAATGACAATTACAGCACTCCCCCACACCTCCTCCTTTTCCTTTTAAATGGTGTTTGCCACTTGTAACTGGTATAGGTACAATCAAATAGAAAGGGGGTATTGCTAGAAAAAGATCAAAATATATCAAAAACACTCTTCCAATCCATGAAATTAATCAATTACTGTAAAACTGTCTTTCCCCTGACACTCCAAAGAACTTCTTGCACTGTGGGGAATTGGATACATTGTAGTTCTGCTATAACTTACGTGATGGCAGAGACCTGAAAAAGTAAGAATAAGTTTTATTATGGTCGAAAAAAATCTTAGTCTGATGTCTTGGAATGCAGTGGTATGCTCACTCTCATGCTACAATTTCAGGAATTTACCCTTGAAAATATTGCCTGCAGATGACTGTATGTTCCCATGGTAGCAGACTGAAAGCTTTAGGAATGTTGCCAGGAAGTGATGACATACTTGTGAACATGTACTTTTCAGTTTCTAGGCTGGAACAGAGTATTTTCTCAATTTACTTGAACATATATGAGTAACAATTTTCTTAATGATGGTGAAGAGTAGAGATTGTGGAAAGAAAAATTTTTAATTTGTGCTGAAGTCCTTTTTGCTAATTGCTTGAGTTCATTCTCACAGAATTTGGCTGCAGGAGGGAAGACCCTGGTGTGAATCCTGGCACTCAGGTGTCTCGTCTGGGGTTTCACTGGGAAGTGAAAGTGCTCCAGGCTGAGTGATGGATGAGCCTCACCTATAAATTTTATCCTAAGGCTAAGCAGATAGTTAGCCAATAAAAAAAAAGAATTTGAAGGGGCAAAACACTGTGATTCTGCTTTGTCATTTGTTCCACTTACAGAAATTTAAAAAAAAAAATCATAACAAACATGGTGGTTGTTAAGAACATAACACAGGTGCCCTTGGCTGTAAGAATTAAAAAGTCCTCCATGTTCCACAACCATACAGAGACCCATGTACCCAAACCAGAATAAAGTGCAGTCTGTGTGCTAAAACCTCAGAACAAGTTGGACATTGCATATCCAAGACCCTTTCCAGCTCTTCTGGTGTGGTTGGGAGTGTGATGTTAAATCCCCTGTAGGAAGTTTCCCGCTGTGTCCATTTAATGAGGCAGCTGCTGGTCCCTTTCATAACATTAGTTGTAGTTCAGTTTCACCATAATTGAAACTCTTCTGGCTGTAGTGCCACTTAGGCAATGGACAGTTTAAGTCCATATAATGTATCTTTTTATGCGAAGATGAACTTAGCAGCCCTTCAGGCAAGCCCAGAATTAGTCGTCACAGCAGCACTTGGCTGCAGGTGAGCCCAAGAGTGCCAGTGCTTTTGGGCTTACTTTTCATGTTTTGTGGGAGCTGATAAATTCTAGTGGTATTAATGTTGTTGTATGTAACTACTTGTGGGTTAAACTGATCACTGTGTTGCCCTAGTTGATTTTGTCTTATCACTAGGAAAATGCAGACATGGGTGACTCCTCCACACTTTGCATGTGGGACTAACAAAAGGTCTGTGAAGCTGCTGCTCAGCATGGTCATGGCTGGGGTAGTTTGTTGTGTATCCACAACGAGGACTTGAAAAGATTACAGGAATGGGTATTGACAGGAGTTTGTAGTTAGCCAAAAGCTAAATGGTTTCCAATTCCAGCTGTGTACACCATCAGTGGGAGTTAACATGGTATTTGGTGGTTCTAATCCCTTTCAGGAATAGTGGGGCTGTGGTCTGTTAATTCTATTCAGAGCACGTCTGTGACAATGCTGCTTTAACTGTTCAAATTTATTATGTCTATTTATTTGATACATTTATAATTTCTCAAATTTAGCATTTTTAAAAGGCATTTTACCAATCTAGTACCTTGCATAGCAATAATTGATTCAGCTGTGCACTACAGCACCAAATGGTGCTTTTCATTTACCAGCCAATGTGAAACCTTTTCTGCTGGGACATTCAAGCTTCAGATCTCTATGAAATAAAATAAGGAGTCCAAATCAGTAATATATGACAGCTTCCAGGCAAAAGCCCTCTACGTGCATTTAGACTTGATGTACTTTGTCTGCAACAAGGATGTATAAAAGATTTTTTCCAAGCTTTTTATTACTCTCTTAAATAGATAAAATGTTCTTTCAGCTCCTTTGGGACATTCTCTATTGTATTCTTTGGCATTTTCCTTATCCTTCTTCCATTTCCTTAACGTTGCTCTAATCATTCTCAATTATGTTTTTGCTCAAACTTTACAAGAAAATGATGTGTCTGCATAGCTGTCATTACATTGCAGACATGAATTTTTAGGAACCTCTGAGAATAGAAGGCAAAATAATCATAGTGGTGTCCTTGCAGTACTGCAACAGTACGTTAATTGTCAGTTTTCCTATAGCTGAAAGTAATCATTCTTTTATACAGTCAGTTAATGTTTTTACCTTTAAACATTATGATGAAGTTGACAAGAATTATGAAGAGGAATTAGTTAAGTGTGAAGAATTATGTAATTGTGAAGCCTGCAGATCATTTGGCAAAGAGAAATGAAGGTAAAAAGTTGACTTCAAGCTGCTGAAGTACCTATGATTGCTATGTCACTTGTCCAGTGACATGTCTTACTAAATTCTGCATAAATAAATACCTTCTAATTTCTTTTTCCCCCTAGAAGTAGCCTTTCCAAAAAACCAGTTTCAACTGGGAGAAAAATTCTTATCTCAATGTTTCTGCTTAGGCAATAATGATAAAAATTAGATCTGCTAGGAAAACGCTTTTTAACCTTTATTCGTAGCATAAATCAAGAGGCTCATTTTTCACAGTCTCTTTCTATAGAATTCAATTAAAGGTCAGATTTGTAATGGGGGATTCTAATTATTAATGTATTGCCTATTTTGAATTATTAATGAGTTGACATATTTGCATAATGGGTAAAGAAAATGCCTAAGAACAACTTTTATAGCATATTAAAATCTTTCAAAAATATTTAATCAAAGTCTTTTTTCATGTCCCAGAGGTAATTTAACTTTTTATCATTGTGTCAATACTTAACAAATAAATTCAAAATATTTTACAGTTAAAAATTAGTGTAGTTATATATCACTAAGGGGAATTAATCTTGTTTTGAACTAGTACACCAGTCATGAAATAGGAAGGTTCAGACTGGGCAACCCTACTGTAAAAGGAAGATGCCAGCATGTGCTGGACTCAGCATTTTATATTTTGTTTCAAGGGGCAGTAGAAGTTTAAGAACTGTAAAATTTTCAGGACCACAAGAGTGGAGGCAATTGTTCTAAAGTGTATAATTGTTATCAGCCTAATATTTTGTCACCAATGATTTCAGTGTATTTCAGTGTGTTAAAACACTGATGGACTAAGTTTGCCTCACTGAGGTCTATGCTGGGATCATCTGTATGTAGTACTACTACATAATAATCAAAATATATTATTAGAGAATGATAATCAGATCATAAATTTAATTCTGGAAAGAGGATTGCTACATTCTTCCACCAAAAGTTTCAGGTGTCACTATCACATAAACAATGAGTGCCTGCATAGTTAAAATGCTCTGGTGTAGGTGAACCTTATGATATCTCCTACCTGGGAAATTGTGGAACCTAATATGATGACTAAAGGGTATATTTTGATGATAACTGAGTATCTCTTTTGTTTATTTGTTTTCTAGAAGATAGACTGTTTTATGGAGAAGTCAAAGTTTGTTCTTAATTTTTGCTTTTATGACCCAATTTACCAGTAGATTTTTGTTCCTAAGGCAAAATTTGACTCCTGACTTTGCATAAAGGATTTCTCGTGATAAAATAGTGTTAGGAAAAAGTTGGAACTTATGACTGAGCTTTTTCTAGGTGAATTTTTTTCCATATTTACACAACTGAACCATTAATGATGAGATCCATGGATGAAACATTTGAATACACTTTATTGTAACTTCTCAAAGGAACACTTTGCAGAATCAAAACCACTTCACAGGATTAGAGATACTTCTAGTGTAGATTTTTCTTCTTATTTCAAACTAACAGAAATGCAAAATCTCAGATTTTTTCACCCATATCTGTTATCATTCCATTCCAACCATTAGCTACTGAGTAACACTCTGGCTTGAAGCCACTGGGAAGATCCTGTTCTGCGGTTACTGCTACCACAAACCACATTATCATTAAATGCTAAAGTCTGTCTATAGGTCAAGGTCAGGCCAGGGAGATTATTGGGGAAGAAGGTAACAGTCATGGAGCAGTCAGAGTTTTAATTTGTGTTATATCATCAGAAAAACCGAGTTGAAAGATGGAACTAAAAAGCCCCTCTGTAAACTGGAGGTGGTTTATGTGCAATGAAGGAGTTTTAGTTCTAATCAAGTGGACTGTCTCTTACTGCTTAATAATTGGTAGGACTGCAGCAGTTTCCATTCACTGGTGGATGTCTTGCACAGCAGGAGCAGGGTGATCAAATAGCACCTTTTGCACCTGACCTTGTGTAAGCAAAGGGACATTTCACCAAGAGGACTGCATGGCCTGTTTTATAGATGGCATAAAGCCTGTTCAGTTCTCACTTCACAAGACAGCAATTCAGGATGTAATTGTCACTTGGCAAACTTTTCAGCCATAAAGAAGAACCATTGGAGATAATAGGAAAGGGATCAAGGAGCTCAGTGACTCCAAATCCAAGCGTGCCCTTGTTAGCACACTTCTGGATAGTAGGGTCCTATGACTTGAAGGCTACCCACAGACTCTTTCCAGGTCAGACTTAGTCTATTATTCTCCACTCTTCTGCTTCTTTTATTGTCATCTGTAGTCTTTGTAATGACATCTTAAATAATGTGACTAATATTCATCACAAATGGTTCATCAGTTCAGTCACAGGATGAGACAGGGAGAATAGAGAAAACTTTTAATACCGAAAACTTTTATGCAAATCTCAGTTATTGGAATGGCTGTACCAGATTGGTTATATGAAGCACTTTTAATATGAAACGAATATTTTCAATTTACCCTCTCCACGGAGCAGAATACCACCCCCACTCCACTTAGAGATTATGGAAATAAACAGTGCAAATTTCTGTTCAGCTCCAGAATGATACAACAGAGCAATTCCTTGTAGCAGCCTGATATACCCTACCTGATATGCTTAATTTCATGAACCTCAAGATTATTCCATGGGTCTCAGTGCTATGTAACTTCAATTAGTGATACTTAGCAAACACTTACACTCAGCTGGTGGTGTGAGGTGATTTAATCTGCTTGCTTTTAATTACATCCTGTATTCCAAATGAAGCCTTATGTTTTTCTTTTCATCCCTCCCCTAATGTCTCCTTTTACAACATGTCAGTGCTAATCTGCTTGGTAGTTTCCATAAATTTCTTAACTCCTGCTGACTTGTCTGATTCCTCAGGTTATTGAGGTTACCAAACCAATAAAAAGGGATGGCAAATAAAAAGTAAAAAGAAAAATATTGACACTGGGGCCTAGAGCAAGCTTCTGTAAAAGATCCTGCTTCAACTCCCTGAATAATCTTGAATACAACACGAAAGATTTTCTATAAGAGACCCCAGCTCCTGCATTAAGCTGCAACTCCAGCACAAATTCAGAAAGACATATGGAAGGAGCAAAGTAAAATAATAGAATTCAGAGTGGGAAGGTGATCTTTAATATGTTTAATAAGGCAAATGAAAGCTCCTTAAGATCCAGGTAACATGCTTCCTGTCTGTCGTGGTTGCAAGAGAGGTGAATTTTTTTTCTAGGGGGATGTGGGCAGTCTAATTAGTAATCAGCTTTTCTGCTGGCACTTAGATTGGTTACTCGGAGGTTTGGACACACCTCTGAGGACACAAAGAGTTAAAAGCAGGACCCCAAGGGGGTTCAGCCTCTTTTCAGATCCCGGTTTCAGCAGAGAGAGGTCTTAGGCTTCCTTCCTCTGCCCAGCCACGAGGCCGGGTGGGGGAGGGGAAACACGTGGTCGGCTCAGGTAAGCCGGAGCCCCCGGGGGGGGGAGAAGAGAGGGGACCGGACTGGAACTGAACTGCCCCGTCCAAGATGGAGGGGTGGAAAACTGTGGAAGTGCCTTCTGTGTGTGCTCACCCCCCTCTACCCCCAAACTCCGGGAAAGGTGCCGAGCCACGTGGGAGTTGTGGAGCCTGGGAGTGCCTGAGCCTGCACCCTGCCGAGAAAAAACTGTTAATCCCTGCTTGGCAGAAAGAAACTTTTCTTAGACATTGATTCTCATGACTGGTGGTTTCGGAGAGAGGGAAGCGGCCTGAGACTGAGATGATAAAGCATGATTGGAAGGAACCCGATGGAAGAATGAGAGGAGTAGCCTTCTGAGCTGGACTTCTCTTGCATAATGTCAGCCATGGACTGAACTTAAGTCTCTTTTGAACATAAACTGCATTTTTGGGTGGATGCAGCTGCCCTGCTTTTGCTACAGTGACTGGCACTTGAAGAGTAGAGCGAGCAGAGAAAAGAGGGGGAGGGTGAGGTGGCGCCCTCTGCCCTCAGGGCAGACCTGCTCCTGGAACCCTGGCCCCTGGGTAAAAAGGGGAGAGCTTGGCATGCAAGTATCCTTAAAAAGCCCTGTATGTAGTTTTGGCCTATGAGACAGCGGTGAGAGCACTGGACATAGGAAAAAGAGAGAGTCACCCTGGCAGACTTCTCCGGGCAGTGCCACGGGTGACATGGGAACACATAAAGAGTAGACCTGTGTGTTCTGGAGAACAGTCTGTGGTGCCAGAGAGACTCTTCTCTCCCTTGCTGAATTAAAGATTAGTTTTTTTTTGAGTAGTGATTGTTTGATCTAAAACCCAAAAGTTGGTCTGTGAAAAGTGATGGGTGGGGAGGTAGAAACTGGGAGAAGAAATGTTCTAAGAAGTTTTTATTTCTGTCTCTGTGTGTGTTTAAGAGTATTTCTGTCCCTGTTCTTATGTAATTAATAAAGTTTTGGTGGGTTTTTTTTGTTTTCAAGATTTAAGCCTGCTCTGCTCTGTTCCTGATCACATCCCACAGGAGTTGTTAGAGAAAAAACATATATTCATGAGTGCATTAACATCTGGCCAGTGCCAACCCATGACACTGTCATAGAGCCTGTACTGCTGATCCTGCATTATTTTTGCTTTGGGCTCTCAAAAGAGAGAAGAAATGAGAAGAAAATTTAGAGTGATTAGTTTTCAACACAAAGACCATTGCTTTGGTTCATATAACTAGAACTCTGACACTGCACCAAGTTTCACAAAGAAGCATTTAACCCCCTTGAGACAGAGAGCCTGAAGATTAAGGGAGATTTTAAAAAGGGTGTGAATGCATATATGTATCTGTATTTGCTGCATTATTGGTATTAAATACACAGTTACTGCTGAAAGAAGGGTCTAGGTGAAAATATGTGATTTGTACTAGAGTAAAGCTGAGAAAAGATAAGTTTTTTAGCTATGTCTGAGCAAGTACATAGTTTGGGCTAAAACTGCAGTGATCTAAAGCCATGGAATTAGCTGGGACTGCTGTTCTTTTAGCGACTGTTTACAATTTCTCCTGCCCTCCACAAGAAGAAGAGAGAAAAAAAAAAAGAAAAAGAAGAAGAAAGGAAAAGGAAAACCTGATATCTCCGGAAAGGAAAATGCTAATGATATTACCTCCTGGTGGAACTTATACCACCTTGTTACACATGCATGGTAAATAAATTCCATTGCAAGAAATGATCCACCAAAGAGTATTCACTTCAGAGAAATGATAATGATCTCAAAAAAGCTGGGCAGTGAGAAATGTGCTCTAAAATCCTGCAGCACTGAGCTGCTACAGTTTCATTTACACTTGCAGCCCATCAATAGTGAATGCACTTCGGTTAATCACCTCTCCCCAGTGATGAGGGCTGTGGCCATTTCATAATTGCCATGAAAACTGAAAAGCAATGTTATTAAATGGATTGGGTGTGTGTGTGTGTGTGTGTGTGTGTGTGTGTGCATTTTATTAACTCTGACCTGGTTTGGTGAGAACAAACTTTGACAGAGAAAGACAAACAGAAATGCTTCCACATAGCATCTTTCCATAACAAAGGCCTGTCCTATAAACGCCTGTGGAACCGCAAGAAATTTAAGCTGGTGGCAGAGGGGCTATCAGTAAATGACTTGTTGAAAATTTAATTCTCTGAATACATCATGTGCTTTAAGGGGACAATGTATTCTAGGGTAATCCTCCTTTCTTATGCTGCTTCTTCTGGATGACAGCACTTGCAGCTCTGGGGCTTGCAGCCCTTGGGATGGGAACAACATGCTCAAAAAAGGTGTAGAATTATTGGCAGATGCCTTTAAAATTTTGAGAAATATCCCAAACCCTGTTACAGAAGTGAGGAACTTTTATATGTAACCAAATCAACAGAAAGGACTCAGCAAAAGCAAGATATATACAGGATTAACCCATAGAAAGTGGGAATTAGTTAGGATTAATACCCAGTGGGTGCTTCCTGTGTTTGAAATTGTCAGTAGCACTGCTTATTAATGGTATTGGAAATGACTGGTTTAATCATATTCCACTTTCCTGCTAGATATGCAGATGGTGCCACCAGATCAGGTAAATCAGGTAATAGTTAGCTGATCATTTTCAACAACGTTAGGTTTTCTATCTGTAGTTCTCTTCTGTCTTTCTGTCTTCTTTTTGTCTCTCCTCTTCTTCATCAGAGCTGCTTGTGACAGACACTAGGATTTATGATCAGTGAGCACTAATGCAATTCAGGACTTGGGAGCTGTAGAACAACATGAGAGGATAATGAGGTGGGTTTAAAAAGTCTCTGTGATAAACAACCCAATCTCCTAACACAGGTAATTATTTTTGAATGTGTAGGGATAGAGGAGAACATTATTTAGCTGCATCCCAAAACTTTGTCATTCAGAGTGAGTGTTGCAAGGAATAATGCCTTTCACAAATTAGAGAACCGAAACAGCCTATTGAATATTGTCACACTGGATATCTTATGCTTGTAAAATATGTTTTCTCTGTAATTTTTTTTGTAGGATTTTTTAAGACACAGCTTCTTATTTGTGTTTGAAATATACAACTTTGAACCATTATATATCTGAAAAATAGCCAGCAGTCATTTTATCTTAAAGCCAGGGACAACTCATGACTCAAAGAGTTGAAAATACTTAAAACTTTTGGAAACTCTTCTACCACACCCAAATTCAGAGTCAACCTGTGAGAGTACAGAAACATAATCTGAGTTCTGCTCATTATAAATACCACAACTTTTTTGTATTAAGGACAGCTAAATGGATGCAGTGTCATTACTGATTACCACTTCTTCAGGTTTTTTCTCAGTTAGTAGCTTCCCCTTCAAACAGTAGCTGCATTCATATGCAAATCACAACCAGCAAAACTTAACACTCAACACTCAGTCTCTTAAAGTGGGTATTCTAGGAACCGCCCTGCTTTAGGTATAAGCAGTCCTTGGAGCATCTCAAAGCTTCATGTTTCTTTAATTTGCCCTAGGCTCTGGAGACCCAAAGACATATAAATACCTTGGATGCAGTATTAGGGGGGAAAAGAATCCTTCAGTTCGATGAGTATTGAAACCTGAAAGAGTAAGGCATAAAGTAGTATCTATAAGTCTGTAAGCTGAGAAATCAGTAATATGCTTTGTACGCACTGAATTACATGTATAGATGGTTATGACTTCAAGTGCAGTTGGCACTAATTTAAGAATAATCTCTCTTAGGAATGTGAATTTTCTTTTATAGCTGCCTCCAGGTGTATGTGCTGTACCTACCACCTCCCTGCAGCCATCCTACTTCCAAGAGAAACCTGAAAAGCAGTTGAAAAAATTTCCAACTAATTTTCAGAAAATAGTTAGCAAATAGTTTTTAATTCCTGATGTTCTGGCTTCAGCTAGGGAGGAGTTAACTTCTCAGTAGCAGTTACAGTGCTGTATTTTGGATTTGGAATGACAAAGGTGTTAATAACATACTGTAAGTTGTGTTTATTCTAAGTCAAGCACCGTTTTTTTTCTCATCCCATGCCCTGCCAGTGAGGAGGTATGCAAAAGACCAGACTGGGAGGGAGCATAGCTGGGAAGCCTGACCTGAACTGACCAAATGGACAATGGACACTCCACACCATGGAGCATCATGCCTGTGTATAAACTGGGGGAATTACCAGAAGGATGGATGAGGGTTTGGGAAAGGGGAATCTGGCATAGGTCAGTAGGTGGTGCAAAATCGCATTGTGCATCACTTGTTTTGGGTTTTCTTTCTTTCTATTAACATGATTGTTATTATTTATTGTTAGCATAGCACTGAACTTTATTTTCAGTTATTAAACTGTTCCTATATCCACATATAAATTTTACTTCAATGCCACTCCACATTCCACTGGAGAGGGGGATAAATAGAGGGGTTGTGCAAGCATCTGCCTGTGTTTCATCTCCAGCTGGGCTTAAAACCTGGCACCTATTTATCCAGTGATAACATGTAAAGCCTCTGCAGCTCAATAAACACAGCTCTTGAAAACACGGCTTTGAACTCTCCAGGCACTTTAACAAAGTCTTTCACCTGCTAATTCAACCAATGGCTTGATGATTAAACATTTGCTTCCTATGCTGGTTGTTACAGTCTCATAGATATAAAAACGGCAGGTGGCAGCTTTCCTCTAAAGATGTAAAACAACCCCTCCTTTTTTTTTTTTTTTTTTAATTACAAAAGGTTAAAGTGGACTCTGTAGAACAGAGGAATCTTTAAATTGTGTAGAAAATCTTCACTATAATATGCTACTCCTTAAGGTCAGAAGAGACTTTTACCCTCACCTGAAGAGTTGTACTTCCAAATGACTGCAATTGAGCATCACTATAATTTCTCAAATTCCATTTTACTGTCTTTTCAATCTAGTAGATGTAGCTGAAAGATCAAAGAGTTACAACTACCCAAACAGAGAAGTCCAGATGTACCTTGTCATCAGTTTAAAAATTAATATTGGAAGAACTCCTGAGCCTCTATCCTTGTTATTTCACTATGTGCCCCAAAGAGACCTCATCCTCACTTTTCAGCATATATTTAAAAAAAAATTATTATTGATCTTGAATTTTCTCTTCATTTAAACAGTAGCTAATCACAAAATTATTTCATATTTAGCACTGAATGTTCACTATTTATTAAAATTTTGAGCATTTGGAAACGCTCAGGACTACCCCTCCTGATCCCAGGTCTTAGGTAGAAATTGTTTTTATACTCATTTAGTAGGACAAAACACTCTGGTAATGTTAATTAGAAATCCTCTAGAAACATTTCACATACTGTCTAGGTACATTTACATTTCTTTTGATATTTTTGATTTATTCTTTTCTCTATACTGCTTATTTTTGTAATTATAGGAATAATTATATAAAGAAAGGAATGTGGTTGATACCCCTGAAATACCAACCTTTCTATATTTTTACCTTCAAGAGCAAAACAACAGGTTTAGGCTCAGCACTGGTAACTTACAAAAGCTTTAGTCTCAGTATTGTGAGCTTTCTTGTGAAGGTTCAAGTCCTGATGAAAGTTTGCATGAGGAGGTCCCATCTTTTATTGATATTTTTCATATTCAAACTTGCTTCAATAACTAGGTATCACAGTAGAATGTGGCTGATTTATGGCTGCTCTTGTGACTGTCGTCCTTGGTTTTTTGCTTAATTTTTTCTTCTTACACAAGCACTCCACATAGCCATTCCTTTGCTCTTAATCTCCATTCTTATCATATCCTTTCTACTCACAGAAACACTCATGTTTTCTATACTGTGGTCCAGTTGATCTTATGTCTCTCTGTAATAAGCTTGAATTTCCTAGCTGGAGTGATCACCATGCAATGGGCCCAAGGTTTTCCTCCTTGGCTGCTGCATCATTTTCTTACCTTTCTTTCCTCCCCTAGTGGTTGTGGGTTTCATTCTCACGTAGTCTGTGGTGCATTCCAGAGCAGAAAAAAGTGAGAGTGTTCACTAGGCTGGGAGATTGATGCTGTAGGAGTAGTTATTCTCTGACCCACTTGGTGAGGTGGACTGTAGAATTGGTTTGCCTTTGTAAAGGTGACAGATGGATAGGCATTCTCTCAAGGTGAATTAGAAAAACAAATATTATCGGACAAATATTTGAGGTGATTACTACTGCAACAGGAGAACAAGTCTCTCTCTGTGCCCTTATTTGCTCTAGTTTTCCTTTTGCTATCCATCCTTAAATACCTCTATTCTCTCTACAGCATTTAAACGATCTTGCATATGAAGCCATTCATACCATTCACAAACGATGGTTCCCCAAGACCTACCCACAGATATCCAGTTCAGAATACAACTAAACAACAACACAAGGTGCTTTCTTCAGCTGCTGTGCACCTTCCTAATGATATTCTCTTCACTAATTAGTGGGAAGGAAATTTTTCTCTTCTGTCTCCATTATTTGCACTGGTTTTAATTAAACATATGCTCTGATTGGGACATGGGTAAAAGGACAGTTGTGCTGCCGTTTGAAAAGAGCAGCTTGCTCACTCGGACAGTTTTCCCAAGCTTTCAGAGCGCTAATTAAAATCCACTGAACACATGAGCAATGTTGGCACAGTACTTTGGAAGTGTTTGTTACAACAGTGTCAAGGAGTAGATAAGGTTTTTAGGGGATTAGTGTAAGGTGTTTTGTTTCAGGTGGATTATTTCTAATGAATGGGTCCTCTTTCTTCTGGCTAGGAAAAAGGGCCTTATTTAACTTTTTGAAAAAAATATTTTATTTTGAGGACTTTGTGAGCAAAATAATTATCCTATTTATTATTTCTAAGACATTTTTAATAGATTGAGCAAGAAAGCTTCATATTTACATTCCTGATTAGTAATGAAGCCCTTCAAAAGTTTTTCTGAGTCTGTGGAAACCAGAATGTGACTGCACACACTGGAGGCAGAGCTGTGATATCCAAGGAAACCTTACATATGCTGGCAAATAGAGAAGACTAGAGTGCTCATACACTGTGTAACTCTATTCACTTTGTCCCTTATGTGAAAAATAATTTCCTGCATCTCCCAGGTATTGGTGTTCTGAAAGTGTCTGGAAAATAATAACAATGTTGCTCGTGTCCTCACTTTCAGCACTGTTTGTCCTGAAAACACGCAGGAAAGGCTAAGTATTTGAATATCAGCAAAAGAAAAAAATGAAATAAATCTATTTTTTTTATTTATAAGAGTGTATACTTTTATTGTATATTAAATTTTAAGCTGTATCTTTTAGCTTTCAATACTGTACTGACTAATTAGATGTATGTGATCAGTGTAATTATCTTCTGGCAATAATTTGCAATACATATTCATAGTTAAATGGATTTCATCTTCTGTGAAATGGTCCTTATAAAAACAGTAATAGTTGGTATGTCATTAGAGCATATCAGCAATTAATCCTTCAAATGATCAATGGAAAGAATGTCCTTTTCCCTCTATCTCTGGTTTATTTATGTGTTCCCATTAATTATGCCTAATTTTCTGTTGGCACTTTTCTTCTTAATGTAATTCAATTTAAGCATATCTTTCCAGAGACTTATTAATAGGTAGGGTCATTTATATTGTGTAGCACAAATATTTTATAATCCACTAATCTTGACAAAAAGGCAATGCCTTCCTTATAAAAAATGTATGAAGAGTAATGGTTCCCTATTAATAACTTATTAGGTCAGATCACACAGTTTGAAGTGTCTATTACACTTTAATTTTATCAGATTTCTTCCTTTGGAACCTGCTACTTTTTCTTTATCTTTTATTGAGATTATTTTTAACCCAACAGCTGGATCCCTTGCCAAAACCAGCTTCCTATGGCTGTTGTTTCTGTAGTGCTACCTAAGCAACCAGTTTTGTGTGCTGGGCTTTATGGAAACTGTGCAAGGCACCCAGCAGTGGACTCGGATTACAGTCCTGCTTGAATTTTATATTTTCGGTAACAATGCTATGCCCGTGACACTGACTGGTTCAGCTTTCTTGGTGAAGCAGGATTTTGGCTGGTAAATGCCATTTGCTTTTGCATATTAACCTCTGTAGATAATGCCCTGTCTGAAGATAATGAGTGAAAACTTCTTCAAAAAGGTATGTATGACTATATCTAAAGGCAAAACTATGGCTTTGAGGGGGCCAAGGGCACACTGGGGAGCTGAGGGGTGAGTGCTGCTTTGGGATCCTTTCCTCCTGATTTGAGGACCTACCCCTGTGAGCCACTCTCCTGATATCCATGTTCTTCTGGGGTTTGATTTCCAAGCAGCATTCGGGGATAAGCTTAGCTCCATCATTCACCTCCAAGCCCTTTGAGGTCAGGGACTTGTGACAGAGTCTGGTTCAAATGAGCCAAAAGCAGCTTATTCAACACAAACCATCATCTGTTGTTTGTGCACAGCATGCAAAGGGAAAGGCAAGAGCAATGAAGGTTTCCAAACACATTTTCTCTTTCCTGACACTTTACACTCGTAAGCTTTCTCTAGGCTTTGGAGAAGACAACCATCCTGCAGCATTTTCTCTGTTTTGTTCACTACCCCTTTCTCAATTCTCAACAGAAGCTTCTGATGACTTATGCAACGCTAAGCTCTGTTTTGCTGTACTTTTTGATTCCAGCTTTATTCTTGGATAACTGTCCTTTTTCAGTCTGACTGGACTTAAACTGGGACGCTCAACAATTCTTTTCAATTCTTCGGCAGCACTCTCTGATAAGGGTTCATTTTTGCCATTGCTAGATTTTTTTTCACCCGCTTTCTACTTTTCTTAGACAACTTCCTGTAATGCAGCTCTGAACATACATAGTTTGTTCCTTCAGCTTATCACAGGTCCTGTCCTGAATATTGCTTTACAGGCTTCCACTTCTCAAGTGAAAATGTGTTTCCAGGATATCCTTTTGCCATTTTTGAGGCTGTCTTCTCAGTTTCTGCTTTGTAAGAAATAATTACCTCAGTAATTTGAGTTAGATTTTAAAGAATTTTGTATACACTTTTTTTAGGGCTTGCAATTATCTTGAGGAGTCAGCTGTTCCTGGTATAAGAGTAGCTGTGCCTGCAAAAGATGAACTCTTCAAGAGATGAAACCTGGAGTGAGTCAGGCAAGGTAGAATGTCCATTGCATCTACTCAGTGCTCACTGTGCACAGTGGTGTTTTGGTGAGGTTCTCTTGTTTACTCATTGCTCTGATTTCTGTAGAAACAATTGAGGATCACAAGTGGAACAGATTTTGCATTTGCATTTTCTATGGAGTTTTTAAATATCAGTCAGTATGGCTACAGGTGTTATTATTTGTATACAGTAACTCTTTTCTGATTATCCAACCAAAAGGTATATAGGGAAAAAGCAGAAAATATTGTAGAATTGCCCAGCTTCTGCCATAGGCATTAATAAAATCCATATTTTAGCAAAATTATTTCTAAGATAAAGAAGTTTCTGATTAACTATGAAAGTATCATAAAACTCAGCCTGTATTAAGGATGTCATTGTTTTGGTTTCATGCTCTATAGTTTCATTTAAATCTGTAAATGCTACTAATATGAGTGACATCTCTTCTAATCTTCATATTTACTATGGCTGATATTGTCAAACCATTCAAATTCACAGAAAAGTCTGGATGACAAGAGACATAATAAAAAGGTTGTTCAGTTGTGTTTGTTTATTTATTTATAATTTGGAGCAGAGGATGGAATCAAATAAAATTTTAGAATAAAATTATATGTTACCACCTGGAAGAATGAATCAGTAACCTTGGAAAGGCAGAAGTTTGCATCTGTAGTGGAATGATCTCTTGCAACAGTAGAAACTGCATCTGACTAGATGGAAATCAGTATTTTAGATAACAATTTGGATAACTACATGGACCCGAGAGATTGACAGGTTGAGAAAAGTGACAGTACCCATGAATTCCACACTTATGAGGTGTGCATTTGGAGTATAGTCCATGCTTTAGGGACACCCTCCAGCCTCAGGCCCAGTGTAGGAGGGATTTTGACAAACTGCAGAACTGGGACACTGAGGTGGTCAGAGGGCTGGAGCACACAACACGCAAGCAGAGCCTGGGAGAACGGAATTTCTCTAGGCTGAAGCAAGGGTGGCAAGAAGAAGAGATTAGTGATATTTATACAAACTTTTTGGGTGGTTGTATGTAGAGAATGTAGAGAAGGTGGAGCCTGAGGTACTGAGGGTGGGGACAAGCAGCAGACACAAGGTACAGCTAGAAAAGTTTCATCTGTATTTAACCTCACGTTTCTCTGTGTTAGGAGTTGTTATGCACCAGGACAATTGCCCAAGGGGACTGAGAGCTCCATCCCTTTTAAAACAGCAGCTGGAGACTGAGGAGCCTGATCCAGCTCTGAAGAGGACCTTTGCTCCTCTGGTTGATGATGTAAATTTGCTCACAAAAGGTGATATAGGATAGGTTTTAAAAGACAAGGATATGGATAGGATAAAGAAGTACTTAAACCACAAATCTGTAATCCATCTGCCTTTTACAGCAATGTACCTGTTTCCCCCATGACTTATTCATTCAGACTACCAGTGCTTGGGGCTCTTTGTGTGTGTTCTATACATAGCCTAGCAAGTAGGCTCCAGCTGAGATCATAACAACATCACCAATTTGTTTGTACATAATTTTCAAATTCCCAGAACTTGTGCTAAGGAACAGATGAAGTTGCTTTACCTTACACAAGCAGTGTTTAATCACAGTTAGAAACAAAACTGGCAGTGATCATAATCAGACAATAAAAATTAAAAGCTAGGTAAAACTTGCTTCTCACTCTCCCTCATTTCTTGTCTGGTTAGGTGGTTGATCTTTAAAAAAAATTGTGTCAAGATTTTAGCCAGAGATAAATAGTTGATCTCTAGATAATTGTCATGGGTTGGCACTGGCCAGATGTTAATGCACCCATGAATATATGTTTTTTCTCTAACAACTCCTGTGGGATGTGATCTGGAACAGAGCAGAGCAGGCTTAAATCTTGAAAACAAAAAAAAAACTACCAAAATTTTATTACATTACATAAGAACAGGGACAGAAATACTCTTAAACACACACAGAGACAGAAATAAAAACTTCTTAGAACATTTCTTCTCCCAGTTTCTACCTCCCCACCCATCACTCTTCACAGACCAACCTTTGGGTTTTAGATCAAACAATCACCACTCAAAAACAAACTAATCTTCAATTCAGCAAGGGAGAGAGGAGTCTCTCTCGCACCACAGACTGTTCTCCAGAACACACAGGTCTACTCCTTATGTGTTCCCATGTCACCCGTGGCACCGCCCGGAGAAGTCTGCCAGGGTGACACTCTCTTTTTCCTATGTCCAGCGCTCTCACCGCTGTCTCATAGGCCAAAACTACATACAGGGCTTTTTAAGGATGCTGCATGCCGAGCTCTCCCCTTTTTACCCAGGGGCCGGGGTTCCAGGAGCAGGTCTGCCCTGAGGGCAGAGGGCGCCACCTCACCCTCCCCTTCTTTTCTCTGCTCGCTCCACTCTTCAAGTGCCAGTCACTGTAGCAAAAGCAGGGCAGCTGCATCCACCCAAAAATGCAGTTTATGTTCAAAAGAGACTTAAGTTCAGTCCATGGCTGACATTATGCAAGAGAAGTCCAGCTCAGAAGGCTACTCCTCTCATTCTTCCATCGGGTTCCTTCCAATCATGCTTTATCATCTCAGTCTCAGGCCGCTTCCCTCTCTCCGAAACCACCAGTCATGAGAATCAATGTCTAAGAAAAGTTTCTTTCTGCTACACAAGGGTTAACAGTTTTTTCTCGGCAGGGTGCAGGCTCAGGCACTCCCAGGCTCCACAACTCCCACGTGGCTCGGCACCTTCTCCCGGAGTTTGGGGGTGGAGGGGGGTGAGCACACACAGAAGGCACTTCCACAGTTTTCCACCCCTCCATCCTGGACGGGGCAGCTCAGTTCCAGTCCTGTCCCCTCTCTTCTCCCCCCCCCGGGGCTCCGGCTTACCTGAGCCGACCACGTGTTTCCCCTCCCCCACCCGGCCTCGTGGCTGGGCAGGGGAAGGAGGCCGGAGACGTCTCTCTGCTGAAACCGGGATCTGAAAAGAGGCCGAACCCCCTTGGGGTCCTGCTTTTAACTCTTTGTGTCCTCAGAGGCGTGTCCAAACCTCCGAGTGACCAGTCCAGGTGCCAGCAGAAAAGCTGATCACTGATTGGACTGCCTACATCCCCCTGGAAAAAATTCACCTCCCCCGCAACCACGACAATAATGCTCTGATTAAAAAAAAATCCAAAAAAACAAAACAAAAAGCCCCCACCAAACCAAGAAACCCCAGAAAACTTAGTTTTCTTTTTCTGGTTGGAACAGGTCAGATAAAAAAGTCTGAATCTTATTCCACATGCAGTGATGTCTGGAGATACTCCTCCTACATGGTAGGGGGAATAAAAGACCTTTTTGGGGGGTTGTTTGCAGCATCATCATTGGCAGGCTGATGTATTTTCTTTTCTTTTAAATGAAAGCTGTGGTGTGAAAGTAGACACTGGTATTGCCTGGAAGTTTAAGTCTGCTAAGTTCAACAGATTTAGAAATTTCACTAATCATAATCAATTAAAAAGGCTGCCTCGTTGCATAAATTAGGACAATGTACTCTATTACAAAGCCTTCTCAAAATACTTATTTTGAAAAAGTGTTATCAGATTAAGTCAGAGTGGTACTTAATAGTAGTAGTCAAGGCTTTTAAGCTGCTGCAATTCAAACTATTTTTCTAAATATCTTACAAGCACAGTAAGAGCAGATTACCAGTGTCTTCACATCTGATTCCTGCAGGACAATGTCTGGAAGTCAAGAACAGAAAAGCAATACCTAAAACTTTGAATGCCTAGAACAGCTGGAAGCACATGATATTCCCACAAGATTCTTACAGTAAAGATTATGACCTAGGACAAGAGAATTTTTTCTTCATTCATATGAGTGGAAATAATACAGTATTTACTTAATAGTGTCTTCCTGAAAATGCTTGGACATATGGAGAGTTTTACAGAGTTCCTCTCAATTACGCCTATGGCAAGGCTTCTGTTAAGTTTCCTATTGTCAGTTTTTCGTTCATCACAGGCCTAGCATTCAGAACATTTCCAGGAGCAGAAGCAACAAGCTTTGGTCCTGTACTGACAGCAGTGGTTTTACACAGAGCTCTTCAGCACTATGTATAGCCTTCAGTTCAAGGCAGAACTCACCACTTTCCAGTTTTCCATCAGTTATTATTTCAGAGGCTCCTTAAGATTTGTCAAAGGGAGGTGGTCTGCCCTCATTGCAGTGCATTGTTTCAAATCAGAGACAGTGCACAAAGACTTACAATCAGGTTTAGTCCAAGTCAGAACTGATAGACTTTTTTTGGAGGTTTGTTTATTTAAAGCAATCATTTAAGTCTGGATGTCATGGAGAACTAAAATGAAAATTGTGTTACCTGTGCGTGCAGTGTTAACTGGAGCTGGAGAATTTCAATACTGATGTTTCCTTCATCTTCAAATACTACAACTACCCTTACTCATCTAAAATGATTCTTTAAGGAAAAGTAGAAGTGGTAAAGACACATAAAGACTGATAAAGATTTCTTCATATTCCACATTATATATATAAACATTTTTTAAAAAGTCATTATAAGCTACTGAATTTAAACATGGAAAGCCCACTTACCTGATGGGGGCATGTATTAAACATTCAAACCCACTATCCAAACATTGTCTAACAATTTTATTGCTATGATTTTATCTAAATCTACAAAAATCCAATATTAGACAGAATAAAGATGAGAATACATGCAAGAAACCCAGTTCTTTTAAGTAGTGCTGTGGAGAGAACAGCTTTCATGAAAACTGCATTAACTACAACACTTATAAAGATGGGTAGTTACAATAGTTCTGCAAATCTACATTAATGATTTTTCTGAATGCTTTTCCTTTTGTTATAAGACCAAATAAAAACTAAATATTTTTTCACAATTCTTTTTCCAAAAAGAGTAGGTTCATGTAAGTATTGTTTTCCAGTCAGGAAAATTAATTTATAAGTAGATGCAAGTAGATTTACTATCCCACAAGATAAAACTACATTACTCTAGATGTGCTAAAATCACGTTGATCCTGAGTTATTATTTTTGGATTAAAACATTATATTTATGACAGTAGTGGTTATTACAAGAAACTAAGAACTTAGGTGACTTTTTTAAGACAAGACACGATCAGATCAAAGAGAGAGGGAAGAAGAGGAAGAATGAGATCCTCTATATTTCTTTTAACCAATTAAAGCAAGGCTGTTCAGGGTAAGTACAATAAAATGGATCTATTATCTCTCCTCACAGTAGGAAGGCAGGAATGGAACTTGGCTCAGGCCACTTATCAATGCACCTGCTGGCTGAGCTTATCTGATAAAAGAAGAACAGTCACTGAAAAACAGAAGCAGACAGTTCTCTTTCTCCCCACACAAGGCCAGGGCCCCAAGTGCAGGATGTTTGGTATACAGGTCCACACGACCCAAAGATGGAGCACCAAACCATGGGGAAAACATGAATGTGTCTGGATTCTGGGAACCACCTAATTACCTAAAATATGCTGTATGTATATTCATATAATATAGAATAATATTAAATTAATAGGATATAATCCATATATCCTTGGATTTACTGATATGTTTGGTATAGATAATGTCTTTGTTAGGAAAGGAAATACAGTGTAATGTTTGTTTAAGAAGTGTTTTAGGGAAGAATGTCATCCATTTTTTCCTCTCAAAGATATGTTTCACCTGTTCTCAGAAATGTAATCCAGTTCCAGTCATAATGATTATAATATGAAACATGCTTTAATGTCCACCATTACACTTGCACTTTTTGAAATCAATATGTAAGTCACCATATAATACAATTCCAACAACTGTCTTGAACTTCTGGCTTCACAAAATCAATATTTAGCAAGATTCCTGTAATCATCCAGTCTGTTTACGTAAGAAAATATTATTTGCACTGCTCTGCTTGAGGTAGGAATAGACATAATAAGATATCTAATTAAAAAAAAAAAAAAGAAAAAAAAGAAGAAAAAAAAAAAAGGAGGGAATGAACCAGGAATAACAGGTCCCTTCCTTATTCATGAGCTCTGGAACAAGTTCTCACACAGTCTCAGTATCCGTTTTCTACTCAGTTATGTGTTTAACAGTAATGAAATCCATGATGATTTTTTCTGCTTCTGTGTGCTATCTTTTTATAGCTTACATTTACAGAAGGGAAAAAAAGTACTTTATTGTAGTGCAGGTTTTACAAGTGCATTATAGTGCTTTGTAAGTGCAGATTTTAAACAACTAAGACTGAAACACCTCAGAACATTTTAAGGAGAAATTAGAAAATCTGAAGGAAGTAGAAACAGTAGTCATTCAGTAGCATTTCTTCCCTGTTATCATAATCACCTGTGAAAGACTTGAAAACTGCCGAGGTGCAAAAATATACAAAGCAGCCCCTAATGTCGGAAAATATCTTCTTGAGCTGGACAGTGCTGGGCGTGGCATAGGATCACTCACATGTTTCTGAATGTGATGCAGGTCTTGGGACAGATTAGAAAAAGGGACTGAAATTTTTGTTAGCTTTGTGGCTTGACCTTCAATTATAGAGTTTGTGGCTGCAGTTTCCAATAGGTGTGCTGGGCAATTTTCATTTTCCATTAACTTGTAGACAGAGTGATGTGTGTGAAAGTTAACACTGTGATACTGAGAGCAAATGATAGCACATTGCTAAAGTAAAAACCATTTGATTTTGGTACAGAGTTCCCTTTTCCCTCTCTGTTGCAGCTTAATTGCTGTCTCCAAAATAACTGAATAGCCAATTGATAATATTTCTTTCAACTTCAAAATAACAAACAACTGTTTGAAACACCTTGGCATTTCTATGCTTTGTTGCAACAATGGTCACAATAGAAAAATGTCTCTTTCAACCAAGTCCTTAACTGTTGTCCAATTTCAAACAGGAGCTGTATGTCCCGGAAAGATAAAATTATTGGTGAATTTTGGAACACACAATCATATATCTTGCTGGAAAGGTTGAAAAGCAACATTATTGTGGTAATACCAGAGTCCTTTTGGAAGAAACCACAAAAATATACACAAAAAAGAGAAAATATTTTGAGAATTTTGTTCATAGAAGTAATGATATTTTATTTTAAAAATAAAAGTACTTAAATCTTCTGTTTCTGTGCTGACTTACATTAGATAATTTTCCCTGGGTAACTGAGAAAATACCACTCTGGAAAGCACACTCAGCAATTCATGTATCAAATTTACTTATCCATTATCAAACACCAACTTTTCCTACTTGCATCAGTGTTTCCTCACTTGTGTTGTGGGCACAAATTCTTTTGTGGTAACTATGCTAGAAAGGAAAGTATCAGAGATGAAGCACAAACTGGGAACATTTCAGTATCTCCTTATGTGCTCTGTAATTAGTTTAGTGTAAAGATAGGGGATGGGATGCATTTGAGTCAATACTCATTTCTGGTACCTGAGTTGATTGTCTGCACTTCCTTTACTCTTCATTTTTCTCTCTGGATAAATGTTCTGTAGCATGCATCCTCATGTAGTTGCCTGTGGTCTTGTGAATGGTTTTAGAGGGATTTGGGGATCATTGTTTCAAACAGGTACATTGTTAGTTTCTTATGGCTGGAATCTCCCTGTCAATTCAAGATTTTTAATATTTACAGCACTTAGTATTGGTTTACAAAGTTGTGGTTAGCTTGAATCAATCTCTCCCTTACTTTTGGGATGAGTAAAGAAAATCTGACATGCAACTTAAAGTAAGGCATGAGTAATCATGCTGAGACAAATTAATTGAGGTGTTCATTCAAAATAAGATATATTTGAAAATATTCATGCTAGGTATAATCCTATAAGTGCTTAGTATTGAAGGGTGTTCCTGTTATCATGTCTGTTACCCTCTGACTTCATTAACACTGCCTCTCTGTCAGCATGAAGTTACAGAACATAAATTTAAAAAAAACCATTTTTGTTTTGATTTTCTTCTTTGCTTGTTTTCATTTAATTTTTTCCTCTGTGTTCCAGTTTCAGTAGCTGGGATGTGTATTTCCTAACATTAGCAAGTTCCCCTTAGCAGCTCTAAGAGAGAAATCATTCTGAATTTATAAAATATGAAATCCAGCGTTCTCAAGTATCAGAGCTGACATGAGAGAACACTGGGTCATATTAGATTTATAATAGTCATCAGCGGTACCCAGCTGGCAAGTACCTGTGTGCACGGTCAGAGTCTCTACAAGTGACTATTTGGTTGGAATGGAGCTGTGTTAGGATGGAGACCTTTCCCTTTCCCACGTGCTGTGCCAAATGTGTGCCATGTGATGGCAGCATTGTATTAACCTAGAGGAGCAGGGCTGCTGAGAAGGGAATTCTCTCCGTGTTTCTTAAAATAAAATTTAAAAAACACTCACCAAGCTCAACAGCCAAGAAAGAGCTCCTACAATCTGCAAACAGCACAAACAGATTTAACACTGAATTTTTGTACCCAAAGGAAAATAATAGAAAGAAATGAAAATATTTGACACAGCCATGAATACAATCTAGGTTTACCACTGAGACAAAGTCGATAATTTAATGAAAAATATTTTCTCTAGTAATTATAATGATAAAGTGAACATGGTATAAATGAATTACGAGCTCAGAATATTACTGCTAATACATGTATTTCAGTAATAGGCACTTATTAAGTGATAGGCAGATTTTTTCCACTGTTGAAATAACCAGTAATTAATCATTATTTGGATAGACTTTCAAGTGGAAGCATCTGAAATCTCCAAGGGCTTCAGTTTTTCTGACATCTCCAAGGTGTTTTAAGGAGCAGACAGTACTGTTAACCTTTGGCACCTGTTAGTATGGCAAGCAATAGTTTCTTAAAATACTCAGGTTTTAATGCTGTTTTCTTGTAGGGAGTAAAATAAAAAAAAAAACCAAAAAATATTCTGGTTTATTCACTTACACTATTCTTGAAATTCATAAGCTGGTAAATGATGTAAAAATTCCTGCTTCCCTCTCAAACTGGATTAACCCTCAGTTCACTGAAAGTACGTGTGAAAGTGCTTTTCAAATCCACTCAGCAATGCTTTTACGTGAAATGCCTTTCTTTGGAGGGAGGGCAGTGTAAAAGCAACCCTGAGCTTGCTAGAGGAAAACGAAGGATTGAAACAATGAATTTGTTATCTGGGTTCTTCTGTGCCTTGGTTTCAGCAATGTTCACATATGTGACATTCCTGCCTCTCGGTGAGTGGGACTATGGAGCTGAGAACCCGTGGAAGTGGAAGCAGGAGGAGGATTCCTTTGTATCAGCTCCACAGCCCGTGCCCTCCTTGCTTATGGTCTTAAATGCATGGAAAGCTCTGTAGGGCTGCACTAAAGAGGGCTCTAAAGGGAATAATCTCAAATTATACAGGGCATAAAGTGACTTCTCATGAATTTTACAATTAATCTGTGCAAGTCTATGCAAATCAAAATCTATTTGATTTACAGAGGAATATACTTTCTGAGAAATTGTATGGGATTTGTTTGGGGAATGGAGAAATAAGCATATGCTGCAGGACTTGCATTGCAAGTGTTTCATTGTTTTCCAGATTTAAGGAAATTTGGGGTTGGAGACATATGGAGGGGAATCTCACATTTACTATCAAATGTTGTTATATTCTGGGAAGCTCATGGGTGGTTAAATAATCTATAAAAATAATTTAATTTTTTTTTAAGAAGGACTAAAGGAAGCATACCACACATATCTAATCTTGAAAAAGTTTTCCTTGAAACCAGTAGGTCATGCTGCATATAAGCTTTTATCACCAATGTTATAAACCAAATGTTAACAGTACCAGTCATGTCAAATTATTAAGTTTTTAACCAAACAATATGGTAGCACCAAAATACTTTGGGACTAGGATTATTCCACACACCAATGAATTGTGTTCTGTCCCATTGCACTTCATGCTGTATTTTATAAAGAGAAAGAATAAATCAGGAGAGGAGACAATAATACCAGAGGAATTAATTCTTGAGTTATATCAACTTAATATCTCTCTGGTGTAAGTCATGCACTGAAGTGTGAATTGACCAGAGGTTCCTTCTTGATGATCCAGTCACAGAATTGCTTCTCACTTTCATGTGGCCAGTCTAAGCTGAAAATGTTGGTAAATACATAAATACCAGACTCATTCTTAAGCAGTAACCGTAGGAAACGGAGTAGAGATCTGGGATTTTAACAAGGTAAAGAGACATTACTTTTTAGATTTCTGTTTTGGATTAATCCCAGGAGATGTCCACTAAATATACAATTTAAAATCATTCTAGTCCTAAATGAGTTATCAGTTTCATTGGCATTCCTCATGCTAAACAGATGGGAAATAAGATTATTGTCTAGAACATGGCAACAAGAAGTGTTTGAGTTTAAATTTGCTGTGACTGTGTGACTAAATTAGAACAAGCTCACTGTGTATGAGCTTTCTTACTGTTTACCCACAGGAGTGAAAATTAATTCCTAATATTTGAAATCCTTTGAAAGACCCCTTTGACATGGTGCATGAATGGTATTCAGAACTGAACATTTACCACACTTTTCCACAAAACAATTTCAATTTTAAAACAGATCAGAAGGTAATTGTGCATCAAAATGCTAAAAAAATCTCTTTAAAAGCCGTTCTAGTATTAATTACTGTTGATTAAGTGATTGAAAAGTTTGGGTGGTAGATATTAAGTGATGTGGGAAATACATATAAGGAGATTCACATTGTGGTTAAGAACAATATTCCTTGAATTTTCATTGATAATCCCCTAAAAATAATGCACAGCATGATTTACTTTGTAGAAAGTGCCATTCGCTGTCTGGCTCTCCCCTTATTCTTACACTGAGGTTCCAGATACTCCAGTTTTAAATCGAGTTAGAGGTTGGCACATTGTGGTTTCTTGTGCTGTTTTTAACATTTCTAGAACTCTTACAATGCAAATTAAAAAAAAATAAATTCCAGAATTTTCTCTGCGTTTAAGTTTTTTTAAGTTTTGGGGTTTTTTTGGGCCACTATAATCTTCCACTGGGCAATAGTTCAAATGTGTGTTGTTATGATAATAACGCATATTAAGTTGCTTTTGCTTTTCCTATTAGTGTTTCACATCTATCTTCCAAAAGCTGACTTAAGAAGGCATAAAAAACCTTAAAGGTACTGCAGTCAGCTACAGTCACAACTAATATGGACAGTTCACTAAAAATCACATTAAAATTGAAGTAGCAGTTCAAATATGGGCTCTGCCAGAAGCCTGTGCTTCCACCTGTTTTTCATGACAATAGTGTAATGTCCTTTGCCTTTGGCTGGCTGATAACACTACACAAAATTTGGTGTCGTTCTTCCATGTGTTACAGCAACAACTCTGCCTCTTAAAAACACCAGGTACTGAAAGAGATGGATGGGGGTGAGAAGAGAGAGAACTCATGCTCAGAACACACAACCTCTGTTTTTCTCTGATCAGAGATTATTTCTACCATTTTTGTTGCACAATTATCTTTTTCCTTCATCTGAACAACACTTATATTGTTCTGTGTGAAAATGGCAAAATGTGACCTGCTTATTGCTGTCAGCTCAGAAATTATATTTTTTTATTACAGGATAGTATTTTTTTTTATTTAGCCCAGGACATTATTGGATATCAGAAGAAGAGTAAGGCTGGTCAGCAACTTTCATCTTTCTGTCTGATTATGTGTGTTTTTTCTACCCTTGAATACTTATTCCTTTCCTGGCTGAGAGTTGAGTTTAGAACATGCTTCTTGTATGGTTGGTCAGTGCCAAACCAGAATACACAACTCCTCCCAAATCTTCCCACTGTAGCACAAGGCAATAGAAACCAAAATCCCGCATCTCTCATTTTCCAAAGGAAAACCACACTGAAATATTTCATTTTGTGTGTTGTTGACATGCTGTGACTGTGTTGAGTGGCTGCAGCAAAGTGTGAATGATGATGTGTGAAATGAGAGGTCCCTGTCCAGTGCACAGCAAGAATGGCATTCTGAGATCCTTGCCCTGCTGCGCTGTTTGATATGTGCTTTTGTCTACGCTGTTTTATACCCAGATATGCAAGGCTGCCTTTTCAAACATTTGGTCAGCTTCTTACCTGCGTGCCAGGGTTTTACTTGATAGTAGGTTTATGCAAATTCTTCATCCAAAACATTGCTTTGAAAAACTTTCCACACTAAAGGTAAATTTAAAAAAATAAAAAAAAAAAATTCCCCTCCCCAAAAGCACCTCTCCTAACAGTTTGCTGCCAGTGACTTAAAAGTTAATCAATTTCCTGTCTACATTTGCTCATTTTCTTTTCAGCTGCCAATTAATTATTGAATCTTTAGGGAATATCCTTAAAACAACAGTAGAATCCTTCACATTATCTGGTAATAATTTTACTTAATTTAGACTGGATCTTATCTAAGTTAATTTAAAGCATTTGGAAAACACAGTTCTTAGTTGATTTTTTTTGTTCCCTGAGATATTGTCATCAAAATATTGTGTTTTGAATTAAAAGTTATAGTATCTGAAAATGATGCAAACAAAGTATAAGCCTGAAATTACAAACTTCTGCAATAGAATATGCAGATGGGCCAATGGTTCTTCACCACCTGCTGCAAATATTACTAAGGTAAATTCCCATTCAGCTACTACTATTAAATCTGCTGCCCTGAAATGACTACTTCCTTGAAAGTGGCTCATCCTTCACTCTCTTGTTTCACTTCTTGCAGTCTGTAGCTCAGCATTTTTGAAAATAAAATTTAAAAAAAAAAAAAAAAAAAAAAAAAAAAAAAAAAAAAAAAAAAAAAAAAAAAAAAGCTGCCTCAATAAGGTGAGTTACTGGAATCTAAACTTTCCAAGTATCTTGGTAATGTATTGCAAGTTAACATGCATCCTGCCTTCATGGCCTGGACTAAGTTTTACAGGCTTTGCATAATTATCATTTTCTGTTTTGTCATTTGTCTTGGACCAGCTACTTTGGCAGCACAAATTTTTCATTTAATTATTTTCTGTTTTACAAGAACAGTTCCTCTCCCTTCCAGGAGACCTGAGTGGCGAGACAGGGCAGGATCCATAGGGAGAAATCTCCATTACCCTAATCCTCAAATTAAATGCTGATGTTGGTATTGGTGTGTGTGTATCTTCAATGTAGCACTGTGTGATTCATAACAAGAAATTTAAAATTAGAGGTGTCCAGTAGGAGCCTTTTAAAGCCTCCTAGCTTTCCTTTTTGGAAGTCTGCAAGACTCTTCTGCTTCTTTCTGATTTTTCTGATTCTGCCAGCAATACAGAAATAATATGTTTCTTTGTTTACCATAAGAAAAGGCAAACAACTCTTTCCAGCACTGAATACCTTAAGAGCCAATGGCAGTGTTTTAAGTCTGCCACGCCAGCATTGCATGTTGTAAAAAAGAATCATATTTTCACATAAATAGGTTAAATCCAGCTGAGATTTTACATAATTCTCCTAAAAGAACTGATAATCTGTTCTACATTTAATTTCATGATACTTTAAAAATAAACATTATTATCTGCTTTGAATCCTAATCTCTCCACAGACACTTTTGTTCTTGGTGATTCCAAGAACCACTAAGAACCAGAGTGTATTGAAAATATTAAGGAAGTAACATTTATAAGTCGAGAATAGCCCAAAGGAATCCTCTTCATGACACAGAGAAGATAGATGTCTAGAGGCTTCTGACATGACAAAACTGATAAAATGATCTTTTTTTTACAAAGTTAGGTATATCAAGTCTAATGTATTCATTGCATTTTGATTAACAATTGGTTCATTACTGTTGCATTTAAATCTCTTTTGTTGGAAACTGAGAAAACATAAGATACTATTAGTCATCTTTCACATGAAAAAGGTACATCTGAAGTTTTCACAAAATGCTAAACCCACACCATTACTGTAATCGTGTACATGCAATTAGAATGAATTAAAAGCACTGATTATGCAAATCAAAAATCACAGTAACTTCTAGCTAGTATTAACATCTTCAAATCATAAATCCCAGCGTGGTCCGAATTTATCTACTTTTATTAATGTTTCATAATAAATTGTAAATTATTCTGAACTGAAAACTTAATTGTAATTGAATAATTTTTTGAACAGGGTGCAGTGGGATTGCTGAATTCTAATCAATACTAAGAAGGTTTTCTATCAGGTTCCCTAGAGTACCTGTAGTATAACTAATAAAATTAAATATTGATGTCAGATGTCTTTTAAGATGTGCATGGGATTTCACTCTTCAACAGCATTTTCTTTGGAAAAATTAATCTGCAGTGGTCCCTTGCTAAATACAGGCATGTAGCCTTCAAGACACAGGCAAATCTATGATTTTGCTCCCTTATATCCACATAATGTTTGATCTAGAAAAGGGAGCTATGTTATTCATTCTAATACTCAGTTCATCTAAGTAACATGATGAGATGGTAGAAAGATTTGGCTGTGTGTTAAATTCAGTTTATGTTTAGCACTCTGTAAACTTTTGCAGAATTAGGGTTTGACTGCTCTTTTACTTCCATTCAAAACTTGCATTACTTCCACTGTTTATTCCAGACTAAAGGTCAGATTGTTGAAAGTCTTAAAGATCTGCCCCATTGCAGCAGACACTGAGAGCTGTGGATATGTACAGTTGTGTAGCAAGTTTTCCCCCCTATTTTCTTGTTTAAACCTCTGTGTACCGGGCGATAGCTGTGTGCCTAGTGTGCACACAGTAAGGACACCGCAGATAAGTATTGCCAAAAGCTGATATTGTGAGTTGATTAATCAAAACTCCATTGATTTATAGGCTGTATGACTCTTTGGAAATTCACTAAAAGCATTGTATGATCCCTTGTATAACTGATTTATGAAGTCTTTCATTCAATATGATGTATTAGGTACACACTATTCGTAGTTCTTAGCATAAAGCAGTGCATACTTGTTCTTTCATTCAATGTAACAAACTACATATCCACTAAGTGCAAAAAGGGGTGGGGAAGCCAGGAACTAATTTATATAGTGAGTAAAGCATAGTAAATATTTATATTTCAGTGTTTTTCCTTAGTATGTTTATTTATAAAGTCAGGTCTGAGACAGGACACTTTTCCTTTATTACATCTCAAGTATCATGGACTCATACAGATATTGCATTTAGTGAATATAATTGTCAAGGCTGCTGCTATATTGTTTGTTTATCTTAGTGAAGAAAATAATATTTTAGCACCAATATTTATTGGATTACTGCTGAATAAAACCTTTATCATATTAACTATGCCTTAAAATGCCATTTATCTGCAACTCAGGTGTGGAGCAGGGCAATAGGTTAGTATTCTCAAAGCTCACTGTCAAGTTCACATCCACTTTTCAAAAATTAATTAAAGCATCAACTGTTAATGTAAAATAAAAAGCACGTGCCTTTATTTCTGTAGCCTAATGATAGTGCTGTAGCTTAGCATTAATTATATCCCATATAACAAATTATGAAAAATAGGAATTCCCTGAAGTCTTCATCAAAGCATAACACAGCATCTCACAAAAGAATAATATATTATTCCATTTCATCTGGCAGAATCCCACCTCTGACCACTCACATACTGCAATGTGTCCTATACCCTTTTCTTAGCTGTTTGTTTGTTTGTGGTTTTGGTTGGTTGGTTTGGGGTTTTGGGGGGGGGGGCTTTTAAGAGCCCCTTTTCAATTTCTGACTAAACATCCAAAATTAGAATTGCAAATATTGTATTTGGTGGCTGAGTTTAGAGCTTATATCTACCTCCATAGCTGTGACTGAGGTGACCTCGCTTTCTCAGTGCCACCATTCCTCTGGAATGTATTTTGATTTTCTACAAAGACAACATTCATGCACTAAAACCAAAATAATACTACTAATAAAACAGGCCCTGATGTTGGCTGATTGAAAACAATTTTTCTCATTTTGCTTTTATTATCATATTTTCAACTTGTACTAATTTAAAACCTGCCCCCTCCTCCCTGCCCCCACTTCCTTTGTGGCTGATTAAAATTTGGGTTTAATGTGTGTCTTGCTGTGACCAATGTTGACCAGGTTTTCTTTTCAGAAAACCATGCCCTCTGGTGGTTTTTTATTTGCTCTTTGTTTAGCCTAAGAAAAGGAAATTTGACTGAAAGGATTGGACAAAAACATTTTTAAATTTTTTGAAGTTCAGTTTCAAATTTCTGGGCTAGTTGTGCTAAAGAGCCGGATCAACTTGGTCTAGCCATCAGCTTGTTCAGAAGTCTTTAGAGTGTTAGCAAAATCAAATTCAGAGAATTTAAAAGCATTCTTTAAAAAAACCTCAAACTTAGTATTTGAGGAGGAATACTCTTCTTGCTGAAAAAGCTAGACTGTGCTCCTCCTCTTGGTGATGTATTTCTCATTGATATCATCAGCAGATGGGCTCCAGTGATGTGTCCTTGCTGGAAAGGGTTTGGTAAGCACAATGGCACATCCAATATCATTTTTACAACTGTCTTATATAGACTGCCAAGAGCAGTACATGTCTCACTGTTGCTGTAACTGAACAGATCATTGAGATCTTGAAGCAATTTTTTCAGAAAAGAGAATGACCAACACAGAAAAATGAAGTTCCATGGCAAAGAACATAATAGATATGCTGCTTTCTTATTCTTTTCCCTCCCTTGAGAGAGGTGAATGAGAATCAAGTTACTCAAATATTATTTTCATGCTTTTCTTTCCAAGCAGGATACAGCATGGGAGAATGGGTAAATCAACAGATCGTAACAAGTTTTGGAACAACCATTTATGATGTGCATGGAGACATAAAAATCAGAAGAAAGCTAAAGCAGTGAAGAGAAATATGAAAGGAGAGAGGTAAAAAGGTGAACAGGAAAAGAGTCTGAAGAGACAGAAGAGATTAAGATTTTGTAGAAAGAAAGTAGAAAACAAATAAGCATGTTGGGGAGAGTAAATATGTGGTACAGAAGGTTAGAGTTTTGCCAGGGTAAGGAGCCAGAACACAGGATGATGAGGAGATAAAGGTTGCTGAGGAGACTGAAAAGAAATGGGTTGATGTTGAAAGAAAATATTCTAGTAGGTACATATTAAAGTTACTTACAGTACACATATTTTTATTGGGATCTTATCATTCTGCATTGGTGTCTTTATTAAGTGAAAATTAAGGGAAATGTGTAGCAGGAAAGGTGGTATACAGCATTACTATCAGAGACTGGAAAGGAACTGGGGAGGAAGAGGGAAAACATAAAGCAGAAACCAAAGGAAATGTGATAGGATGAGAAGAATGAGGATGAAGAGCAGAATTCAAGGACTGAGAGAGAGAGAACAAGAAGGGATAACTTTTAGGAGCAGCAGCGAGATCCACTTTATGCACGCAAACATTGGCTTTAATGATCATCCTGAAATGCATATGCATGCTTTGGAGGACAAACATTATTTTGTATTACAGTAAAAGTATATATTCATTGCAATAACTTGAAAGTTTTTAAATGAAATCTCATTTTTAGCCATGAACCACTATTTATTTATTTATTTAAATTCTTGGCATTAAGCTCCATACTGGAGGGTTTAATTTCACAGAGTCAAAGTAAAACAGAGAAGCAGTATCTCACAGTACAAAAAATGGAGTGAAAAAGTGTAAAAATAATGGAGTTATGTTACAATCAGGGTGGAGGTTTTGATAGTTTGATTTCTGTTATTGTGTGAAGAGGAAATGGCTTTTTCTCTCTTTTGAATTTCTAAGTGGTGATGTTTTAGGCATCTCTGTATTCTGAGAAACTGCTCCTCCAGGAGGCACACAACAACTGAGCGAGAGCCGGTGGCCCGTATGTACAGATCCTCACCTTACACTGAGATGAAGCTGTATGAATTACAGAGAACTGCAAAGATGCAAAATATCACTGCCCTGCATGTCTGGAATGGGGAAAAATAGGAGATGATCGTGTTTTATGTATAGTTTTCTATCCATAGAAGCTGCCACCTGGAAAGCAAACAGCTCATGGAGAGTGTTGTTTTTCCCTTCACAGCTGGCAGTTGCTTTTGTTCAAATAAGCCCAGAAATGTTTGCAATAAAGGCAAAAATACCCTCCAAGAACTTACTGAAGGATACTCAGTAAATCTTTCACTCAAGCCTCAACATCAGCAATCACAAACAAAGGGTACCAGAAGATTCCACTTAAACAGGAAGAAAGATAAGTTTTGATACAGAGGTTGCTTTCTTAAAAATTCTGAGTGAATAAAGTAGTCTTGACAGAAAGTTCCCAGTTATGGATTACCTATAAAAAGAATAAAAGAGATGAACATTGAAGGATTTTCATGGCTGTAAACAAATAATTTGTGAGCACACTGTTCTCAGACCACAAATAGAAGCAGGAATTAGAAGTGCCCCTAGCTGACCAGCATATACATATATCATTGGTCTGGTGTAATCAAGATTACCTGATAAAGATCACAATATGACAGTTTTCCTTTTGCATTGGCTGCTGAACAGCCAGAAACTGTTTTCTGCGGCCAGCCAACTATTGATCCAACTCCCTCCTGTCAGTGATGCAGTTAATGGGAATTCCACAGGCAAATAAAAGCTACATTTTGTCTTCATTTTCATCTGAAATATGAGCTGGTCCTTTGTACTCTAGACAGTCATTTATTACTCATTTTCCTTTATTGATGTTTATGAGCTGAAGCATAAAATGATTCTCAAATGTAGTTTAATTGAGGCAGCAGTTGACACTGTGACCATGATTACTGCTGCACCATCAGCTGCATTAAATCCATGAATCAAGGTTTGCTTTTCATTGGTCTTTGAGGCAGCATACGGTAGAAAGTATCCTTAAAATGAAACTGTGCTGTAGCTGGAGAAATATGTCGATTTGTCTTCATAGGGACCGAGGGGGAAAAAAGTGCCCAAAGTCCTTAGCAAACAGCAACAGAGCAGTAAAGTGTTTCTTATTACTTTACATTCAAAGACTCCTACCACTTCCCTACCGTGGGTCTTAAAAGTTATTTGTAAAATACTATTTCGTATATGCTTTTTTAATATTTTTCTCACTGAATTATGAGCGGCAAAATGAATAGAAGGAAGAGCTGCCATACACAGCAAGAGGGGAAGCCAAGACACTCAATTCATTTATAAAATGGTAAGGACAATCAATACTGTGGGGAAGTATTTTTTATATGCAGTTATTAACTCATAAGCTACAGTATATCTCATCTCATTTCAACAACAGCTGAGGTCTCCATTTCCCCCTGGAGACCCCTGCAGGTCCCATTATGAGAATCATAAATAATATGTGCTAATGAGATATGAATTGATTATGTTGGAAAAGCTGACATTTTCATCCATCATTCTAAATGATGTTTAACAATGGATTACCAGCCAGTAATTCCTCTGATATGAGATTAAATAAAATAGCAGGCTGTTTCAGCAGGCTAGCTCAAGGAGATGGCAATAAATCTGCTCAATTACTGTATTACCAATCCGTTTTTCACTGCTAAGGATATTATTATTTCATTTAGACTTGTTCATGCATCATAGATTATTTTATTTCAGTCAGTCAATGGGAGAAACTGCAGTATTTTATTCACTGAGCTGCAAAGAACTGGGCTTTGATAGAGTACAGTATGCACAGCTCAGTGGGCCTCCAGCGGATAGAAGAAATGCTACTGAGTTCCTATCAGATCAAAAATACATTGTGAAATCCACATTTCAGGAACCAGCATTTTGTTTTCAACCTAATTTACTTTACTTATCTGAAAAGTCTCAACTGAAGGATACTGCCTAAAAAGCTGATCAATTGAAACAAAATTATTGGCTCTTCTAAGATGATTTGTACTTCACCTTGGTCCTGTAGTATATTGAGAATTAGATCATTCAGACTATCCTTTGGCCTGGCAAATTAGATTGCAAATAGCTGTAATACAAATAATCCCCCCCCCCCTTTTTTTTTTTTCCTGCTCAGGATGGAGGGAAAGAAAATAAATAAAAAAGCATCCAAAGTTTATTAACAAACGCCTGTCATAGAGTTCTTTCTTTTGCCAGCATGATCTCACAGTCTTGACAAGCTCCCCTTCCTTGCAACAGTCTAATGCTTTGCTCTTCATTCAGCACCCACTGGAGAACCCAACACAGAGTTTTTAGTAACTGCAGCATATACTGAGTAGCCTGGAGAATGCCCAGTGTCCAGCCAAGCCACCTGGATATGGGAGATCTTGAGTTTTACCCATCTGCCCTGGTCTGCAAATCAGTGCAGCAAGTGGTTTGTGGCCAGCACAACACTCATGCGTCACCAATGAGCCCTGTTACTTTACCAGCTGTTTTTCTGTAAAAGAAGAAGAAAAGATTGGTGATTATTCCCCCCCTCTCTAATCACTGGAAAGGCCACAGCCTTACAATGCAAGCAGTAATCCATTCCTTGCCGAGAGGTACCTACTCCAAATCTGCTTGTTAGGTTCCTCTCCACAGACCCTACCCCTTTCCTCCACTGATGGGATCCCACAGAGGAAAATGCTAATAAGGTAGGCTTTTATTCAAGACCAGGACTTCAAGATCAATTATACTTTAATTGAGGAAAGTCTGTAGGAAGTGCAGCAGTTAGATGGGAGAGGAGAAGTGCATGGAACAGAGTTTATTTCTCTTATAGTTTTATCACTCAAGGGTCAGCTGAGAAGTGAGAGGTGCTGAGGTGCAATGGAAAATATGATCCAGTAGTAAGTTTCTTGACTTATTGTTTCTCAGCCCAGCAGAAAAACTTACCTGATAGACACACGGAAGAATATTGTACCTCTGTAAGCATAACTCTGTGTTAAAATGCAGTGCTGGACTCCAGCTGAGCAATAAGGAAGGCAGTAAGGGAGTAAGGTGGGTAGGTCTTTGAAAAAAACAGTTTGACTCTTAGACAAAAAAGCAATGAGAACTGCAAGAAATTTTGGGGGAAGAGGTAGAGCTAAACCTGAAGAGTCATTGTGCCTCTGTGTTAACTAACACTACCTGTTAAAAATAGGTATAGTAGAATTAGAGAACAGACCTGGAAAGATGACAGGAATCATATAAATATGGAAATAACTGTGTGCTAAGAGTACTAAATAGAAGAAACCTCTTCAATTTGGAAAAATCTTTTTATGAGAAAGAAGATATTATAAATCTAGAACAGAGGAAAATTTTTTAAGTATTGATCAAAAATAGGTCATTCAAAGAGATGGTTGAGCAATTTTCAAAGAACCAAAACATTTAAAAAACCTCACAGATTTAGATTGTAGTTTTCATCTATTGTTTTTTGTATATCAAAATGTAACACAGATTAAATTATTCAATGAATAATATTTCCATCATGCCTTAAATACAAAAAAAGGATCTATGTAAAATAAAGGTATTTCTATAACAGAAAAATAGCTGAATCTTTGAAGATAATAGCTTAGTTTTCTTATAAGGTTCATATGAAGTAACACCTGTAGCATGCCTATGAGCTCTGTTTCATAGTAGTAACACATTAGATAATAAGAACGTTTTGTCATCAGACTTCCTTGCTGATACCTGCTTCTGTTTTCCCTGCATGAGGAGTACTGCTTCTTTCTTAGCTGCTTTACCTGAACTTGAATATAATTTTATCAGCCTTTCCAAATTTTGGCTCTGTAACCAGATATTTGATGCACTGGTGCAAGGCACAGAGGATATGTGTCTGTTGTTTTATTCAGGTGTCTGCTTGGCAACTGGCATTTTTGCAACAACTTCTTGGGGTAAGTGCTGGATATTTGAAAAACTAATTGTGAGGGGTTTGTTTGTTCGGGTTTGTTTTGCTTTTTTTTGAATTTAGCTTTGTATTTTAATATCCAGTGCTTCCATAAGAATAGGTTAACATTAAAATTTGCAGGGCTTTGAAAACTGGCAGGTTTTCCATCCAGTAGGAAAGAAATCTACCCCTGTACTCACTTTCTTATTATAGTTGATGAATGTTGAAATAGTTACTGCTAATGTGATTAACTGTATTAACTATTTTGTAAAGAAAGTAATAATCGAGATTTAGGCTGAAAACTTTAGTAGAATTGTAAACCCTTAAACTGTCAAGATGCTTACACTTAAGTCAGTCACATTTCACTAGGCAATATCATGCTGACATCTAAATTTCAGGGATCTTCTGTAAAAGTGAGTGTATGATTTTAGTGATGACTTTGTTAATTTTCATTATTATTTCTATTTTAAGGTAAGACAATTTTAAATTTATGCATTTTGAAGCTCAAGAGACAGGAGAAGCAGAAGAGGCTTTTGGCACTCAGTTGCTTCCCCAAGATGGATATGGTAGTCAGTGAACCTTAATTACTTAATCCTGAGCCTCTATGAAGTAAAATCTTGTAATTCTCAGAACACAGTCTTGGGGTACTATGGAATATTCTGTCTTTCAGTTAGAGAGAAACAAATAATTTCTGCCACAAGGAAACTTCTTGGGTTCTAAGGTTAAATGTATAAAAGTACAAATCCTATAACTCAAGACCTGAACTTTCATAGTGGGTTCTACGATGACACCAGCAGAGTTTAAAAATCTTAATGGCATAACACAACATGGTGAATCTCAAGACATACTGCAAAATTCCTGTCTGTTTTCACTGGGAACTCTCATGTATAGTGTAAAAGTAGGTGACATGTTGGCATACATAAATGTGCACAAATGTGATGGGTCATGTCCTGGTGTCATGGGTTAGCACTGGCCAGATGTTAATGCACCCATGAATATGTTTTTTTTTCCCTAACAGCTACTGTGGGATGTGATCAGGAACAGAGCAGAGCAGGCTTAAATCTTGAAAACAAAAAAAAACTACCAAAACTTTATTACATTACATAAGAACAGGGACAGAAATACTCTTAAACACACACAGAGACAGAAATAAAAACTTCTTAGAACATTTCTTCTCCCAGTTTCTACCTCCCCACCCATCACTCTTCACAGACCAACCTTTGGGTTTTAGATCAAACAATCACCACTCAAAAACAAACTAATCTTCAATTCAGCAAGGGAGAGAGGAGTCTCTCTGCTACCACAGACTGTTCTCCAGAACACACAGGTCCACTCCTTATGTGTTCCCATGTCACCCGTGGCACCGCCCGGAGAAGTCTGCCAGGGTGACACTCTCTTTTTCCTATGTCCAGCGCTCTCACCGCTGTCTCATAGGCCAAAACTACATACAGGGCTTTTTAAGGATGCTGCATGCCGAGCTCTCCCCTTTTTACCCAGGGGCCGGGGTTCCAGGAGCAGGTCTGCCCTGAGGGCAGAGGGCGCCACCTCACCCTCCCCCTCTTTTCTCTGCTCGCTCTACTCTTCAAGTGCCAGTCACTGTAGCAAAAGCAGAGCAGCTGCATCCACCCAAAAATGCAGTTTATGTTCAAAAGAGACTCAAGTTCAGTCCATGGCTGACATTATGCAAGAGAAGTCCAGCTCAGAAGGCTACTCCTCTCATTCTTCCATCTGGTTCCTTCCAATCATGCTTTATCATCTCGGTCCCAGGCCGCTTCCCTCTCTCCGAAACCACCAGTCATGAGAATCAATGTTTAAGAAAAGTTTCTTTCTGCTACACAAGGGTTAACAGTTTTTTCTCAGCAGGGTGCAGGCTCAGGCACTCCCAGGCTCCACAACTCCCACGTGGCTCGGCACTTTCTCCCGGAGTTTGGGGGGAAGGGGGGGTGAGCACACACAGAAGGCACTTCCACAGTTTTCCACTCCTCCATCCTGGATGGGGCAGCTCAGTTCCAGTCCGGTCCACTCTCTTCTCCCCCCGGGGGCTCCGGCTTACCTGAGCCGACCACGTGTTTCCCCTCCCCCACCCGGCCTCGTGGCTGGGCAGGGGAAGGAGACCTGACACGTCTCTCTGCTAAAACTGGGATCCGAAAAGAGGCCGAACCCCCTAGACTCCTGCTTTTAACTCTTTGTGTCCTCAGAGGCGTGTCCAAACCTCCGAGTGACCAATCCAGGTGCCAGCAGAAAAGCTGATTACTGATTGGACTGCCCACATCCCCCTGGAAAAAATTCACCTCCCCTGCAACCACGACACCTGGCAAGATGATTCTCTAACCTAACTGCACATGAACTAATTTTTTCATCGATTTTGAGAGTTTTTTGCAAAGCCTGAACTAATATAAACAGTTAAGTGGTAAATCAGGATATACAATTATGATATGAGCAAATGAAGTTGTGACATTTGAGGTCTAGTTACTCAGAGCTGAGCTGACCTGTGTGCGTGGTGCAACTGAAGGCCTTTACAATTCGAGCACTTAATTAGAGGCAGAATTTGCTTCTAATTTGTCTCCAAGACCTTTGATTCCAAAATTGCTTGACCATGCTGTTTAAAGCATGCCTGAAACAGTGCCACAATAAAACCCATTTGATAGTTGCAGGCAAAAATCTAATATGCATACAATGTGAGGATGTTAAAAAAAAGTCAAATGACAGAGTCCCTGGCTATTACAAACAAAATCCCATAATTTCACAGGATTCATAACTGATCCCAGTGGCTATAAACAATACTTTAAATGGAAATATTTAAATATTTTACATCTGCCTTAACAACAACTGCATTTATGAGATGCCAAATAATATTTTGTATTATAGTTTAACCTGTACATGGAATTGTAAACACTAAGAGTGACTCCCAAGTTAAGTTTCCTCATGGTCTTAATGGGTAACTAATTTTTAAGGAAATTTTGAATTGAGATTGTGAGTCCTTTCAACAATCTGGTATAAATAAGCACAGGATATTAATGTTAACAGCAAAAAGCCTCACTAGTGGTGTTTTCTCATAAGAGTGTGTTTCTGCCAAAACTCAGAGGTCCTTACTAGTGGTATGGGGACTACAGACACTGTGTAAGGGTTCAAAAGCAAATCTTGGGTCTGTGCAGGTTGTAACAATGATACTGATGCTTTTCCTCAGTGTTTATTCATAGCTGTATAATGTTCATCAGTTCATGCCTTCTTGCAATCATTTCAAGTACTTTCAGGGCTTTGTAAATAAAGAAACACAAGTCTTGAATACCAGATTTGGATTAATTGGCACATATGCTTGTTTTGTTGTTTTTATTTTTGTTTGTTTGTTTTTGTTTTGTTTTTAGTTTATCAATTTTTCTTCCACATTTTAAGCTTGAGAAGCTCATCCCCAAAGAGGCATGGCTGGATATTTAATATGTTTTTCATTTAGCTCCTGCTCTTTCAGTGATGATAATTCATCACTATCTGGGGTGAGGAAAGAATTTTTTTCCTTTTTTCTTCAGTCCTCCTTGACACCCTAAAACTGAGATTTGCCTGCTGAAGTCCCTTGCACTCTCCACCGCTCTTCTGAGCTACTTCTCAGCTCAACAAACCTCCTTCTCCCTTTCTGAATGCTTTCTCCCACAGCAGCAGGAACAGGGGCAGGTTGCTGCATGACAGATGTTGCTGTGTCACCTCCTTCTCCTGGTGTCAGCCCCTGGGTGCAGAGGGAACTCCAAGGACTCTGCAGTAACTTCTTTGACTCATTCACATCCAAAGTAGCACAGGAGATGGTGAGTGGGAAGGGACTTTTCTTCCAACAGGTATTTGTCCCTCGACTGCTCACTGTAAACAGGCATGCTCAAAAAGAATGGAACTTTTAGGCAGGGGAAACTACTAGTATTTTATGACCAACAATATTAAGCTTTTCTCACCTCTCTTTCTTACTTCTGGAAGACATTGGTGCACTAGGTTTGCTCTGTTACATAAAGGAGATATGAATTGTGATTTTCTGCAATAAGATTTGTGGGAATCCATTCCTGATGTAAAGGTTGATCCTAGCTGATCAGACTTTTCACTGAGCAACTGGTTCCTGTGGCCTGAAGGCTAGACTGTCATATTTATTTTCCTCTTTTAAATTAGTATATTATGAGTGTGTTAAAAGACTGTATTAAATAACCTTAAATTCTGTAGTTCTTCTGATAGAAGACTGTGTTTTAGTAATAACAACCATTACAAGTATCCAGGCAATAAAGCACAGTGAAATCACAGATGTAAAGGAGTCATAGCCCTGAATTAAAGATTATCTTAAAAATAGAAAGAAAAAAATAGATTTATTGCACAATCCACCAAAAAAATTTAAAAAAATTAAAAAAAAATTTAAAAAAATTAAAAAATCTTCACAGTTCAATGATAATTCTTGGCTAGCACAGTCATCAATATCAGATTTACAATAAAACATCTAGGGAACACATGCAGAAATAAAGTCACTCAAACAGAAAGAGAGTAATTAGTGAACATACTCTGTCTTCCAGTCCCAAAACTGTGTTGATTTGTGGTATCATTTTATTTCTTGCTTGTTTGCTTTCTTTTACAACTGCAAGTTGGTTCAGAAATGCAGAGATGGGGTAGAGGTCAGAGATCATATTTCCTTTCCTATTCACATCTGGAATCGAGATAAAAAAGATAAAAAAAAAAAAGCAAGGTTAAAATTTTCTCATGTATGTCATGGTTATCCTTTTTTATTAAGAACTTAATTTTGATTCCCCATCCTCCTTTCCTTTTCCTGGCAGAACCATGGCACTCGGGTCTGACAGCCGCCACGTGTATTTGACGCTGCTGTAAACTTGTGCCTTCCCCTCGCAGCTGTTCCTGTAAACACGTATGAACAGTCGTCCTCCTGTGCCTTGTGCTGAGCAAGACACGCTTTTCTTGGAGCCTAGCCAGCAGCTAATGGGAATGCAGCGTGTGTGGATCCAAGAGCTCTGTGTGCCCCCAGCTCACCCCGAGGCTGCAGCCCTTGGCCACTTGCCTTCCCCTTTGGGCGCCTGGGGCCGTATCTGCTTCTGCTGCAAGGCAAGATTTCACTTTCCAGAGGATAGGGGAAGCTGCAGGGGTATCACAGTTACAGGGCATTTGATAGTGTTATCATAATATTAAAGTCCTGTAGCTTTCTGATACAAAAAAGTTTCACTTGCTTGGAATTCCTCTCAAAATCCAAAATGCACGCACGCACACGTATGTGTGCGTGTGTACAAAATCCATGCTTCATCAAGTTAGCATTGTTGGTTCTACTTTTTCTCCATTACTGTGATTTTAGAGAATGAAATGCTGCAAAAAACTAAAAGGGCTAATTTAAGAGCAAACCCACCCTGAAAAGTAAAAATCAATCTCTCTCTCTTTGCACAGAGAGCCCAAGGGAATAGAATACAAGGAATCATGGGTATCTTGCTTCTAGTTTTTGATGTATGTTCTGATGCAAAAGATTAATGGTTTTCTCTTGGGGATAAAGGATTGCAAGGTCCAAACAGCCACAAGTTTGTGAGTCTATTTATCTAACAGCAAAGAGTACAGAAGTCAGCAATGGGCACCTTTTTCTTGACAACAAATGACAAGTAAGCCATTGTACCACAATGCTACCATTGTTTAACTCCTTCTGAAGTTAATTTATAGAAGGCAGAATAAAAAAGGAGAATATACTTTCTGCTGAGTCAACCCAAATTTGAGCCAGGAAGCTCTAACTAAATACTTACTTGAAGTCCTAATGAGTAATCAAATAGTTTTGGTGATTGAAAATATGTTATTAAGGCCAAATCTACTGCTGTTTTACTTGTCATCCTTGGCCTTTGTTCCTTTTCCTCTTGTTAAACATTGATATTTCTCAGAAATTATATGAGAATGCCAAAAATCTATCCATTATTTGGTTGCCACACCAAATAATGAGCAAACCAAGAAGCAATGAACAAACCAAGGCACCATGACTTCTTCAAGCAGTGACTGTGGATGGTCTGAGGTAATGGATAATCTTTTCCCTTGCACTGGGTGGTTATAAGAGTATTTTCTATACCAACACTTCCATCCTACAACAGTTATTCATGCAGATAGTTCTGCAGTTTGCTTTTCAAACATGCTCAAATCATAAGCTAAAAATCGTAGCTCAAAATAGCAAATAATAGCTAAAAATGCCTGAATAAACTGTAGCAGATATGTCTTGAGAAAAGCAATCAAATTTATGGTAAGGATTTTAAAAATAAGAAAGATCTGCAAGGCAAATAATTTTTATAATATTTATTGCAGTCAAACTGCATACCTAGCCCTAATATTCTTTGTGAGAGCATTAGCGAAACCATAATCTGAAACTGTGTAATGGTAAGATTAAAATTTTAAACATTCTAATAACCCATGCAAATTAAAACAAAACAAAACAAAACAAAAAACCAAACTGCAGTATTTGGTACCTGTTGCTAATTTACACCCTTGGTGTAAATTAAACACCAGCATTAATGACCCAAACCCACTATCAATGAGTACCAGAATGGAGCAATCCCAGTCAGGATGTTAAACTCATGAGCTCTCTCAATGAATGCCCAAACACAGTCTGGCATCCAAATTAGTTACATTTCCTTTACAATATTAACTTGAAATTTATGGCATGTTTATTTAATCTCTGCCCAGCAATTAAAAGATAAATTAAATAAAAATATCCTTTTCCTTCTTACAGACAAAATACAATTACTTGAAACATAGGTAGTAGAACCTGTGCACATTTTATTAAATTACCTTCAAAATAATCAAAAGGGAACTCATTGATAAATCAACTTCCTGACCTGATAAATTCTGGAAAACATCTGTAATCAGTGAAATTCTCATTTTACTTCTGGTGAGATGATATGGTATATCTAAACCAGTGAAATGATTGTTCATTGTATGTGCTACCTTCTCAGTGAGAGTGAATGCGGAGAGAAGAGCTTCAGTTTGAGATCAGAGTAAAGAAATTGCTTATCTTGCATATTTTATTTGTTTGATCCCCTTAAGCTGTTTAACCTTTCATTTCATTCTGTGGTGGGAACCTCTTTCCCAATGTTACCCTAGTAATCAGCATTTTCTGATTTGAATAACAGTGCCAGTTCAGCATTGTGAGAAATTGCATACAACTATTCACTCGTGCACTGCAAACTCTTTTCCTATGATTCACAACAAAGTGTGATAATTAATCTGGTTTAGGCAGCTCTAGGAATATATCATCAAACCCAGGAGAACAGAAAAGAGCAAATAGATGACAATCTAGCCTTTAGCTCATTTTTATGGAGATGGAAGTGGACCATAGCAAAGGTCAAATTCAAGGTCAAGATGGAGACCATTGAAGAAGCTCTGATGGGACTGGTCCTTCAAGTCCATTCAATCTAACCAGCCAGGTGTATAAATAGAGCCCTTCAGCTGCTGGCCCAACCAGCCTCTTCACATCACAATCAGCAGACAGGCACAAGCAATTTACTGCTGAGATCATTTCAGAGATACGCTACAAAAGGCACAACATGAGTTGTTAAACTGAAGAGTTAAACTGAAAAAAACTTTGGCTCTAAAAATATTATCTGCTTTTTCTAGGCAATCATTGGTGTTAAATGAATGGCACTTATTAAGATTTGTTTATACAACAAATAGTAATTTAATAACTAGTTAGGTCAGACTTTTAGTTATTATCTATTTTTACATTATATATGTTTCATAACTAGATTCGTAGGTGTTTAATTTTATCTGTAACTTGAGATGGTACAAATTAATTGCAGGCTGCTAATTCAGTAATGATTTGAGCTGGGAATTTTTTACACTACCTATTTTATTACATTAATGGTCCAATCCTGCTGCTACCAAAATTAATAGGAAAATCTCCCACTGATTTCAGTGAATTCAGGTTGTCGGCCAAATTGTAAATAGTAGCTACTCATTTTTCCTCCAAAGAACGCAATGTAGTGAATCGTAAATCAACTTATCAACAAAAATATCTTTCAGTTATCATATGATCTGTTGTGTTTATATATTATAGCTTCAAATTCTGACTTCTAGTCATGATGCTTTCAAGATATTTTTGTTAACTAAAATAGAGGGGAAGTGAGTGGTTCAAAAGGATACAGTAAAATCTAGTTAAGGTCATATTTCCCTGTGTGATAATAAGTGTTTAAAATAACTTATACTGTATTAAAACAAGAGGGTAAGTTGTAAAAAAAGTTATTATTTAAAGTTCAAAGTTAGTAATAGTGCAGTTGTTAGTCAGGTAAGTTCAGTAATTCTGATGGTGCTTAACAGTGCCACTATAATTAACAATCCATTGTTATTTCCAAACATTTTTAGAGGTTTAATACACAACTGTTCAAAATGGAAACAAGATGATATCTTGCAGGTGTATTTTAAAAAGATAATTGAATTTTTAAAGTAGTTTAAATCCATCACTTATGATTGCATGGAAGTCAGCATTCCTGCAATTTTGAGCAGTTTCTTCAGTCATTTCAATTTTTTTCCTCCTCCTTTTCTTCATGTAGCTCTGAATTTGAGTAATGCCTATGTTTGAACATCCAATGAAACAATAAATGGTTTTGTATCATTTTCCCTGCTACCAAGGCTAAATGAGTGACCACCAGGCATTCTGTTTCCTACTGTCATGTATAGAACACAAGCTTACTTTTCAGACAGCTTTTATTTTTTCCCACAAACACTTGATTCTATTTCTTTCTACACGTACTTGTTCATATAGAAAATTTCTTATTTATGGCCTGAGTACAGTAGGCTATTATTCATTTTACTTTAAAGACAATACTATTTTTAATTACTTAGAATGCTTAAATGACAACTTCAGTGGGTTCAAATGGTGAAGTTTTATAGTTGTTTCCTAAAATTAAGACTGAACATCTACACTGCAGGGTGTGAGTATTCTGTTCTGTCTTGGGGAGGTTCAAATACTATCTTCATTTAGGTGTATCTGAGCTCCCTCCAGTAGTGCATTAAGCAATCTGACTTAACATCTATCACACGTAGTTCAGGCACTCTCTCATCTCCACCCCAGGGAGAGAACTCTGTGCCTAGTGGCATGTTTTGTTTTTATTTTAAATGTCCAAGGAAAGTGGGTAGTGTTAATGGCATCAGACATCCATTTCCTTGCAATTAGCTGTCTGCGTTGTCACAATGCCCTGCTGCCTTTAAATGCTGTGGGCGAGGAATGAGAGAAAAAGGATGTGTTCATCAAATTTCATTTCAGTCCTATTGGAAACCCTCCTCCCACAATTCTTTTTTAAGTTTAGAGATATACTCTAGAGCACATGTAATTTTTTTTTTTCTTTTGGAGAAATTTTTATCCACAAAATGCAGATTCATGTTGCCTGGAACATATTTTGGAAATTCATGTTGAACTATTTTTGATTAGTAAAAGCTTGGCAAAGAATAGCCTTTACATTTCCAGTAGAATTTGTTTATATTTAAAATATCAGTTTTGTATGGGAGGAGAAAACATTGTGACTCCTGCAATTTCCTCCAGTGTGGAGACTGTGTGTAATCAAACAGATGGTTTTCTAAAAGGATATAGTAGAAGAGCAGCATCTCCCAGCTGGCTGAGGCATAGCCATTTTGGAGTCATGTAGATTCAGTGGGATATGGCTCAAGCATGCAGAGGGTCCCCTTTTTACACAGTTTGATGGTTTTCAGAGTACCTCTTGCTACTGTCTTCTTCCAATAATGCTTTTGCCTGTAAAATAATTAATTACTCTCGTAAATGTTTTGAATTTTAATTCATTACTGTATCAATTTTCTCATTGTTTCACTGTGCATTTTACCTTTTGCACTTGTAACTTTGGCCTTTGCCAGAGCATTTGTCCCAAATAGGCACATGTGGCTACTGTGCTGCCAGGAATGTACCAGTCTATGGGCTCGTAATTCAGGTGCAGAGTGTTTTCTGACATCTGTTGGGGGCTCTTCATTGGCAAAGAGCTCAGAGGAGCAGAGGACACACCTCAAAAGCAGTGTGGTTTCTAACAGAGCTAAGTCCTTGGAAATGTTTATGCACAGTTATCTGCTTTTTCCCCCTTTCCTGATTATATGGAAGCTCTTTATAAAAAGCATTTTGATTGCACCAAAGTGTAGCTGTTATAATTGTACACAAGAACTTGGGGGGCAGCATATAATGATAGATATTTTTCATCATGGATGAGCTGCAATCATCACAGTATGCACTTCCTCTCAGCCATATAGCACGGGGAAGCTCACTGTGTAAATTCTAAGATGGTATATTAAAAGGAAATATTTAGGGATGTAGCAGTCGATGAAAAATAAATTGGAAGTATGCTGAGTTAACGAGGGAATGACTCGCAGCTCTTTTAAGTGTGAAATGTTTTCAAAGAAAGCTGCCACGAAACAACCTTTCAGCCAGAAATTTAAATGCAGGTTTATAGTCTGTGGTGTTGTAAACAAAGGCTGTGTTTAAACTGGGACCCTGAGAGCATCTAAGTTTCTGAGTCTCCCATTCCCTCCTATTGCTGCATGCCAAGTTCATGTTCAAGAGGCTCCAACTATGCAGCATCCACCTGCTTGTGATCTCTTTGAAGGAGAAGAAGATATCAGATGCAGCAGGAAAGAAGAGGTGGTACTTCTTTCCTGGATGGTCTCTTGTGCCTGAGTAGTGCAGGGATCTAAACACTTCAGCTTCTCAAGGCTTGTCTTTCAAATGAAGCCAGAAGTGGTTACACTGGATTGCATTGGCCTGTTTAAAGATCCTGTTCTGGCTCCCTTATTCCTGGCACTGTGTTTTTCAGAGGATAGGAGAGTGTTGGTTTTCCATTTTGTAAATGAAATGGAGAAGGGAAGGGAAGGGAAGGGAAGGGAAGGGAAGGGAAGGGAAGGGAAGGGAAGGGAAGGGAAGGGAAGGGAAGGGAAGGGAAGGGAAGGGAAGGGAAGGGAAGGGAAGGGAAGGGAAGGGAAGGGAAGGGAAGGGAAGGGAAGGGAAGGGAAGGGAAGGGAAGGGAAGGGAAGGGAAGGGAAGGGAAGGGAAGGGAAGGGAAGGGAAGGGAAGGGAAGGGAAGGGAAGGGAAGGGAAGGGAAGGGAAGGGAAGGGAAGGGAAGGGAAGGGAAGGGAAGGGAAGGGAAGGGAAGGGAAGGGAAGGGAAGGGAAGGGAAGGGAAGGGAAGGGAAGGGAAGGGAAGGGAAGGGAAGGGCTTACACAGCTTAAGCAGGACAGGAAGGCCAGGAAAGGCTCATTTACCTGAGTTATTCTCTTGTTCTGGCATGCTTTGGCCTGGTATCTTTTGGCAGTACCACATGCAGCTCTCAGGAGAGCCAGTCCAGGGCCACAGCCCTGCAATGTAAGTGGACACTTGAATCCAAAACTAATGAGCACTAAGAAATCTGTATTATTATGGCAAGGCTCCTGACATGCTCTAGTCTATGGTGTTCTATGTCTCTTGTCTGAACTGCCGTGCATCTGCCTCTGTTCATCCATCTTCCTTCTCAAAGGGAGTAGCACATATTGAAGAGCTCAAACGGAGTAGCACACGATGAAGAGCTCAAAGGGAGCAGCACATGTTGAAGAGCTCCTCCCATCCAGCTGCAGCAGGGGTGGGACTCTTCATGTTCTAACAGGAGACCTGTCTGCCAGAAGCTGCAGCAGAACAGCAGTGCTCTCAGCCTGGAGCTCCTGAGACATTAGACTGGGAATTGTGGTAGCGCTAGGGGCCACACTAAGGGTTATGAGTCTTCTGGTTCCTCCCTGGCCTGGAGCTCGGCACAGCAGCTGAGGTACCACCCACTGTGAAGTTGCAGATTTCAGAAGAAAGCCCAGGTTCTCTCTCCCAGACCACTCGCTCCAGAGTCTACCAGCATCACCATTTTGGGGAAGCGGGCTGGGGGGAGGAAGACCTACTTCAGTATTTTGAAAGCTTAAAAGGTTGTTGGTGACTCTGGCTCTGAATACACATTGCTATTTAGACACAAACTAAAGGCAGTCCAAGAAACCCAGTGTACTCTAAGGGACAGCAGATTTTGATTCCTTCACCTTGAATTCAAATAAGTAACCTTCATCTCCCAGAAAAGTTGACTGAATCCTACAGGATTATACTATGCTGGTCTTAGGTTGTCAGCTATTGCAGCAATCTAAATAATCTAAATCTAAATAAATTCACAGGCTAGTAAAGGAGAGTGAAAAGTACGTTGATACCATTGTTTCACACAGCCCCTCTTTGTTTAATGAAAGGATTGATGAGCAATCACTGACACTTTTTGACATATTATTTATCCAGTGAAAGTCTTATGTAAAACACAGAAACAGACCAGAAAATAAATAAGAACTGGAGTTTCTTTGTCACTAATTAAATGCTGTTCTTTCCACTTAGATTTTCTTTTTTTTCTTTCTTACCCTTTCTTCACAATATTCTTCAGCCTAGTCTGTACAGCAACATACATTCAACTAAAAAGGTGGCCACAGGTTAGTGTCTAGAAGACAAAATATGAACATAAGTGTTAAGGATCTGGACCAAACCCCACTTTCACCTCCTGCTACTCTTTAGAGTAGAAATAGACTGTAATTTTCTGTTGCTTTAGAAAAAAGAAACAACTTCCACTGTGTTTTGAGTAGTCTGAACTTGGTGTATGTTAGTCATGCTCTGGGAGTAGCAACTAAGCAAACCTATCAGCCGTGAGGGGCAGAGGAACACCTTTCAGATCCTCTCTGGTTTTCAACTATGCATGCTATTGCATCCTAAACTAAAATTCTTCATTAGGCTTTTAAGTCCTGTTATGGAAATGCACATGAAATTGTAATAAGTGGTGTGTAGTATCTGTGGAGTGAAACAATTTGTGTGGGGGATGTCATGTCTGTACTATACACATTTGATGGATTTTTGCTTCGGTCACAGTCCCATGGGCTGAAATCTTATTTGCATTTAGACTGCATGATGTGCCCTCCTTGAGCACATCTTGAAGCTTAGTTTCATCTGAAAGAGGCCTCGTTCACGTGTTCAGGGAGTGCTCCAGGATGCAGGCAGATGCCTGGTGTGGGTGCAGGGGGGGGATTCAGTTCAAAAGCACACTCCTCATCCAAGCTCAAACACAGGTACACTCAGCATAAGATCGTGCACAAACAAGCACTGGCAAAATTTGAAGTGCCTAAACAATGTATGTGTATAATCTCAAAAATTCCAGTAGCAGTCACACAGCCAACGTGTGCAGGTGCTTCTTTAAGCACAGTGGTATTTTTAGAAAATCAGATCATAATTTCCCACATGTAATCTGTTGCAGAGGAGATTTTGAACTAAAGTCCTAATCCAACATCTGAATTTAGCTACAAGAATATCCTTGCTTATTTGGTTTTCAGTTTTTAACCTTACAACCTGGGTTTCAGCAAATGCTCCAGAGTCCGTCCTTTCCTTCCTTCCTTCCTTCCTTCCTGTTTTCATTCCAGCAAAACCTTTGCACATTTTCCTTAGCTCTATGATTAATAAATTCTTAAAAGAAGGTCAAGCATTACACAATATAGTTCTAGTTTTTTTTCCTATCTTGTCTTCCACCATTTCTCTGCTGAATTTTCTAATATAGATTCCATCTTTTTTTTACAATGTTATGTCTGGTAGAGTTGTAGGTTTCCTACTAAGCAATGGGAGAACTAGACTGAAGGATGAGAAGAAGCTTGCCGCTGAGGATGCAATTGCTTAATTTTAGAAGCCAGGTGTTTTCTTGAAAGACTGACAAAGTTTGGAGTTTCAATTATTTGTGTTTTCAGTACATTGTGGATAGGTTCTTGGTGTGTTTTTGATTAAAAATGAAAAAAAAATATATTAGCTGATTCTTGTATTTACTTTACTTAAAATATCTAGGGTTTTTTTTTCAATTGTGACAGAAGGAGAGAAATTACATTCTTTTTACTGTGACAAAATCTACTCCCTTGTTTGAACAGGTTGAGGAAGAAATACAATATAAAAAACATTTTTGAGTAGAAAAAACCTGACATCATACTTTGCTCATAGTAGGAATGTTCAGTTGAGAAATCTCGATCCTATTTTCATGACTGTAAGAATAATGAGCTATGGTGATCTGGAACCTTCCATAATTATCAATATTTATTTTGAGATATTTGGAAATTGGATATGACACACTGCACACTTTTCAGCACACTGATGCTGAAAGCAGTTGCATTTGCTTGACAGGGAAATGCATTTTTAAACTGTTTTTTACCTACTTCTGTATATTTTTTTGTCATTATTAGAAGTCCCATAGAAGGAAGACCGACTCATATGCATTGGCATGTGTAGATGACCAAGTGTTGTACGTGTCCTTGATCATCTGAAAATCACTTAAATTTAAGACCTTGTAGAAGGAGTTGAAGTTACCCAGTAGTTCCTTCCTCCAGGGAGACAGTGGAAGACAAACCAGGAGAAATTTATTGAGTAAAAAAAGAGGTAACAGAAGATGAGTTGTTTGAGCTTTAATGAAGTAAAACCCCGTCCAACATCTGTAGGAGAGTTGGCTGGATTAGATTTGCAGGGCTGGCCTTAAATGGTTCAAAGAGGTGGCTCTCCACATCAGAAGAATTGGTGCACATGCACATTTTCTAAACAGGCAATATGGATTTGAAATACAAAAAGATGCCTGACTT